>NC_080177.1:26551840-26907777 GCF_950295315.1 Erinaceus europaeus
TATAAAGATGTAATGTGCTAATGACTTCTCATGGAGACAGTTGCTATCAGTTGAGTAAAAACATTGTTAAATTGTAAACAAACGGAAAAAAATGGCCTCCAGTAGCAGTGGATTCATGGTGCAGGCACTGAGCCCAGCAATAACCCTGGAGGGGGAAAAAAAAAAAAGAAAAAGGAATATGTATGAAATGACTCATTCTGTATCTAATCCACCTATTTTTCTTATTTAATCACTCATAGCACTGACAATAAAGTATCAGAGTGTATTCCAAAAAAGAAATTGTAATTACAAGTATCAATAGAAGCAGAAGCTACTAGTTTTATTGTTGCTGTCAGGCATTAACTGGTTTATGGGTATCCATTTCAATATTATGTTATTTTATGACTGTCTATTAAACACACCCACATTTACACACACTACTTGAGCAACACTTTAAGAATGTCTCACCCAATATTTTTCAAACCATGACACAGAGATCTCATAGGGGTTTCTGGAACTCTCTTGACAAACTCTCTGGGCAGCAGAGGAATAGGAACAGCACAGTTTTATGGGTGAAACAAATGCTTTGACGTAGCTATCTTTATACAAGATTATCTTGGCTCCACCATTTTGATTTAGATAATCACAGTGCAACTGTACAACATGATCCTGCAACACAAGACCTTGTCTCCAGTAATGTAGGCAATCTATGATCACTACTCTACCCTAACTCCTCCTTCTGTTATGATTTTCATTTTTTCCATTTTATTCAATTATCCATTGTTTGAATTTCTATACATATTTATTACTTTTACTAAGAAAAGATTAAAGACCTTTCTTAGAAGTTTTATTAAATTTGGTAAATAGTTAAGGGCATCAGGCTTATCTCCCTAAACCAGAATGACACGGGAACATTGTGAAAAGAAATATATATTACTAAAAGTTCTGAAAGTACTGCTAGAAATATAATTGGCAATTTCCTGTGCAGTCCAGAGCTGAGAATAAGGGACTAAATATTTGTATACAGAATGCATTTCATTCTGATGACTAAATGAGAAAATTGGAGATGTGAACCAGCCAAGATGTATGCAAGTTCCTAGAAACTTTCTGGGATTTATCTAGTCTGTAAACCTCATCCATCCTTGTCACATCCTTCAATTTAACCTAACCTCTACTTCACTTTGAAATGCGGCTAGCAGCATGGTAAAGATAAGGTGGAAAATGGGTTTATTGGTTTTTCACATTACTTGGTAATATAATGTATATCTAACTGGGTGCACCACCACTGCCCCCCCCCCACATTACTTGGTATTATTTTCCTGTGATTATTGTTATGAACTGGTATCATAAATTTGATGATTTAAAATAACAGAAATTGATTCTTTCATAGTTCTGGAACTTAATGTCAAAATCAAGGTACCAGAAGATCTGTGCTTCCTTTAAATGTCTTAAAAGAGTATCATTCCTTTCTCCTATAGATTTTCATGGTTCCAGGTATTCCTAGGCATGTGGCCACTGGCTCCAATATATGTCCCCTCTTCACATGGACTTTTCCTCTGTGTTTCCTGACTCTCTAAGGTCACTTGTTATTGGAGCTGGTGAAATAACTCATTTGGATAGTATACTGCTTTGCCACATGGTGACACAAGTTTGAACCTGGTCTCCACCATGTTGAAAGAAGCTTCAGTACTATGAGCACTGTAGTGCTGTGGTCTCTTTCACTCTCTCCCACTGCCTCTCTCTCACTCTCTCTCTCTTAAAAGAAAAAAGACATACTTATTTGTTTCTGACATCATTCACCCAGATAATCCAGAATAATTCAAAGTTCACTTTCCTAAATAGTATAACATTTAATTTTCCCCCATAAGGTAAATTTATGAGAACTGGGATGTGAATATATATTTTGAGCATTATAATTCAATTTAATAAAAAGAAAACTCAGCTTTTTTAAATTGATAGTTTACATTTCTGTGATTAATAAGTTTATTATTGCTTGCATACTTTTCTTATCTATGGTTACTTCTGGCTGATTTGTAGTTTCTTCTGGGCTCTTGTCTTCATTCATTGGAGTAGCAGTTTTATTTGTTTTTGATCTACCCATTTTTTTGATTTATATATTTTTTTTATTTTTTAATGCTCTGTTGTTCCTCAGTTGTTGTGTCTTGAGTGCAAGTAACACTGTACTAAATACCTTTATGACAATTGCACTCACCAACCTCAGGAATTACAGTAGCAACTGAAGCAAGTATTGAAGTAGTTTATTAGCCAAACAATTTCTCCAGTCCGTGAAAAAATAGTAACCAAATCCCAGTGAAGAAAGAGAAAAGAAAGAAAGGATAGCAAGAATAGACAGTTATGCAAACCTACTATCCACTGTATATTCTAGGGGTAACAAGAGGGGAAAGGGAACTAGAGCATAGATACACACATAGAGAGTCCACTCTGAGTCCGTTTTCTTCCCCAAAATAATTCACAAATTCAGAAAGGCAAAGAAGAAGGAAGAAGTGTATGACAAGATTAAAAAAAAAAGAGAGAGAGAGACACAAGAGAGAGAAAAGAGAAAAGATAAGAAAAAGAGCTGTAATTAAAGAGCAGTGAAAGGAAATTCCCAAACGTGTATCAGTGAATTCAAAAAAAGCACACTGTTTGGTGGTGTGGGGGCTGGGGGCTGTGACTTTGGAAGCAGTAGGATTAAGGAAGAAAGGATGACAAGAATGAGAAAAAGAAAAATAAAAAAAAAGAAAGAGAGAGAGAGAGAAAAAAAGAAAAAGATAAGAAAAAGAATAGTCATAAAAGGGCAGTGAAAGGAAAGGGTTTTTTTTAATGTATTTATTTTTAACTATTTAATTAGCTATGTGGAGTGAGGTGGGGGGGTGGCTACTTAGAAAGAAAGAAAGAAAAAAGGCCAGCGGTTTCAGAAGGGTATAGACTTAGAATTAATGATACTCCCTGGTGGGACAGGAATTTGGTAAAGAAAAGGAGCTCCTAGCAGGGAATCCTGCTAGGAGCTGGTCCCCAAGGGGGGGGGGGGGGCGGGGAAGGAGGTATGCTTGAAAATTAAAAGGAAGAAAAAAAAAATTTCCCCCCTTTTTTCCCTACTCTAATTCTTAACCCAAATTAAATTATAGTCACCTCCTTGGTGTCACCACTAGGACCCCTTATTGGCTGGCCTGCTAAAGGCAGAAAATCCTACCGTTTCCAGGAGATGTGGTCAGAGCTCAGCCACTAGCAGCTTCTCAG
This sequence comes from Erinaceus europaeus, assembly GCF_950295315.1. NCBI lineage: Eukaryota > Metazoa > Chordata > Mammalia > Eulipotyphla > Erinaceidae > Erinaceus > Erinaceus europaeus. The sequence goes on from NC_080177.1 coordinate 26,555,060, forward strand.
TCCGCCATCTTCTGGGAAACCCTCCCCCCCCCCCAAAGCTTTTTTAAAGGATTTCTCAAAAATGAAAACTAGCTCCAAGTCCTTTTGATCCAATGAGAGCTGTACTCAAGATGTCCTCGGATCCGCCCTCAGGGTCATGGTGGTCCCCGGAGACTCCTAAGAGAAAGTCCCCAAGCTACAGTGCTCCCTCCCGGTCCTCTGCCGGCTGCCCAGCAGCGCTCTGCAACCAGTGGAGGAGCCGCCTTCCCGGGCTGAGGACAGTGCCCGGTGCACCCGCCTTGCCCCCCACCGCCTGGGAAGTCTGGAGCAGCCGGCCCGCTAGTCCGCGCCACCTCTACTCTAATTCTTAACTCAAATTAAGTTATAGTCACCTCCTTGGTGTCACCGCTAGGACCCCTTATTGACTGGCCTACTAAAGGCAGAAAATCCTACCGTTTCCAGAAGATGTGATCAGAGCTCAAGCCACTAGCAGCTTCTCAGTCCGCCATCTTCCGGGAACCCCCCCTAAATTGATAGTTTAATGAATTTTATTTTCTCCCTAGTCAAAATGTTCCTGGGTGAAAATATCTGTTAAAACAAAGGACAGTTATCTGACTCTGAAACTACCTCTCATAAGCCGGAATCAGTTTACCTACTTTAGCTGTTTTGCGTATAGTAGGTAGTTTCAGTTTTCCATGAGGAAATAGAAACTCTAATAAACAGAGGGATTTCTGTGCCTCTTGGGAGGTGGGGCTGGGAGTAGATTTTCAGCTCCACTGTAGGTGGGTGTGAGTAAGGACACAGACCTTTCATGGTGGGAATGGTATCAACATATACATCTATTAACTTACAGTCTTATAAATCACTATTTAATCAATATGAGAGGGGAAAATAGATTGAATTACTTGAGATTTATTTATTTATAAAATGGAAATATTGACAAGACCATAGGATAAGAGGGGTACAGTTCCACACAATTCCCACCACCAGAACTCAGTATCCCATCCTCTCCCTTGAAAGCTTTCCTATTCTTTAACCCTCTGGGAGTATGGACCCAGGCTCATTATGGGGTGCAGAAGGTGGAAGGTCTGGCTTCTGTAACTGCTTCCCCACTGAACATGGGCATTGACAGGATGATCCATACTCCCAGTCTGCCTCTCTCTTTCCCTAGTGGGGCAGGGCTCTAGAGATGCGGGACCCCAGGACACACTGATGGGGTCATCCGCCCAAGGAGTCAGGTTGGCATCATGGTATCATCTGGAACCTGGTGGCTGAAAAAGAGTTAAGATATAAAACAGAACAAATTGTTGACTAATCATGCATCTGAAGGCAAGAATATTTCAGATGAAGATTTGTGGTCTCCATTTTGGATAAAACTAGTATGTCTATTTTAAGTATATTTCAAGAATCCCATGACTTTACTAGTTTTTGCCTGAGTCTGATAGCTAACATGCAATTGGATCCACAATATTTCCTGGGAAGATGGTGTCATAGTTGGAAAAAGAACTAGAAAACTGGATCAGGGAAGAGAGTAGCTCCCAAATATGGGGAAAAGATATGAATATTCAGCACAGGAGCCTGTGTAACCTCTGCATCCCTGTAGGTCCGAGCTCACATTCTGTGGTCATGCCTAGGAACATTTCAGGCTGTGTTTATTTCAGGACGCATCTTCCTCGAGTGGTAGAGTATGTTGCACATCCTTCCTTCAGAGAATGGAACAGTACCTACCGTTGTTGATCCACATTGAGGGCAAGGTTCTGTAGGGGCCCACAAAGAGGTCCATTAAGTTGTTTCTGATGGAGAGGACCAGTGACAGAGGAGACAGGGATCTGTTAGAGGTTAGGCCCATCATATCTGTGTGGGAATCCCGGGACTCCCTGACTAGGACTCCCAAGTGATGGGGTGGCCTGGTGGTGATCAAAGAGCCATCATTAAAGTATGCCAGTCTCTTGCCCTTATCCAGCTCTGTAGTCCTTACTTTGTCTGACATGGTTAGTCTTTGAGTGCTTGAGGAAAGTGAAATAGGAAATAGGTGAGGAGGGCATCTAGGTCTAAGTAGAAACTATTTGATTAGGTACTTTAAGGTGTCTTTTTTGGGTCTTTCTACTTGCCTGCTGCATTTATTGACTCACTGCAAACTATTGTGCACTTTTGCTTTAAGGTATATGTTTTCCCCTAACTTATGGATTCATGTGTACATATACCCTATTTCATGGGCCCTGGTCTGTATCTACATTTTGAGGTTTTGTTAGGAAGTGCACTACCTGAAATGGAACTAAGGAAAGGTCTCAGTAGAGTAGTGAAGCTACTCTGTAGGGTTGACATTCCATGCTTGATGTCTCTGGACACACTCTGAAGTGAAACATGCGGAGGTGGTACTGGTTTCATTGATTAGGTTTAGATCAGCAGATGCAGTATCAATTGGTATGAATTGAGAGAAGCATGCAGGAAAGTGAACCCCACCTCAAAGGTTCCAGAACTGGGAGAAATATGCATAGTTCTGAGTATATAGTCCTTCAGTCTAAGCACTTAAGGTTTCAAATGAGTAAACTGGTTGAATTTTAACACTGGACATTAAATTATTAATGCATTTCTAATAATAAATTCTTTTGAAGTATTAAATCACCTATAATCTTAGACCACGGAGACCAGAAGCAACTAGTCTGGTCAGTATATAAGATATAGTTATTTGTAAATAGCATTAAATGACACAAATCATGGTAAGGTCTTGTATGGCACAGTAAATCCCAACCATGGGATTTTCAAAGTAAACTAAGTAAACCAAATAATTTGGTTATAATAATAGCAATTTCTTGCTTTCTTAAACTCTAAGACAGCAAGGACCTTCTTTATTCTCTATAAACCCTTAGTCTCCCAGTCCTGCTACCCATGGGACTTTGCTCATTTTCCTTCATGATTCTCTTGACAAATGGAATTTTCTTATGATCCAGCAACATTACTACTCTTAGGCATTTATCCAAAGGACAGTGGCACTCCAGCACTAATTTGAAGGGGTTCACTAATATGAGCCCCTCTCATTCACAACAGCTGAAGTTTGGAAGTAGCTTCAGTCCCCATCAATAGATTGCTGGCTAAAAAAGTGATAGGATAGAGCCCAGGCAGTGGTGCACCTATTAACAAAACCCATTATGGTGTTCAAGGACCAGGGCTCAAGCCCCATTGTCCCCACCTGCAGGGGGAAAGCTTCATGAGTCGTGAAGCAGGCTGCAGGTGTCTCTTTGACTCTTTCATATCTCTAGCCTCCCTCCCCTCTCAATTTCTGTTTCTATCCAATAATAAATAAATAAATAGATTTAAAAAACAAAGAGAAAGAAGAACGTTAAAGAAAGATGCTGCTCTACAATTAAAAAAAATACAGTTTGTGTCCTTTGGGACAAAATAAGTGGAAGTGAAGGTAATTATTCCTAGTGAAATAAGAGGTGAAAGACAACTGCTGGATGGTTTCATTCATCTGTGGAATCTAGAGAACTGATATAGGTGAACTTGCAAGAAAACAGTGGGGGGGGGGGGAAGAAAAAAGTTTCTAAGACTTTGTGAGAATTATGATGGTTATCTTTGCTAGGTGGGAGGGACACAGAACTTGGTGGTGGATGCAATCTGGAACATTACCCTGTAATCTAACAATCTTGTAACCCATCTTCACTTATCACCAGTTTTAGGATTGTGGCTGCACCTAATCTATTGCATATAATTTCTGGTAAGGAGAGGACACTTTTTCCTCTGTCTTTTTACAAATTTTTTAAATATAAAAATATTTTGAAAATAAACAAAGTTCTATTTATGCTATTGTAATGGATTCCAGTATATATTTTATATAGCTTGAACCTGTCCCTGAAATGGTTATAATAGTGACTGGAAAATATAGATACTTATGGGGCTCGGTAGTGGCACACCTGGTTAAGCACATACATTATAGTGCACAAGGAACTGGGTTCAAGTCTTTAGTCCCCACCTGCAGGGGGAAAGCTTTACAATTGGTGAAGCAGGGCTGTAGGTGTCTCTCTTTCTCTTGCCCTCTTCCTCCTGAATTTTTGGCTGTCTCTATCCAATAAATAAAGATAATAAAAACATTAAAATATATAGATACTAATGAGCTGAGTCAGAAGGGACTTCTCCATTATAACGTGCAGCTACCCAGGGGATGACTCATAGTATATAGATACTCATATTCCAAAAGGGAAGTAGGGAGACAATTATGAATTACAGGACCAGTTTAGAGCAGAGTTAGCCAATTCACAAATTCAGAGAAACCAAGCAGTCTATAAACAAAACAGAATCAGAGTAAGAAAAAATGTAACAGACATGCAGTGGAAAATGGTAAGTGACATCATGGTTAGGGACAATGATAAGGAGTAATGGGGCTTGTAGGGATTAGAAGCAGTATGTCCTTCAGTCTCAGAGAAACTGCTGCCTGCCATTCAGTTTGATGAAAGCCCAACAGACTTTATCTCCAGGGAAGACACCTGGATTTTTATATGAAATATTTCTGAATCATGAGGTGGTTAGGGTGACATATATGGTGGTAAAAATATCACCCTGGGGGTCAAGCGGTAGTGCAGTGGGTTAAGCGCACATGGCGTGAAGCACAAGGATCCCGGTTCAAGCCCCGGCTCCCCACCTGAAGGGGAGTCCCTTCACAGGTGGTGAAGCAGGTCTGCAGGTATCTTTCTTTCCCCGCTCTCTGTCTTCCCCTCCTCTCTCCACTTCTCTCTGTCCTATCTTACAATGACAACATCAATAACAACAATAATAATAACTACAACAATAAAACAACCAGGGCAACAAAAGGGAATAAATAAATAAATATTTAAAAAGAATCACCCTAAGGTTCCAGGGGCCTGAAAGTTTTTTTTTCCTCTCATGTGAAGTTCTCTGAGAGTCTGGGCAATCTCCAGGGCAGCGTCCTCTCTCTGTACATTGACCCAGTGATACAACTGGTTATTTAACACCAGGTCTTCATGTTCTCAGTAGTTGAGTGTTACAGTTGAGATGTATTCTTTTGGAAAGTTGTATTGGAGGCTTAACACCTAAGACCTGGGGCTGTGATTCTGTTTACAGGTAGGGTGTTCACAGAGGCAGTCAAATTAAAATGAAGTAAACAGGTGATCCCTAATGAACAACAACTGTTGTCCTTATAAAAAGGGGTCTGAGAAAGGCATGGTCACAGGGAGAATTTCAGAAGACATTTCAAAGTTGTGTTGCCACAATCTTTGAAATTAGCAGAAGATAGGACAGAGGTTGGATCACAGCCTTCCTGAACTCCTTCAGAAAGAGAATGAGCCTGTGATACCTTGGTCTCAAGTTTCTAGCCTCCAGAACTAAGAGATATTTTTTCCCAATATTCATGTCACTGGTGGTACTTTGTTAAAGCAGTCTCTGGAAACTTCTTCACTGAGAAACAGAAAGAGTGGGTGGGGAAGCACACACAGGAACCTCAAAGATATGCTCTTTCTGCTCAGTTCACTGGTCAGAAGTTATGTGATCTTATCAACTACTAAAGGGCTAGAAAGTATGTCCAGAAGAGGATATGTGGGTGTTGCTGAGCACTAATAACATCTACTCTCAACTGATTCAGAGTGTTAGCAACTCTAGACTTTGAAGAAAAAGCAAAAAGAAACAAGACTGAACAAGCCCACATTGAATGAGCCAGACAAACCTTCCCTTAATCTGAATTTAATCAGTGGATTCTAGACTGCAATCTGTCCTGTGGACAAGCCTATGGACTGGGAGTGGGGTAAGAACTGTGCTTTTGAGGGAATGTGGACTTTGGTTATGGGCAAGAACAAGCACAGTTGGTGCATGGAATCTGGCACCAGATAGAGAGAACTGAGCATGGGGGAAGAATTCTGGAACGTGTGAGACTCAGTGCAGCATGGAGGAGGACTTGTGAAGGAGAGATGCAAGGACCACCACACAAACAGTTGTTAGTTCATGTATTATTATTATTATTTTTTAACCCCATGTTCCTTTATTTGTTTTCTTCCCTTTAGAAGAGAGATCCCTTTTCCCAGGGACCAGACCAGTCCTAGCTATCTTGTTCATCTGAATTATAAGTGAAGTTGATTTTTGGAGATGACTCTGCCCACCATGTGTGACATTTTTGGAAACATGCAATCTAAATTTCAAACAACTAGCTTAGAAAATAATTTTTACAAAACAGCTCATTGGTGAATATGGGACTGTGCTTGTATGTGTGTGTGTACATATTTACAACCTTTATTTATATCCAGCCGAACCACAGCATTTTAAAATTATTTGTGTGCAGTATACTTTACTCATGTGCATGTAATTTAAAAATAATATATGGAGGATATGGAGAATGGGTGGTGGGAATTGTGTGGAATTGTACCCCTCCTACCCTATGGTTTTGTTAATTAATACTTTCTTAAATAAAAAAATATATATATCTTGATTCTTTCAACTGAATTTCCCTCAGAATATATATCATACTAACATGGCTTATAGAGTGTGCTTAAAATTATTCTTAAAGAACATGCTTGGTTGGCTTCACTGAGCCATTTTTTTGAATATTCTAAAAGCAAGGGAAGGAAATGAGACAAATTGTACTGTTCATGTACTGTGGCACAAGCTTGAGAAATATAATTGGGCTTCAGGCCAAATTTTGAAGGCAATTGGAGCTGCTTATGTCAATTGGGCATAATTATTCCTCTGCAACTGTTGACAGGAAAAAAAATGGTAGTGATCTGCTTCTCAGTGCTGGGGTTATAGGGAGAATATTTGGGCTCCAGATCACGGCAGATGGGTATGTGTAGAAGTCACCAATTTGTCATTTGCAGGGAGCGGGGAATCCTCCAGTTTGGAGAAGTTCTTGTGAATCAGTTGCCTTTGGCCATCTGTTCTATGGCTGAAGACAGCATCATATACTCAGTAAATTCTTGTGGAATGAATGATCAATCTTTTACTGATCTTCCCTGAAAGTGTGTTAGACTTTTTTCTTTTTCTTTTTCACCTGACCACTGAATGGTCCATTATCTGGTAACCATAGGTATGCTCAAGGTCTGCTTCAAATAGCCTAAGCCCCTGCTCCTAGATTAATTTCTTCAGCAAACATTTATTAAACCTACTATGTACTAGGGACTATGCCAAATTACAAATGTTTAGCTAATGACAACCTAACCTAGAAAAGTGTGTATGTCCTGAAAAAGAGGGAACTGTCTGAGTAGAACACAGGTTTCCAGTGAAGCAAAGATGGTAACAAGGTGGTGGAAGAGGATGTGGAGGAGTATCATTTAGCCTCTTGATTTTCTCTTTTGATTTCAGGGACCTCAACTTGCCTATGCAAAATATTCTTTTCGTCTGTCCACATTCTTTCCACCTGGACCATGCATCACATTTCCTTACTTACTTGAATCCCTGTCTCAGGTTTCTACCCTGTATTTTCAGTCAGGTTGTTTACCAGCACTTATTCCCATGGCATATATATGTGATTAAATCTTTTACTTGAACAAAACCAAGTCTTAATTTGCTTCTCAGTTCCCCTTTAGTGTTCATTCTTGTTTTGTCACTTCCTACACACAAGACAATTGAAAGGGTTAGTTTACTCACTGGTCCTCCTTTATCCATCCTTAAATCCCCACAACTTCCAGTGTGATTCCTACCTCTGCACTATTGTGAAACCTGTTCTAACTGGGATTACTTATGATATCGGATTTCTTTTCTTTACAAAAAAGATTTATTTAGAGACTAGAAATTTATCTCACCAGGCAAGGTGCCTATATTGTTGTTGCCCAGGTTCTAGCTTACCATCACATATAGGGGCAAGGTGTCATGGCAGTGGAGGAAGATCTGGCACTGTAGTGTCTTTTTTTTCCATCTCCCTCCCCCATTTCTCTATCTGAATGAAAAAGTAGCATAAAATGGTGAAATTGTTTATGGAAAAGGCCCTAGTTACTTGCACACACACACACACACACACACACACACACACACACACACACACACACCAAACAAATAATAATAATAATACTTACTAATAAAATAGTGAGAGAAAGAGAACTAGAATATCACTCCTTGCACATGAGGTGCCAGGGACTGAACTTGAGGACTCTACCCATTCAAATCCTTCTCTCTACTTTCTGAACTATCTTCCTAGCTGCGATCGCTGTTTTCTTTCAAAAAATTTTTTTATTATATTTATTTATTTGTTGGATAGAGACAGTCAGAAATCGAGCGGAAGGGAAAGACAGAGAGGGAAAGAGACAGAAAGACACCTGTAATCCTGCTATACCACTTGCAGAGCTTTTCCCCTGCAGGTGGGGTCTGGGGGCTTGAGCCTGGGTCCTTGCACATTGCAACAGGAGTGCTCAACCAGGTGCGCCACCACCCGGCCCTGATAACTGTTTTCTTAAGTAATTCCACACTACCTTGAGGTGTGAGTGCAGAGTTTTATGCATGCATGCTACCACTGAGTGACCTCCCTGGCTTTTTTTTTAATTTATAATTTTTTAGAGGGGGGAGACAGAAAGAGGATAGAAACACTATAACGACACTTCACCATCAATACACCTCCTTGGTACCATCCATGATGCTCCCATGATGTGGTTATAGGACTCAAATCCAGGACCTCATGCATAGTAAGACATGTGCTCTATCAGAGGATCTATATTCTAACCCACTTAATCCATTTAAACATTCATGTTATTAGAAAAGTTTAAGGTAACTATTCCAGAGGCCCCCACCCTGCCCACCAGAACAGCACTGTAGCTCAACTAAATACAGAAGCATCACTCCTATCTATGAGTACTTCAGAGCACATCAAAGTGCTAGCAGGATCATTGCTCTAATCCCCAAGGATCCAAAAGGGCTATGAGGAAGTCCTGGAGGCTCCACTTACCAGGCCTTGGAAACACATGTCTACATTCTGCCTAGTGCTCACCTGCCTGCTTATCATGCCTTGAGAGAAGCAGGAAGTTTTCCCTCTTAGAAAGCTTTTGCCTACTAGTGGATGTGTGCAAAGGGTTGCTTCGCAAGAGAAATCACTGAGGTATGAATGGGTGCTTGAGCACCGAACCCTCATCTAGACCCTCAAGAAGATTCAGATTCAATGAGAAATCTATCTGCTTGATGAGGAAATGGACTAATGCATACACACTGATGGATCAAGGTAAAATCCTGAAGGCTCCAAACACAACAGAAATACCCAGGTTCTCTGAAGACCTCAAAGCAATAATCTTAAAGATACTGAAGTGAGGTGATCTATGGAAGAGAACCTCACCAGGGTCAGAAAAAGTGTGAGAAATATCCAAACAAATAAAATTGTTGAGAAACAGAGTTTATCTAAAAATATGATAGAAGTACTCCAGCAGCTGGTTTCTCAGAGTACTAGATGTGGACCTGTGGTCTTGCAGTTCTTCTCCTAGGGACCTACCCCCAAAAGCACAAAAACATCTATCCAAAGAGAGCCATGCACACCTGTGTTCCTAGCAGCGCAGTTTGATAGTTCAAACTTGGAAGCAGTGTGGGGACCCAATGATAAGAGTTGCTATGAACATTGTGGTATATATTTACAATGGAGTACTACTCAGCTTTAAAAATTAAAAAAAAATATATCTTCTTTGCCTTATTTCACTTGAGTGGAATATGAAGGCATCATGTTAAGTGAGACTAGCCAGAAGGAGAAGGATGAATACCAGATGCTCTCAAGGTTGGAACTTAAGAAAGAAGGAAAGACAAGGGAAACAGGGTGAAACTTGAACTGGGTATGGTATATTGCTTCAAAGCAAAAGATTCTGGTGGAGAAGACTTTGAGGACCCTATGCATGATGGTGAAGAAGGATTTCAACTGGTGGTGGGAGCACTGTGGAGACTCCTATCACAGAGAGAAAAGAAACTGTGCCCATATGTCTACAGCTCTCTTGCATATCTGGAAAACTATCTCTCAGACCTTGAAGTATCTCTTTCTGCCTTTCTTTCTCTCTCTTTTTTGCTTTGTTTATTTAAAATTTTTTATTAGTGATTTTAATATTAATTTTCAAAATTGTAGGGAAATAGGGCTCTAATTTTGTATAGTTCCCACTGTGTCCTCATGTGCTCCTTTGGAAACTGCAGTAGGTCTCCCAAGGTCCCCCAAGGCTGATTCTATAACTATCTATGTATATCTATGGGTATATATTTTTTCCCAATAGTCCTGCATGTACGTCCTTTCTATTACTATTGAAGTATGATTTTCTTTAAGACTTTATTTATATTGGAGAGGCAAGAAAGACAAACCTAATTAAAATGTGTATAAATTCCAGCAGTAATTATGTGATTGCCTTGTGAAGGTGGTTAGCAACTGAATTATCTTAATTATGATAAATAAATTATATTAATGAAGGACAAGAGGGTAGACCTTCATGCCTATTCAAAGTCAAAGGGTCTACTAGAGGTATTTTCAGCCTCAACAGTGCGATGTTTTGTGACAGTGTGATGTTTTGTCACACCTGCCCTGTATGATATTGATCATTTAGGGTATTATTGTAGCATCTCTGATCTCAAATAAATACCAGTAGCACCACCAGTGTGATAACAGCACCACATTTATATATCATTCTGAGAACCAAAAATGCCCCCCCCAACTGAACCACAGGTTAACTGAATGCATCTGCAGTTGATCTTCTGTCTTAATATATTCTACCCAGGAGTTAGACAAGCATCGCTCCGCCAGATATTCGTCGGGATGCGGCATCATCTAAGTTCATTTCCCACGTCTACGCTCGACCAGACCTGCCAATATACGCGGATATCTTCGCCCACCCTGTTCAACGCTTGACGTCTCGTCACCCAATCTGGTCCCCTACACCTACACTGAACTTCTCTGTTCCAGTCTCTTGGAAACAGAGCTGGCAGTCAGCTGAGGTAAAGAACAAACACCTCATCACAGACCCCTGCAAGCGTCAACCCGGCTTTGACCTAGCACGTTATGATTGGGCCCTCCTCAATCGCTATCGAACAGGCCATGGCTGGTGCGCCGCTATGTTCCATCGCTGGGGAGCCAGAGATGACCCGAACTGCCCCTGCGGCTACAGACAGACTATGACCCACATAGTCAATGACTGCCACCTCTCCAGATTCAAAAGAGGTCTCGAAACTTTACATCAGGCTCAACCTGATGCTGTTGACTGGCTACGGAAGAAGGGCAAACGCTAGAAGAAGAAGTCTGGAAAACATGGAATTTCAGGAATGTGTTATGTGCAAATATTCCCTGTTCCAGACAGAAACACTCCCTGGACACCTTAAATGATGATGGTTTGCTGTGAGTTAAAGTAGAGAGACCTTTAAAGTTCAATGCTCTTGGAAAGCATTTTATAGTAGACTCTAGTTAGATATTCAGACATCAACCTGAGGATAAAATTGAACTAAAAGTGGGGAAAACACTGCTTTGAAAAGGCTGCAGAGTCAAGGAGGCATGAAGGGACACAGATCCAGAATAGTGTTGCAGGGTAGCCTAGGACAATGACTTTGATGCTTGCATTAAGTGTAAGGAGGATGAGGGAAAGTTTTGAAATGCATGAAGCTGGTATAAAATCAAGTCAGATGCAAGGTTGGAGAAACTCTGAGGACACTGAACTCCATGTGAGGAGGTAAAAGAACAAAGAGAGGAAATCTGTAGGGTCCTGGTATTTGTGCATGGGCCTATTTCTGCTCTATTACCTCCTTTAGCTCACTGCACTCCCTCTCATGTTTGGGGCTCACCCTTTGGGACTGTTTTCAACCAATGAAATTTATTGTGCTTTTGATTTACACATGCTGATTCACTTTCCTGGAACCACTACCCCTACCTCACTCCAGTTCTTATTTTCCCCCATCTTTCTAGTTAACTGTTACTCAGCATTACAACTCTGTTCAGTATGTTACTTCCATGAAATGCTTCACAGTATCCTACCCCTCATGCCACATTTCTTAGTGAACAATTTAACATTGATTTGTGGGGTTATTGTATTGTTACTATCTCCCTAGTAAACTTAATGATGGCAGAAAGAGTGCCAGTTTTGTTCATCATGGTCTCTATAAAACCTAAGTTCAAGCATAGGAAATGGCATGTACTGAATAAATAATTTTGGATGAATTCATGAAAGCCAAGATCTCCATGTTGGAAACATGGAATTCATACAAACTCTATTTGCCAAAGGATCCCTGTATATTTGGATTCAATGAGTTTGAATTTCAGCTGAGAGGTACTTCCAAGTTGATTTCCTTGAGCTGAGATAATGGTATAGAACCAAACTCAGAACCTCTTACTTAGACTGCTTAGAGACTTTTGGTTATTCCTGAATATTTTACATCTTGATGAATTACTAAATTCATTGGCTAAATGTTGGAATAACTGTATTCAAATGGATTATATTTGGGGTTAATTGGCAACACGAAAATTTCCATGTGGGTATGTGGTAATCCCTTTAGTTCACACCATCTGTATCCATGAAGGCCAACTCCTACTTGATACCTTTTCTTGAAGAGTTAGCAAATACTAAATTAGAAATTCTTAGAAAAAATGTTTATCAGTTACTTTGTATCAATTTAGCCTCCAGGAGGATCAAAATGAAGACACAACATTTTTTAAAAAGAGCTGTATGCCTTCTCTTGTGCTACGATCTAAGGTTAAAGTATTTGGACTAGACTAGATTTATTAGTGAGATATCCCTATCTATCTCTCTATCATCTGTCCTAACAAAGAATATGTGAGGAATTAATAATCCAAGGGAAACTGATTCAATGGCAGTTTAATTAAAAGTATTGAAATCTTAACAATAACAGCTCTTCAAAAGGAAAGAAAATTTAGCCTATATATAGCCAGGAGGATAAATCTTTAAAACATTTTATTTTTCTATCCAAAATGAGAATTATTTTTCATTCAAGCATTAGCAATACTAAACACTGTTCTTTAAATAATTGTTCGCTTACACACACACACACACACACACACACACGTATTTAGGGAACTAGGTGGATTTTGCTCTATGTCTCAGGTAAGCATATTTTATAAATCCCAAAAATGTATATGAAGTTTTGTTATGGGTGTAAATATTTGAATTGGAACACTCTCTGAAACTCCAGGTCATATATATAGCTCTTACTGGTTCTCTAATTTCCTCTTGTCCTATGACTAAAAGCCATTTTTTCATACATCCGTATAGAACATAGGTACATTGCCTATGCAAGAGGATTATTCTGGATGGTCTCACAATAATCTTCTTAAACCCCTCCACCTTATTTCATCCACACGCTTGAAAACAGGACATTCAAGATCAATCATACATCTCCCCCCCCAGCATAATTCATGTAAGTCTAGGTCCTCTAGAATGCTAAGATGTGAGAGAAAATGGGAAGAAGCTGAGAAAAGGTGGGAGAGATGTGAGACTGGGATGCAGTCTGACCTTGAGTGAAGGAGAGAGGATAGAAAGACAGGTGGAGATTACTCTGGCACATGTGCTGCCAGGGAACGAACTCGAGACCTCATGCTTGAGAGTCCAAAGCTTTAGTACCACCTCCCAGGCCACGGAGCAGCAGTTGTATTTCTCTCCTCTCTTCTCCGGGGTCAACTAGGAATACCAAAGGGAATCATCTGGGACTGAAACAAGACAAGACTAGAACAACTTCAGTAACCCACCAGATCACCAGTGAGTGTAAATACCTGTGGGTTCTGGACAGAGAGGAGCCTAGGGAGAGATTAAGTGGCTGGTAACAGTCCAACAGTTTACCAGTTGAGACATCACCGCCAGTCTGTTTCATCAACAAAAAGACTGATGAAGGGAGGAGAGGACTCCCCTAAGACTCACCAAATGCAACTGTGAGTCTCCACTGCTACTGCCCTCAGAATCTGAAGCAGCAGGAGGAGACCCTGTGCTGACACCAGGGGACAGAGAACTAAAGAGGAAACTCAAGAGAAGATCTATACCACAGTGGCCTAGCTGTGGAGCTGTGAGAATCTCTTTGCATAACCACTGGATTATCTTTCCCCCATCCCTGAGTTGGAACACAGTGGTTTAAAAGCCTTTTTTGTTCCTTTTCTTCCCTGTAGGCTATGGGAGCCTGAGGGCTTTTAAACTATAAGTAGGCTTCTTAGCTTAATCCCAACCTGCTTTATCTCTTGGTCAGGAGTCAGTGATTAAGCTAAGAAGTTTACTTACAGTTTAAAAGCCTCTCAGGCTCCCATAGCCTACAGTGAAGAAAAAGAACAAGAGGCTTTTAAACCACTGAGCTCCAACACAGGGATTAAAATACTATTCAGACAGCTGTCAATTTCCACAACTGTGAACCCTTTAATTACCTTACTTATTAGACACAAGTCCATCCAGGCAGGAGTGATCAGTAATTTCAAAAGTACTGAGAGAGGGACCTCATAACATACTATATAAAATGGATAAACCAACAAGAAGAAATATTGGAGAAATGAACCAGGACAAGAATCCAGCTAAAAGTCCCCAAAGGTTGAAGCACAAAATAATGAGGTCCACATCCAAACACTAGTTAAGGAAATAATCATAGGAGTGAATAAAAAGTTTGGAAGAGTTGACATCAGATATGTAGAAAAAACAAATGACACCCTGGAAGAAAAAATTAATTATCTCAAGGTCACTAGAGAACTGAAAGCTGAAATAGCTGAGCTAAGAACACTACTAGCTGAACAAACTAAAACAGTATCAGAACAGGGTAACAAAATAGATGAACTCCAGAAAACAGTAGAGGGGAGAGAGGATAGAATAAATGAGGCAGAAAAAAGAATTTGCAAGATCCAGTACAAATTAGAGACAACTAAAAAAGTAAGAGATCTCAAAAAGAGATTAAGAGATACTGAAAACAACAACAGAGACCTATGAGATGATTTCAGAAGAAATAATATATGCATTATTGGTTTACCAGAGGAAGAAAGAGAGGGAGGGCAAGAAGGCATTCTTTAGGACATAATAGCTGAGAACTTTTCTAGTCTAGACCACATCAAAAACATAAAGATTCAAGAAGCCCAGAGGGTCCCAAACAGTATAAACCCAAAATTAGGACACCAAGACACATCCTATTTAGTATAGATAGGAATAAGGATAAAGAAAGGATCCTGAAGGCTGCAAGAGAAAAACAAAGAGTCACCTACAAAGGAAAACCCATAAGATTAGTAGTAGACTTCTCCACACAAACACTACAGTCCATAAGAGAATGGTAAGATATCTATGGAGTGTTCAACAAGAAAGGTTTTAAACCAAGACTACTGTATCCTGCTAGACTGTCATTCAGACTAGATGGAGCCATAAAAGCCTTCTCAGACAAGCAACAGTTGAAAGAATCAACTATCACCAAGCCTGCCCTGAAGGAAGTTCTGAAATTTCTCCTATAAACAGTGAGACAATAAATATGCCATCTATGAGAACACTCTAAAAGTCACCTAGAGTGGCATTAAAATATCTTTAATCTATGATATCAATAAATGCCAATGGCCTTAATTCACCTATTAAAAGGCACAGAGTAGTAAAATGGATCAGAAAACACAACCCAACAATATGCTATCTACAGGAAACCCACCTAACTCAACAAGACAAACATAGACTCAAAGTGAAAGGATGGAAAACTATCATACAAGCCAATGGCCCACAAAAAAGGGCAGGAACAGCTATTCTCATATCTGACACAATAGACTTTAAAATAAATATTATTAGAAAAGATAGGGATGGACATTACTTAATGCTCAGAGGATCAGTCAATCAAGAGGATTTAACAATTATTACCAAATGAGAAGCCATTTAAATACATCAAACGTCTACTGAAAGAGCCACAGCAATATATTAACAGCAACATAGTCATAGTAGGGGACTTAAACAACTCACTCTCTCAACTTGACAGATCATCTAGGCAGAATATCAAGAAATGAGGGAACTAAATGAAGAGATAGATAAACTAGAACTATTAGACATTTTCAGAGTCATTCATGCCAAGAAACTGGAATACACATTTTGCTGAAGTCCACATGGGTCATTATCAAGGATAGACCATATGTTAGGCCACAAAGACAACATCAGCAAATTCAAGAGCATTGACATCATCCCAAGCATCTTCTCAGACCACAGTGTAATGAAGCTAACACTTAATAATCAACAAAAAATTAGTAATAGTCCCCAAATGTGGAAGCTCAACAGTACATTACTTAACAACTACTGGGTCAAAGAGGAAATAAAAAAATAAATCAAAATGTTTTGATAGTTCAATGAAAATGAACACAAGCTATCAAAATATTTGGGACACACATGAGGCAGTACTGAGAGGGAAGTTCAAAGCCATACAAGCACACATTAGGAAACAAGAAAAAGCACAAATAAATAGCCTGATTGCACATCTTAAAGTCCTAGAAGAAGAACAAAGGAACCCTAAAGCAACCAGAAGGTCAGAAATCACTAAAGTTAGGGCAGAAATAAATAATATTGAAAATAAGGAAACCATACAAAAGGTCAACGAAAGTAAATGTTGGTTCCTCAAAAGAGTGAACAAAATCGACATAACTTTAGCCAGACTCACAAAACAAAAAAGGGAGAAGAACCAAACAAATCAGTTCATAAATGAAAGAGGAGATAACACAACAGACACTGCAGAAATTCAGCATATCATGCGAGGCGAGGCTTCTATGAACAACTGTATGCCATCAAGCTAGAGAACCTAGAAGAAATGGATGATTTCCTCGATACCTACGAACTTCCAAAATTTAATAAAGAGGAATTAGTTAATATGAACAGGCCCACCACAGCTATGAAATTGAAATAGTCATCAAAAACCTTCACAAAAATAAAAGTTCTGAACCAGATGGTTTTACAAATGAATTCTACAAAACCTTCAAAGAAGAACTAATACCTCTACTTTTAAAGGTCTTCCAGAAGATTGAAGACACAGGAATACTCCCTTCTATGAAGCCAACATCACTCTGATACCAAAAGCAGACAGGGACACAACCAAAAAAAGAAAACTACAGACCAGTATTCTGAGAAACATTGATGCTAAAATATTGAACAAAATTCTAGCCAACTGGATACAGCAGTATATTAAAAAGATTGTTCATCATGACCATGTGAGGTTTATCCCAGTGATGCAAGGATGGTTTAATATACGTATCAATCAACATGATCCACTACTTGAATAAAAGCAAGACCAAAAACCACATCATCATATCAGTAGATGCAGAGAAAGCCTTTGACAAAATACAACATCCCTTTATGATCAAAACATTACAAAAATGGGAATAGATGGAAAATTCCTGAATATAGTGGAGTCTATATATGGCAAACCTACAGCCAACATCATACTCAATGTTGAAAAGCTGGAAGCATTTCCCCTCAGGTCAGGTACTACACAGGGCTGCCCACTATTACCATTACTATTCAACATAGTGTTGGAAGTTCTTGCCATAGCAATCAGGCAGGAGCAAGGAATTAAAGGCATACAGATTTGAAGAGAAGAAGCCAAACACTCCCTATTTGCAGATGACATGATAGTATACATAGAAAAACCTAAAGAATCCAGCAAGAAGCTTTTGGAAATCATCATGCAATACAGTAAGGTGTCAGGCTACAAAATTAGCGTATAAAAGTCAGTGGCACTCCTCTATGCAAACACTAAGTTAGAAGCTGAAATCCAGAAATCAGTTCCTTTTACTATAGCTACAAAACAATAAAATATCTAGGAATAAAGCTAACCAAAGAAGTGAAAGACTTGTATTCTGAAAATTATGAGTCACTACTCAAGGAACCAGACAAAGACACAAAGAAGTGGTAAGATATTCCATGTCCATGAGTTGAAAGAATTAACATCATTAAAGTGAATACACTACCCAGAGCCATATACAAATTAAATGCTACCCCCATCAAGATCCCAACCACATTTTTAAGAGAATAGAACAAATGCTACAAATGTTTATCTGCAACCAGAAAAGACCTAGAATTGGCAAAACAATCTTGAGAAGAAAGAACAGAACTGGAGACATCACATTCCCAGATCTCAAACTGTATTATAGGGCCACTGTAATAAAAACAGCTTGGTACTGGAACATGAATAGACACATTCTTCTTCTAGCGTTTGCCCTTCTTCCGTAGCCAGTCAACAGCGTCAGGTTGAAAGCTGTCAGGAGCTGCATGTTGCTGGCTTTGAAAGTGACTGGGATCCATGTGGATTCAGTCGGCTAGGAAGGATCGTCAGTTTCCCCAATGAATGGGTACTCACGGGATGCACCACGAGAAGGTCGATCCAATGCATGCCAATAGACACATTGACCAGTGGAATCGAATTGATAGTCTCGAAGTAAGCATCAACACCTATCCACATCTAATCTTTGACAGAGTTGCCCAGACTATTAAATGGGGAAATCAGAGTCTCTTCAACAAATGGTGTTGGAAAAAAAATGGGTTGAAATGCAGAAGAATGAAACTGAACCACTATATTTCACGAAATACAAAAGTAAATTCCAAGTGGATCAAGGACTTGAATGTTAGACCAGAAACTATCAGATACTTAGAGGAAAATATTGCAAGAACTCTTTTTAGCATAATTTTTAAAGACATTTTTAATGAAACAAATCCAATTACAAAGAAGACTTAAGGCAAGCATAAACCTATGGGACTACATCAAATAAAAGCTTCTGCACAGCAAAAGAAACCACTACCCAAACCAAGAGACCCCTCACAGAATGGCAGAAGATCTTTACATGCCATACATCAGACAAGAGTTTAATAACCGAAATATATAAAGAGCTTGCCAAACTCAACAACAAGAAAACAAATAACACCATCCAAAAATGGGGAGAGAACATGGACAGAAATTTCACCATAGAAGAGATCCGAAAGGCTAAAAAACACATGAAAAATGCTTCAAGTCTTTGTCAGAGAAATGCAAATAAAGAAAATGAGATATCACTTCACTCCTGTGAGAATGTTGTACATCAGAAAAGGTAAAGCAGCAAATTCTGGAGAGGTTGTGGGGGTCAAAGGAACCCTCCTGCACTGCTGGTGGGAATGCTAGTTGGTCCACCCTCTGTGGAGAACAGTCTGGAGAACTCTCAGAAGGCTAGAAATGAACCTACCCTATGATCCTGCAGTTCCTTTCCTGGGGATATATCCTAAGGAACCCAACACACCCATCCAAAAAGGTCTGTGTACACATATGTTCTTATCAGTACAGTTTGTAATAACCAAAACCTGGAGCAACCCAAGTGTCCAACAACTGATGAGTGGCTGAGCAAGGTATGGTATATATACACAGTGCTCATTGGAATACTACTCAGCTATAAAAAATGGTGACTTCACTGTTTTCAGTGGATCTTGGATGGACCTTGAAAAATTCATGTTAAGTGAAATAAGTCAGACACAGAAGGATGAATATGGGATGATCAGGCAAAGATTGTAAACCAAGATCAGAAGAGAAAACACAAGTAGAACCTGAACTGGATTTGGCATATTGCACCAAAGTAAAAGACTCTCTTGTGGCTGGTGGGGTCGGGAGGAAGAATACAGGTCCAAACAGGATGATAGAGGACCTAGTGGGGTTTGTAATGTTATATGGAAAACTGGGAAATGTTATGCATGTACAAACTATTGTATTTACTGTCGAATGTAAATAATGAATTCTCCAATAAAGAAATTAAAAGAAGAAAGGTGGGAATGTCCAAGATTGCTAGTAGCCTAAATAAAATTTGTCATGGTTTCTCTTCCAGGGAAGAGTACTTGAGCTAATCTCAACCTTCAGAGAAAGCCTGCATCTCCCAGGAATGAGGCTTCCTTAGACTCTGCAGTGCTTAGTCACTGCCTGGGAGCAGCTTTTGGAAAGAGTAGTCTAGGCACCACAGAAGTGAAAGATTTCAATGTATGTTGCAGAAAGCAGTGGCTTGGGGACTTTGGTCAGCTATATTCCATACTAATTTAAGTCTGAGAGGACCATTTTATTGCCTCTACAGCTTGTGATTCATTTTAAGTTGGCTTGGAAAACAGACAGTTTTTAAGCAACAGTTGAGAATACTTTCAAAAGTCTAATGAAGCATTTGGTTGGACAGATTCTAGTATCAATTACTATAATTTCCAGAATGCTAACTGTGTTCTATATGGATTAGGCCATAGAAGAAATGATATATGGAGGAATGAAATGAATTTTGTTTATAGGTATCTAATGTAAGCAAGATTTGCAAAGTCACCAAAGTACATGAATCTAATTTTGGACCCAAATATTCAAATTGGAACAAAACAAGAAAATCAGAGCCATAGAGTATTTATATTAATCTCCTAACACCTTGTGTTTTTTTTCTCTTGATTCCTCCCTTTCATGACTGAATCCTATTCTCTCCTTATATTGAGCAGTCTTGACATGCAGCACCTCTTTCTATCTTCATTCCACATTCTTTCTAAGTTGATCTAAGTTGAGGGCAAGGTCCTACAGGGGCCCACAAAGGGTTGTATTGTATTGTTCCTGATAGAAATGACTGGTAACAATGGAGAGAGGGATTTATTCGAGGTCTAGGCCCATCATGTCTGTTTGGGAATCTCAGGACTCCTTGACAGCTGATGGGCTGGCCTGATAGTGACTAAAGAGTCATCATTAAAGTATGTCAGTCTCTTGCCTTTATTCAGCTTTTGCAGTCATTGCTTTGATGAGGTTAGCTTTGGAGTGAGTGAAAGAACTGTAATAGGAAGTAATTGAGGAGGGTATCTAAGTCTAAGTAGACACTATTTCATTATGAACTTTATACTGACACACTACAGACAATTGTGTATTTTTGCTTTCAGGTATATATTTTGCCCTAATTTATGGATACAGGTGAACATATGCTCTATCTTACAGGACCTAGTATATATGTAGGTTTTGGGATTTTGTTAGGAAATGAACCTCCTAGAATGGAATTAGAGAATCCTATGAAAGGAAAGGTCTCACCCAAGTAATGAAGCCGAAGGGTTGATATTCCATGCCCGATGTCTCTGGACACAGTCTGAAGTGAAGCATGCTGAGGTGGTACTCATTGTGTTGATTAGGTTGGGATCGGCAGTTGCAGTATCATTTGGTATGAATTGAGAGAAGCATGCAGGAAAGTGAGACCCACCATAGAGGTTCCAGGACTGGGGGAAATATAGGCTCTATAGAGGAAGCGGGATTCTTATGCAGTTTGTGAATATGAAGGGTAGCTTCCTAAGCTCTGACTTTTAATAGTGGAATGACCTTAAAATTCATAGTTCAGTGTCAGCTTCATGGTAATGCTCTTCTACTAGTCAGTACCTTTGGAAACCGCTAACACCCAATATTGAGTTCTCTGCTTGGACTACTTGAAGTACTTTCTGTTTTATGGACTCAAGTCTTCATAATATAGTAACTAAACTACCCCAAAAGGAAGTTTTTTTTATTAGTGATATAATATTGATTTAAAAAATTATAAGAATAAGGGGTATAATTTCCCATCTTTCTTACAACCAGAGTTCTATGTTTCCATTCCTTCCACTGGAAACTGCATCAGTTCTCCCAAGATCTCAGTTGTGGGTTGAATCTTATTTCTATAACTATATATATATATATGTATATATATATATATATATATATATATATTCATTTTTTTCTATGTTCCTGCCTTCTCTCCCTTTCCAAGTTACACTTTTCCTACTTCTGAATATCCTTCCTTTTCCCCTCCCTCTTCTTTCTCTAGGTCCTGATAGAATTGGAGTTCAGAGCCCTTTGGTCATCTTCCCCCAACATTTGCCTTGGTAGTATGGACCAAAATTATTTTCATTTTATTTTTTTATAATTTTTATTTATAAAAAGGAAACACAGACAAAAAAATCATAGGATAAGAAGGTTACAATGCTACACAATTCCCACCACCAGAACTCTGTATCCCATATCCTTCCTCTGATAGCTTTCCTGTTCTTCAACACTCCTGGAGCATGGATCAAGGGACATTATGGGGTACAGAAGAAGCAATGTCTGGCTTCTGTAATTATTTCCCCACTGAACATGGGTGTTGACAGGTTGATCCATATTCCCAGACTGTGTCTCTCTCTTTCCCTATTGAGGCAGGGCTCTGGGGAAGCAGGGTTCCAGGACACATTGGTGTGGTTGTCTGCCTAGGGAAGTTTAATATTGTCTGGGGAGCTGATGTTATGACTAGAAAAAGGACCAGAAAGCTGGATCAGGAAAGAGAGTAGCTCCCAAATATGGGAAAGCTGTATAGATATGTTGACTGTAAACCCCATCGATTTGATCTGATCTGGGGCCCCTGTTCAGCTTAAGAACCTATGTGACCTCTGCATCCCTGTAGATCTGAGCTCACATTCTGTAGTCATGAGTAGGAACATTCCAAGCTGCCCCAATTTCAGGATCTATCTTCCTCAGGTGGTAGGTAGAGTATGTTGTCCAGCCTCCCTTTGGAGGATAGAACATTTTCTACCTTCTTTGATCCATGTTGAGGGCAAGGTCCTATGGGGGCCCACAAAGGGGTCTATTGTGTTGTTTCTGACCAAAATTCTTTATGGGGTGCAGAAGATGGCTTCTGTAATTGCTTCTGCACTGGACATGGCTGTTAGCAGGTCCAGCCTCTTTCCAGCTTTCCATAGTTGGGTAGGGCTCTGGAGAGGTGAGGTTCTCAGAACACATGAGGTCATTTGCACAGGGAAGTCAGGATGGAATCATAGTAGCATCCACAACTTAGCCCTGGCTTAGTAAATTTTTGGAGAGATCATGGTTGTATTTTGTTGAGTTTTCAGGTGACTTTTCAATTTTTTTCCTAGTTTATCAGCTCCTACTTCATAGCCACACCCACGTTTTATTCTTAATTCATTTTCATTCACACATTCATTCATTCATTCATTCAACACATACTTGTCTATTTAGTTACTGAATTTGGGCATTGTACTAAGTACTGTGAGAACTGAGTGTTCACCAGTGAATCACACATAAGTTCTTCCCTTAAAGAGCTTATGATTGAAAGCCAGGTTCCTTACTAGAGTAAGAAATGATGCAGGAAATGGTAATGACAAAATATCAGTGTAGAAACTGAGGAAATAGTTCAATCAGTAGCATTCAGGACTCACATGCCTGAGACTCCCAGTTTCAGTCCCCATGTCATATATACTATAACACTCTAACTGCTCTCTCTCTCATGAAATTTAAAAATATCCTTAATGTAAATTAGTCAAGCCCCTATGGAGAATAGTCTGGAGACCTCTCAGAAGGCTAGAAATGGACTTACCTTGCGACCCAAGCAATTCCTCTCCTGGGGGGACAGCCTAAGGAATCAAACATGTCCATCCCAAGAAAATCTGTATCTACCTGTGTTCGTAGCAGCACAGCCTGTAGTAGCCAAAACCTGGAAGCAACTTAAGTATCCAACAACAGATGACTGGTTAAGAAGTTGGGTATATATACACAATGGAATACCAGTCAGAATGATAAATTAAGAATGATAAATTCACCTTCTTCACCTCATCTTAGATAATCCTCCAATAAAAAGATAAAAATATCCTTAAGAGTAAATGAAAAGGACAATGTGGAATGTCTAATCTGAGTAAAGAGAATAGAATTAACAATAATCAAGCATCCACAACATGATAGGGATATATATATATATATATAATCATATTTAACCTTTTTTTTTTGCTACCAGGTTTATCATTGTTATTCAGTATCTACATGATTCTGCCATTCCCAGTCTTCAGTTTTTAGACAGAAGGTGAGAGACAGAGTAAGAGAAATGGTGAGAGACAAAGATATAGTGAGAGAGATTGGAGGAGAGACATTTGTAACACTACTTTCACATGAAGGTTACCTCATGCAGATGGGGCCTGGGGGCTTGAGCCTGGGCCCTTTCATATGGTAATGTGTGCCCTCTATCTGCTAAACCACCATCTAGCTCCTCATATTTGATCTTCACAAGACTATAATTTCAAGGGTCATTGCTATAGGTCATACTTAATCTTTACAATCATCCAATAAATCACGTTATTACTTCTCTTTTGCAGAGGTGCAAACTGACACTCAAAAGGTTAACTGTCTTGTCCAAACATCCTAAATCAGAATCTGACTATCCCAAAAGTCTATGCTGTTAGACATATTACACTGTGCTTTGCAAATATCAGGTCACCTGAAGAAATGCATGAAAGGTAAGCCCTCATTGCCTCATCAGCTGAAGTAGCTTTCATTAATTCATTTCCATTTTCTTCTTTGCTTTGGAATCCTATTAATTCCCTCCTCCTTTTGATTCTTTTGGCTATCCATCTATGTCTTGTTCTCTAAATTTCATTCTGCTGTTAAATTTTTTGCTTGCTTTTTTCTCCCTCCCTTTTACTTTGTGCCACTTGTTTTTTGAGTCTCTTCATCTTTTTACCTCTGTCTTCCATGAGTCATATCTTTTCTGTCTCCTTCCTCTCTTTGATTTCCCGCAAACTCTCTGGTTTATTTTCTGTCTGCTGATTCAATTTCCCAAGTATGTGAACTTTTGTATTTATGATTCTCTGTTCAGGTTGAAGGGACAGGGAATTTTACCTTCTCTGGTTCTTTGGATGGTGTTTTACATCAGGTTCCGTATCAAGTGTACTAACTGCCACTTTTATGTGGGCAGGTTTCACTTTATGACTCAAGCTATATAAGTGCATATAAATAAATGTTGATTTTATTAAGGGGGTCCATATTATAATATACTTCAGTTAGCAGTATAGGAGGAAGGAGGGAGGGAGGGAGGAGTATGAACCATAATGTTGTACACTGGGGAGTTTGGCATGTGAGTAGAGACATATGGAGGCTAAAAGTTCACATCTTCTGTTAAGGAGGAAGAGGCCACTTCTTCTGGGCATGAGCCTCAGAATTTCTTACTGAAGAAGACATAAGCAGAGCCCCAAAAGCATTTCAATTCCCTCATTGGACACCCAATTCTATTCCATAAATCAGAGATGTGCTATTAGTACCACATATTTATTTAACTTAGAGGGAGCCCCTCTCATGGCCATGTGCTATCTATTATTGCTTCTGTAGTAGGTCTGTGTTTTTAATTAATAAGTCTCTCTCGCATTCTCTTAGTCTCACCTTTCTTTCAGTGGAGTACTGCTCTATCAGTGTGATCCCCACTTTTTCTTTATCTGGGATTGAGAGGCTGCATTGAGAGGCTCCCAACTTTCTATTAGGTGAGGCTCTTATAATGTATAAATACACATAATGCTCTCATCAATTAAGATTATTACAATATTCATACATATGACAGGTGAATTGAGGAACCCTTATGTATCTTGTTGAAATGCACCATTGCCAGTAAATACAAGTTTTGACTTTCCCATCCTTTATCACTGATTTTTTTTTTTCTATAAGTTGTTCTTGCTCTCACAAGACATCCCATTCTTCCTTCTCTCTCTGCTTGACTCTATATGGAATTGATGGTCTTACATATGCTTCAATTTAAAAAAAAAAGGCTTCCTGTGTACTGGGATGGCATGAAACTTGAAAATACCTGCCAGAGTGAAAAAATAGAAAATTATAGATTTATAAATATACCTACCTATCTATCTCTTTCTATCATCCATTTATCTGTCTGACCTGTGTACAAGTTGAATGAGGAATAAAAAAAAATATAAATGGCTCTTTCTTTCAACTAATCTTTTCTTGTGTTGTAGTCACAGGGTAATTGCAGGTGTCCTGGCTAGAATATTTCTTCTCTGCTGATGTACAATGTATTCTGATGGGCATCTTCAGGAGGAGTAGTGATGATTTAAAGGGTTACAGGGCAGTGCTTAAAAAGATCATCTTTAAAAAAAAACAAAGGAGGTAGCGCAGCAGGTTAAGCACAGGTGGCGCAAAGCACAAGGACCGGCATAAGGATCCCGGTTCGAACCCCGGCTCCCCACCTGCAGGGGAGTCGCTTCACAGGCGGTGAAGCAGGTCTGCAGGTGTCTGTCTTTCTCTCCTCCTCTCTGTCTTCCCCTCCTCTTTCCATTTCTCTCTGTCCTATCCAACAACGACAACAACAATAATAACTACAACAATAAAACAACAAGGGCAACAAAAGGGAATAAATAAATAAAATAAATATTTAAAAAAAAAAAACAAAGGAAAGGGGCTGTGTGGTGGCGCGCCTGGTTGAGTGCACAAGTTACAGTGCTCAAGGACCCAGGTTCGAGCCCCTGGTCTCCACCTGCAGGGGGAAAGCTTCATAAGTGGTGAATCAGGGCTGCAGTTGTCTCTCTGTTTCTCCCTCTCTCTGTCTCCCCCTTCTTCTCAATTTCTGACTGTCTCTATCAAATAAATAAAGATTAAATTTTTTTAAAAAATAATAAAGAAATAAAAAAAGCCCAGCATATTATTTTTTGAAAGCAATTTAAATTGTGAAAAGACCTCCATTTTCATTTTAGCTAGAAGGGAGATACCAGTGAAATTGAAGATCAACTTTACTCTTTGCCATACTTTTCCTTGATTGTTGTTGAACACCATTCCAATACTGTCTCCCCAAACTCTTGTCTTTCAAGCTTTCCAAATCTCCTTCCTGCAATTTCAGCAGTAAAGGTGCAGATTATGCTTTTATATCTTGTGGTAAACACCTTAACCTTTTCAAAGACTGTAATAATCACTAATGAATTATATGACTCAAGTTCGCATTTCCTCTCCATTTAATAAAAACTTAAATGAAGGAGTTGGGCAGTAGCACAGCAGGTTAAGCACATGTGGCGCAAGTGCAAGGACTGGCGGGAGGATCCCGGTTTGAGCCCCCGGATCCCCAACTGCAGGGGAGTCGCTTCACAGGTGGTGAAGCAGGTCTGCAGGTGTCTATGTTTCTCTCCCCCTCTCTGTCTTCCCCTCCTCTCTCCACTTCTCTCTGTCCTATCCAACAATGACATCAATAGCAACAACAATAATAACTACAACAATAAAACAAGGGCAACAAAAGGGAAAATAAATAAAAAAAACTTAAATGGGCAGAGTAAGGTAGTTTCTTTTAAATAAATTACCTTCTCTTGGCCCAGGGGCTAGAAGGTCCCTTTCCACAGTGGAATGGCTGCTGTAAGTTAATGGGATCCTAGAATGAATTAGTAAGCAAGTTATCCAGGTCAAGGGAAATAAAGGCTTTATTGTATTTTGTATTGTAAGCTCATAGTTCAGACTTGGTACTCATACTTTTTGATAATTACCTACAATGTTTGGGAATGGTTCAGAGCGTTAAGTGTATGATTTACCATGTATGGGATCCTAGGTTTGACCCCTTCCATCACAAGGAAGCATCATGAAAAATACCAAAGGAACTCCATGAATGGTGGGTAATGCTTTTTTGTCTCACCTCTCTCTTTCTCTTTCTTTATTTCTTCAAAATCCTATAAACTATAAAATAAAAACTGGGCCTTGGAGACAGTACTATGTTCATGTGAGGCCCTGGGTTTATTCTCCAACAGTGCATTAAAAAAAATGGCCAATTTTTGATGGGGTAGGATTTATGGAGAAAATAGTTGGAATACTGAGGTGGTCAATTTACAAATGCATGCCACACTGTTTCCTGCATGTGTGCTCAAAGGCTCTGGAGAACTTATATGGAGATTGGTTAAGTAACTAGCTTGGAAAAGAGAAGGGTATAGAGTGAGAAACTGGGGAGGTAAATAAAAGCCAAAGCTACACTTATCACAGTGTGAAGTTCATGTTTTAATTTAGAACATAAGAATATAGGAAGGCAACAGTAATACAATTTATTATTAGCTAGCATTTATGCTTAGAACCCACTCAATTTTTTTTTTTTTTTTTGGCTTTTACCACTGTGATGACCTCAAAGGTAAACATTAATATGTCCATTTAACAAGAAGAAAAAAAAAGTAGTAGTTTCGAGAATATACTCCAAGGTCAGACAATTAATAAAGACCAGAGAATAATTCAAACCCAGATCAATTTGACTTTAAAAACTGTGCCCGTCTGCTGATCCCAGCCTAATCAACACAATGAGTACCACCTCAGCATGCGTCACTTTAGACTGTTTCCAGAGGCATCAGGCATAGAATGTTATCCCTTCAGCCTCATTACTCAGGTGAGACCTTTCCTTTCATAGGAATCTCTAATTCCATTCCAGGACAATGGAACATATTCCTAACAAAGTCCCAAAACCCAGATATAGACCAGGTCCCATGAGATAGCACATATGTTCACATATCCATAAATTAGGGCAAAAAATGTATATGAATGCAAAAATACACAATAGTCTATAGTGAGTCAGTATAAAGTTCATAATGAAATAGTGTCTACTTAGACTTAGATACCCTCCTCAACTACTTCCTATTACAGTTCTTTCACTCACTCCAAAGCTAACCTCATCAAAGCAATGACTGCAAAAGCTGAATAAAGGCAAGAGACTGACATACTTTAATGATGACTCTTTAGTCACTATCAGGCCAGCCCATCAGCTGTCAAGGAGTCCTGAGATTCCCAAACAGACATGATGGGCCTAGACCTCGAAAAAATCCCTCTCCAGTAGCTACACTAGCTTCTAGTGGCTACAGGCCCTTTGGAATATAACTAAAATATGCCTACTAGCTATCTACAAAACAGAGACCCCCAAATATTCATCTGCACTATTGCAGCCTTTAGGTTCATGATTAGTCAACAACAACTTGTTTGGCTTTATATGTTAACTCTCTTTTCAGCCACCAGGTTCCAGATGCCAACCATCATGCCAACCAGACTTCCCCCAGACAGGCAACCCCACCAATGTGTCCTGGAGCTCCACTTCCCCAAAGCCCTTCCCCACTTGGGAAAGAGAGAGACAGTCTGGGAATATGGATAGACCTGTCAATGCCCATGTTCAGCGGGGAAGCGATTACAGAAGCCAGACCTTCCACCTTCTGCATCCCATAATGACCCTGAGTCCATACTCCCAGAAAGATAAAGAATAGAAAAGCTATCAGGGTCAGGGTTGGGATATGGAGTTCTGATGGTGGGAGTTGTGTGAAGTTGTACCCCTCTTATCCTATGGTTTTGTCAATATTTCCTTTTTATAAATAAAAATATTTTAAAAATAAATACATAATTAAAAAACTGTGCCCTTAAAGGCAAGACACCTTTAAAATCTCAAATAGAAGAAATAGTGAGTAAACAACTGCTTGAATGAGGAGAGGAAAAATAAACACCTTTTATTTTTATTCATTGTTGTCCCTTTGATTATTCCCACTTGATACAGTGAAAAACTGCATCACCTCTTATTTCCATGCATTAGCAAGATGAATGCATTCCACTCATCTCAATTTACAGAGCAAATGCCATGGCACAAGTTCAATGGACATTTTCTCCCTGTGTCCTAGTCTATTGCTGATGTGACAAGGGCAGAATTGTCAGAACATGTCCTAATTAAATAGTTCAGAGCTTCATTAGGAAGATGTGACTGAATGCAAGACTCACCAAGCAAGTGTTGACATCACAACTAATACTAATTGGTCCCTTGGCTAGAAGCCTGGACACAATATAGGAACTGGACATTGAGGGGAAGGTAAGTCTACCAGGTTTGCTGAAACCTTATTTGAGGCAGACTCAGAGACCATCTCTATTAGTCAGGAATGGAATTCCTGTAAGCAAAAAGTAGGCAGGAGGGTTCATCTCATCATTCTGACTTTCTCTCCTTCAGAGAGTCTGTGACCATCTAATGCAGTTGATTTGTGCAGGCACACCACCCTGGCTCCTGTGTGGGTGTTCAGAGACCCTGGAGAACCATAACATAATGCATACTTGTCACTGTCTCTGTTGAAGAAGCAGAACTAATCTCTTTAATTAATCTTCTTTTGAGATGTGGTAAGTATTCAGGAACTCAGACCATGCTAGGAGGCTTTCTGTAGCAAAAATAAAAATGAATTCTTTCCCATGTACTTTAATAGAAAGAGCAGATGAGAAGTCATGAGTACTCATTTTTCAGAACCATCTTACAGGAAAAAAAGTTTTGTGTTGGACTCTCTCTGCATTGTGGGATCTTCCTGCCTTAGGGACTCAGGGTTTTAGGAACTGACTGTTTCATGTTCAGGACCACAAACAACTTGTTACATATCAAGATTCTAAGGCTGGTGAATAATTGTCTAAAGACCAGCTTTCTGATATTCTGTGTGAAAACAAACAAAAACATTATCTTTATTTTACAAGGAACAAATACCATATTCTCCATTTATAGATAATGATGTTGAGGCTTGGAGGATATGAAGAGTTATGAAAAGTCTTATAACTGGTAAGAGGCAGAGCAAAGTCATGTTCCTATTCTCTTGGCTCTGCAGTTAATACTTCTTTTTACTATGTGACTTCCCTTATAACATGTCCTTCTCATTCTCACTTGTTCTCTAGACTTTGCCCTGGTAGACTGAACACACCGGCAGTATTCTTTTTCTTTTTCTATTTAATTTTCTCCCCCCTTTTGTTGCCTTTGTTTTATTATTATTATTGTTGTTGTTATTATTGTTGTTATTGATGTCGTCCTTGCTGGATGGGACAGAGAAAAATGGAGAAAGGAGGGGAAGACAGAGAGGGGGAGAGAAAGATAGACATCTGCAGACCTGCTTCACTGCTTGTGAAGCAACTCTCTTGCAGGTGGGGAGCTGGGGGCTCAAACCAGGATCCTTAGCCTGTCCTTGTGCTTTGCTCCATGTGGACTTAACCTGACGCACTACTGCCCTACGTCCTACTACTGCATTCTTTTTCTTGTCACCAAATAATTTTATCCAGGTTTTCATAAGTGTTTCACATGCCTAGAAGCATATAAAAACAGTAGTATAAAAACAGTAATATAAAGAAATGGTTAGTCTTATCCTCTTCATCTTCAATATTCTTGTCTTTAGGTTCATGATTAGTCAACAATTTGTTTTGTTTTATATGTTAACTTTTTTCAGCCACCAGGTTCCATATGCTACCATGATGCCAACTGGACTTCCCTGTGCAGATGACCCCACCAATGTGTCCTGGAGTCCTACTTCCCCAGAACTCTGCCCCACTAGGGAAAGAGAGAGGGAGGCTGGGAGTATGGATCAACCTGCCAATGCCCATGTTCAGTGGGGAAGCAATTACAGAAACCAGACCTTCCACCTTCTGTAACCCATAATGACCCTGGGTCCATTCTCCCAGAGGGATAAAGAATAGGGAAGCTATCAGGGGAGGGGATGGGATATGGGATTCTAGTGGTGGGAATTGTACCCCTCTGCCAGGCTGAGCTAGCTTCACGGGTGGTAGAGACGGCCAGGGACTCATGGCTGAGCTGGGAAGCAGTATCTCGTTTATTAATCAGATACATTGCCTTTTATGCATCTCTTCACCGGAAGTGGTAAGGGAAAGGAAATGACTAGGAGAGGGGGCAGAGCAAAAAAAAAGAGCATGAACAGAACATAGAAAGCTTCCATCTAACCAGTGGGGATTAAACCAATACCCTGCAGGCAGGGCGGGACCCAGGTAAAACAGTGATTATGTAAATAGACCACATTGTAAGTAATACAAGCGAACCTAATGTGATGATCAAAACAGAAGGTCTTATAAGCAGAATTTAGAAGCATACCAACACTTCCCCCTTTCTTTTTAACTAATGGCCATAGTATCAGGAGTGTGGGGTGAACAGAAACCTGTATCGTACCAGCATTTTCAAAAGAACTGGCAGAAGACATGGAGGAACAAGTAAGAGAGCAGCAAGAACCAGTGTGATGCCAAGGGGAGGCCTGAGGGGGTGTTTCGCCTATCAGATGAAAGGGCATTTCTTGCTTCTGGGGCCATCTATTGCCTCAAAGGGCGTTTCCTGCCTCTGTGGGTATCTCTTGCCTCTGGGGGCATTTCATGCCTCAAAGGGCATTTCCTGCCTCTGGGGACAGGACCTAGTAAGGAGGGGGGGATTCCTGACTCTGGGGACAGAGCCTGCAGGTGAGGGGACATGGCCTATAGAGTCCCAAGGCTGCTAGCTGCAAAGTCCATGGATTGCTGTGGTCAGTCTTTGAGAAACCCAGCGGCGTAAAGGGAAGCTGCTGTAAAGTGTCCAAGAGGTGTACTAGTAAGTCTAATAGAACGTCAGTGTTTCCATTTTATAAATAAAATTAAAAAAAAAAAAAGAAAGTGCACATAGTGACCATTATAAAAAATAAAAAACTTATTCTCATGAAGAAGGGGTGGTGGAAAAGACCAGAGCAGTGTTCTTCTGTGACGTATAGTGGCCCTGGTGACAGGCATTAAATCTGGGAATCTCTTGTACCTCAGCCATGCAAATCTGATGTACTACTTCTGTGCTATTTCCCTAACCCCATATTGAACTCTCCCTAACCCTATATTGAACATGTATAAGATTATAGAAATATTTTGATAGTTTATACACAAATTTGTTTTGAATACCTGATCACCTGATACCTACTTACTGATTAACACATTCTTGAACAAGTCCATTTCTTCTTCAGTCATCCTGGTTATCTTCCATTCACACCTGCCTTCTTGCTCCAGCAGAATGCCATTAAAGAAGAGAAAGCATGTTGGCTTTTTACTTAAACCATGTTTAGTGGAACTTGAAACAGTTCTGCATTAAGTCTGGAATCATAAATGGTAGCATTTTTCTTAATTGTGTGAAGGTTATTATTCTCTAAACTTAGTAGGTTTTATTTCTGAGGATGTTGTTTTTTTCCTTAAATCGAGTGGGGGGGGTATTTGAATTCTGGGATGCCTTGTATTGTGATTTCCTAGTCTGTTCTTAGTTCCTAGAGTGGGCTTTTTTTTTTCTTTAGGACTCTTTTGCTTTTTAGTTAAGGGGTAACTAGATTTGTCAAAGTTTTCTCTAAAGCTGTCCAAACTCTTGCTGGGGTTGTGAGTTCAGTCCTGGGGGTCTGCCTCTGGGCATGCTTCCATTGTTTTGGCTTTGACTGAATAAATGCATGCCAAGTATGTGAGATCTAGTTTCTAACTGAAAAAAAGCATCATGACATGAATCATTTTGAGAAGGAAAAAGTTTTACTTACTGAGCTCACTGACATTTTTTAAACTTTTATTTATAAAATGGAAATATTGACAAAACCATAGGATAAGAGGGATACAATTCCACACAATTCCCAGCACCAGAACTCCATATCCAATTCCCTCCCCTAATAGCCTTCATATTTTTCATCCCTCTGAGAGTATGTACCCAGTATCATCATGTGGTACAGAATGTTCTGTGGGAGTTCTGGCTTCTGTAACTGCTTCCCTGCTGAAACTGGGCATTGGCAGGTCAATCCATACTCGCAGGCTATCTCTCTTTCCCTAGTGGGGCAGGGATCTGGGGAGAGCGGGCTCCAGGACACATTGGTGGGGTCATCTTCCCAAGGAGTCAGGTTGGAATCATGGTATCATCGAGAACCTGGTAACTGAAAAAGAGTTAAGAGAAAAAACATAACAAATTGTTGATTAATCATGAACCTGAAGGCAAGAGTGAGTATTGCAGATGAAGATTTGGGGTCTATGTTTTAGAAAAAGCTAGTAGGTCTATTTTAGGATATATTCCAAGGGGCCCATGACTTTACTAGTTTTTGCCTGTGCTAAACATTTGATATGCAGGTGACCTATGACCTAAGTTATAGTCTGGGGGGATAGTGTCATAGTTGGAAAAAGAACTAGAAAACTGGATCAGGGAAGAGAATAGCTCCCAAATATGGGGAAAGGATATGAATATTTATCTGGGGCCCATATTCAGCACAGGAGCCTGTGTAACCTCTGCATCCCTGTAGGTCTGAGCTCACATTATTTGGTCATGGCAAGGAACATTTCAGGCTGCACTAAGTTTAGGACCCATATTCCTTGAGTGGTAATGTTGTCCATCTTTGCTTCAGAGAATAGAATAGTCCCTACCATTGTTGATCCAAGGTTCTGTAGGGCCCCACAAAGAGGTCCATTAAGTTGTTCCTGATGGAGAGGACCAGTGACAGTGGAGACAGGGATCTGTTAGAGGTCTAGGCCCATCATGTCTGTGTAGGAATCCTGGGACTCCCTGACTAGGACTCCAAGTGATGGGGTGGCCTGGTAGTGACCAAAGAGCCATCATTAAAGTATGCCAGTCTCTTGCCCTTATCCAGCTCTGTAGTCCTTACTTTGTCTGACGTAGTTAGTTTTCGAGTGCTTGAGGAAAGTGAAATGGGAAATAGGTGAGGAGGGCATCTAGGTCTAAGTAGAAACTATTTGATTAGGTACTTTATGGTGTCTTTTTTTTTTTTTTTTTTTTGGTCTTTCTGCTTGCTTGCTACAATTATTGACTCACTGTGAACTATTGTGCACTTTTGCTTTAAGGTATATGTTTTCCCCTAACTTATGGATACATGTGTACAAATGCCCTATCTCATGTGTCCTGGTCAATATCTAGGTTTTGAGGTTTGTTAAGAATTGTACCACCCAGAATGGAATTAAGGAGTCCTCTGTGCTAGGAAAGGTCTCACCAGAGTAATGAAGCTGCAGAGTTGGCATTCCATGCCTGACGTCTCTGGATGCAGTCCAAAGTGAAACCTGCAGAGATGGTACTGGTTGCATTGATTGGGTTGGCATTAACAGATTCAATTTCAGTTGGTATGAATTGGGAGAAGCATGCAAAAAATTGAGCCCCACACTAGAGGCTTCTGATTGGACATTTTAACATTTTGCTAGGTGCTAGCAGGCTCTGAACTGTAAAGTCCTCCCATTTTTATTATCCAGGATACTGTCTCTTATCTTAGGTTACAGCAACTGTTGCTTCTCTAAATGGGGGGGGGGGAGTAGCCTTCCTGCCTGTCCAATCAGGGCTGCATCTTGAATATTTAAGAACATCACCATAAGTGGACATAACATCTTTCTCTGCCTTCTCCTAGGCTACAGAAATGGTTCTAACCTGATTTTCATGTAGATGCAGATGGGCACTATTATAAACCAACAGTAAGTCAATAAAAATGCTTATTTGAAAAATAAATCGGAGTTGCTAGCTCAGAGAAAGATATTTTAAAAGGAAAAATATGTCTTATTACTTGAATAACATTGAAGTGATACTTGAAAAAATTCACCTCAAGTAATAGTTATTACATATGATTACAATAATAATAATTATTATTTTATTGTCATCAGTGTTATTACTGGGACTTCAGTGCTCATGAAGTTTCCCACTGCATGTGGGAAGCAGGGAGTCAAGCCTGGGTCCTTTCTCATGGTCATGTGTGCTACCTGCTCAGTCAGGTATCTATCACCAACTCTGTAAAAGTTGTTTTTAGGAGGTTCTTTTGATTCACTCACTCAAATATTGTGCTTTTCCCTTTTTATTCAGTAATACTACCAAAAATATGTGAAGTCTTAGCTTTGTGTTAGAACTGTGCTAAGTATTTTGCTTGAACCTCTAAAAATTTCTGGAAAGGAAGTATTATTATCAATCCCATTTAATAGATGAGAAAATAAAAGCTTAAGGACAAAGAGAAAATATATGTTATGAGGGATAGTAAGAAGAGACAAGAAGTCTGTTTTAGATGTCTAGAATGTGGGCTGAGAAACAGCATAATGGTTATGCACAGACTTTCATGCCTGAGGCTCAGAGGTCCCAGGTTCAATCCCCAGCATCACCATAAACAAGAGTTGAGCAGTGATCTGGTGTCTTTGTCTCTCTTTTTCTGTCTATATCACTTTAATTAAAATATGTTGGTATGAGGGAGTCGGGCGGTAGCGCAGCAGGTTAAGCGCATGTGGCGCAAAGCGCAGGGACCGGCTCAAGGATCCCGGTTCGAGCCCCCGGCTCCCCACCTGCAGGGGAGTCGCTTCACAAGCGGTGAAGCAGGTCTGCAGTTGTCTGTCTTTCTCTCCCCCATCTCTGTCTTCCCCTCCTCTCTCCATTTCTCTCTGTCCTATCCAACAACGACGACATCAACAACAATAATAGCTACAACAACAATGGAAACAACAAGGGCAACAAAAAGGAAATAAATAAATAAATATTAAAAAATATGTTGGTATGCTTCTAGTTCTGCTTCTGGGATCCCTTCTGTTACATTGCTTGACGTTGTGGTCTATTTACATGGTCATTCTGTTACATTGGTTTGGTCTTACTCCCCCTGCCTCCGGGAGATTTTGGTTTAGTCTTTGCCTTTTCACGCTTCTTCCTTCTCCCCACCCTCATCCTACATACTTCCTTGGTTCCTGATGCTGCCGCTGGAGGAGAAAGATGCAGGACAGAATTGTGTGGTGATTAGATTAGATTCGTTTTTTGAACTGTTCATTCGTGAATAAAGAAATACTGCTTCTCCGCTCAGCCGTGTGTCCCTGATCATCTGTCTCCCGCCGCGAAGCTAGCTCAGCATATGGGCGCCGTGAACACTGACCCACATATGGTGCCACAACGTGGGACCTGACCTGTGTATCCCCCAGATAAGTGACGACGTTTGGCTATGTATCCACTATGGGCTGCTTTTCTACTTATGAAGAGGCTTCCAAAGGCCTCTGCCCTTTCTTCATGAGACAGTTTCTCTGTTTCTGGAACATTTTGCTCTGGGTCACACTCTGGTTTCCGCCTGCCACCCGCCCGCAGAAGCCTGCTCGCTACCGCAGGGTGCGGGGCGGGGCTTGGGTGCGGGGCTGGCACAGCGGCCACAGCCTCGGGATCTGGGAGCAGGTGGGCAGGGCTGCAGCCCATCCTGGCTCCCACCCCGGTGCGCCTCAGCCTGCACCTTCTGCACGGCTGGCCCACCCACCCTCTTGCTATGAAGTCTGGGCAGACCCCGGACCACCTGGAGACTGCGGGCTCCCTGCCAGGACGGGCCCCCCTGACCGAGATCCCCAGCTTGGCTCTGAAGGCAGAGGAGCTAGAATATGCAGAGATCCATGCAGTGATCACAGCCTCAATTCCTGGAAGTGAAGCTGCACAAGAATCCACCACCAGACAATGTACCCCCCAAACAACTAAGACAGTACAGATCTAAATTCGTGTTTAAAATGACATGTCTTCATAACAAAAGTTTTTCTCCTTGTATATTGAAGACCATGTTTATGTGTGTGTTTAAAGTTTGGCAAACATTAACTTTAAGGTTAAAAATGTAACTTTAAGGCTACATTCTTGCCAGGCAAAGTTAAATGAAAAAAGTTTTCAACATAATTCTCATAAAGGTAAAATTAACTTACATTTAAAGTCTGAGGTTAAAATTAGTTAAAAATCAATATATTTTAACTAAGTTGGTCTAAAAAAACCTGCACACACCTAGGGTGTGTCTCCATCTTGTATGGGTGTAACAAAGGATAAAAAAAAGATGTTGTTGATATGTGAAGCTCTCAAATACCTTCTCAATTAGAAATGGTAGATTGCACAATGGTTATGCTAATGATTCTCATGCCTGAGGCTCTAGCAGTGGTTCTTTGCCTTACCACAGTTTATTGCGCTTAAATTGGTTAAGCAGCCTTAACATGAAATGAAAAAGACCTTCCAAATTTATAAAAATACCTAAACAAATTATAATCATTGAGTTATCAATTGTGGTAAACTTCTAACCTGCTACAATTTTGTTTCATAAGTAAGTAAATTGCAGCTGTCAAGTTCTCTACAGAAAAGTGGAATTCCAGCAGCTGACCTTCCTCATGCAACGTTCTACCCCCTTGCATTCTTCCGTGGACATGTGCTTTGGACTGGCACTTCTATAGGACTCACTGGTACACCTCTTGGACATTTTGCACAACTTTATAGCGGCTTCTCTTTATGCTGCTGGGTTTCTCAAAGACTGACTGTAGCCAGCTGCCTTGGGACTCTATAGGCATACCCCCTGCCATGCTAGGTAATTCCCACAGTGGCAGGAAACGCCCATCAAGGCAATAAAAGCCCACAGAGGCAGGAAATGTCCTTTAGCTTGATAAAGCCTTGCCCACAGAGGCAAGAAACGCCCCCCTCAGGCCTTCCTTTGGCATCACACTGGTTCTTGTTGCTCGCTTACTTGTTCCTCCATGTTTGTGCCAGTTTCTTTTTTGAAAATGCCTGTACGATACAGGTTTCTGTTCACCCCACACTCCTGATACTATGGTCAATTAGATAAAAAGAAAAGGGGGGAATTGTTGGTATGCTTCTAGTTCTTCTGGGATCCCTTCTGTTACATTTCTTGATGTTGTGGTCTATTTACATGGTCATTCTGTTACATTGGTTTGGTCTCACTCCCCCTGCCTCCGGGAGATTTTGGTTTAGTCTTTGCCTTTTCGCACTTCTTCCTTCTCCCCACCCCCTATCCTACATACTTCCTTGGTTCCTGACACTGCCGCCAGAGGAGAAAGATGCAGGACAGAATTGTGTGGTGATTAGATTAGATTCGTTTTTTGAACCGTTCATTCGTGAATAAAGAAATACTGCTTCTCCGCTCAGCCATGTGTCCCTGATTGTCTGTCTCCTGCCATAAAGCTAGCCCAGCGTACAGGTGCCATGAACTTTGACCAACAAATATAAATTTAAAAAATTCAAAGAAGTCTAGAATGTTAGAAAGAGAAGGAACTTTGGACTCTATCTCACTTTATATAAGAAAACCCTGAGTGGTTCATCCATTTGTCTAAGGACCCAAAGTTAATAGACAATAGCTGTACTGAACTAAGAACTACCACCTCTCATTCCCCTACGCTTTTCATTTTATGCCATTTCCTCCAGGAGTTGAGAGTATTGTAGAAGTACCAACCCTCATCCTTAGATCCAGGCACTATCACAATGAAAATGGACAATATGTGCTTAGTGCAGACATTAAGCATGCAGATGAAAAATTCTATAAGTGCTGAGAAGAGGAAAGCTGTGGAAACTGTGGGAGCTTCTGGTATTCCTGGAAGACCTGGTAGAGAAGGGAACTCTACAGCTCAACCCTATTAGTGTGGAAGATCTGAATATTCAGGGAGAAAAGAGAATAGAGTTTCTAAGGATTGATCAGAGTAAAGGATCTAAGTTTCAGGTAGGGATAAAGAACATGGCCGTGGGAGTCTTGTGGTAGTGCAGTGGGTTAAGTGCATGTGGTGCAAAGCACAAGGACTGGCTCAAGGATCCCAGTTTGAGACCCTGGCTCCCCACCTGAAGGGGAGTCACTTAACAGGCAATGAAGGTATAGAGGTGTCTTATCTTTCTCTCCCCCTCTTTGTCTCCCCTCCTCTCTCCATTTCTCTCTGTCCTATCCAACAACAATGACATCAATAACAGCAACAATACTAATTACAACCATAAAAAATAAAGGGCAACAAAAGGGCAAAACAATACATGACCGTTTGGCAAATAATTCATATAAGGGAGTATTAGAGATAATGGAGGCAAGTTTTTCTGAACTTTGTATATAAGGAACATGGTGGAGGCAGAGGGAACAGATTCTGAAAATAATCAAGATGTGAAAGAGGGAAATTCTGGACAAGACTGTGACCATGGTGAATATGGGAGGATGGAAAAAAAGCATTTTCATATTGTGGCAGAACTTAAGAGTATTTCAGAGAGAGTACACAGTTTTGGTAAATAGGCAGTTTCTGGGAGGAGGTGACCTGGGTAGGACTGAGAAACTATTTTGGGAAGCAGGAGTGATATGGTTCAACTTTGGGGTCCGTGCTGGTGCAAAGCCACAGGACTGAATGTTGTTGATTTGCACCTTGTTGATTTTCTTGAGCAGTCCATTTTCACCACACTGATTTTCTGGTTGATTGACCTTGTTGGGTAGAGGTCACCTTGTTGCCTTTAGAATCAAGTTTGGCCTCTTGCCACCTCCTCGTGTTACTGTGTCATCATGACTTCCTATCATAACTGCCTGCTATTGACTAACTGACTTTTCCACTTTTGACAGCTTTAGTGTTTGGAGAAATGTTGAGGGTCAGTTAGGAAGTTGAACTTACAGAGGAGCTGGGCTTAGCTCAGCTTTCAGGAGGGAAGTGTCACCATCAATACTAAAGATAAACTGGGGTCATAGGAAGGTGGCATTATCCATGTGCTTGAGTGAGCTATTAAGGACAGGTGGGGAAGTGAATAAAGACATCTGTTCTTATTGGTTTCTCACTTCACAAAGGGGAGAAAAGTGTGTTAAAGACTATACTATGAAATAATCCCAGGTGAAGTTACTTATGATCCTAGATTTATTTGCTCCTTTATAAAGTGAAAAGTTGATATTGAAGTACTTTTTAAATTAATTTATTTGTTTAAAAAAGGAGACATTAACAAAACCGTAGGATAGGAGGGGTACAACTCCACAAAATTCCCACCATCAGATATCCGTATTCCATACCCTCCCCTGATAGCTTTCCCATTCTTTATCCTTCTGGGAGTATGGACCCAAGGTCATTGTGGGTTGCAGAAGGTGGAAGGTCTGGCTTCTGTAATTGCTTCCCCACTGAACAGAGACATTGACTGGTTGGTCCATA
This sequence comes from Erinaceus europaeus, assembly GCF_950295315.1. Taxonomy (NCBI): domain Eukaryota; kingdom Metazoa; phylum Chordata; class Mammalia; order Eulipotyphla; family Erinaceidae; genus Erinaceus; species Erinaceus europaeus. The sequence continues at coordinate 26,595,323 of NC_080177.1, forward strand.
CTCCCAGTCTGCCTCACTTTTTCCCTAGTAGGGTGGGTCTCTGGGAAAGCTCCAGGACACATTGGTGGGGTCGTCTGTCCAGGGAAGTCTGGTCGGCATCATGCTGGCATATGGAACCTGGTGGCTAAAAAGAGAATTAACATACAAAGCCAAACAAATTGTTGAACAATTATGGACATAAAGGCTGGAATAGTGCAGATGAGTGTTGGGGGGTACTCAATGCAGACTAGCAGACTATTGTGTACTTTTCAGGTATATATTTTGCCCTAGTTTATGGATACATGTGAACATATGCTCTATCTCATGGGACCTGGTCTATATCTAGGTTTTCGGACTTTGTTGGGAAGTGAACCACCTGGAATGGGATTAGAGAATACTATGAATGGAAAGGTCTCACCTGAGTAATGAAGCTGAAGGGTTGTCATTCCACACCTGCAGTCTCCAGACACAGTCTGAAGTGAAGCGTCTGGAGGTGGCACTCCTTGCTTTGATTAGGTTGGGGTCAGCGGATGCAATATAATTTGGTATGAATTGAGAGAAGCATGCAGGAAAGTGGGCCCCACCCTAAGGTTTCAGGACTGGGGGAAATATAGGTTCTATAGTGGAAAAGTGAAGTTCCTGCTGTATTAGGGTTCAAGAAGACAATGAATAGCTATTGTTATCATCACATTATTTGGTAATTGGGTTAACTTTGAAAAGTCCCTTTGTTAGGGTTTGCCGTATAATACCCAGCGTCTTGTATATAGCTTTGCCACTGGTTGCTTCTGTTCTCCATGGTCTAGGCTTTTGAGAGAGTCAACATGTCAAAGACTCAGCCTATGTATTAAAAAGATTCAGTCTGTGTTTTAAAAAGTTTGAGACATACGATCAATTTTTCCACTCTCATATTAATTAGTGATTTATATAACTACAAATTAATAGGAGTGTACATAAACACCATTCCGACCACCTAAAGACTGTGTCCCATCCAACCACCCCCACACCCCTACCGCCCCGGGAAGCCATATGTCCACCCTCCCCCTCACCACAGGGTTTTTACTTTGGTGTCCTACTCTTGATTTAGTCCAATCTTGCTTTTAGTTTCCCTTTCTGTTCTTCTTTCTCAACTTCTGTTGATGAGTGGGATCATCCCATACTCATCTTTATCTTTCTGACTTAGCTCACTTAACATAATTCCTTCTAGCTCCATCCAAGATGGGGTAGAGAGGATGGGTTCATTGTTCTTCATAGCTGCATTGTATTCCATTGTTTATATATACCACAGCTTTCTCAACCACTCATCTGTTGTTGGGCACCTGGGTTGCTTCCAGGTTTTATCTATTATGAATTGTGCTGCTATGAACATAGGTGTACACATATCTTTTTGGTTGGACATTATGTAATCCTTGGGGTATATACCCGGGAGAAGAATTACTCGGTCACAGGGAAGGTCCATGTCTAAACTTCTGACAGTTCTCCAGACTGCTCTCCAGAGAGGCTGGGCCAATTTACATTCCCATCAACAGTGCAGAAGGGTTCCTCTGTCCCCACAGCCTCTCCAGCATTTGTTGCTGCTGTCCTTTTTGATGTATGCCATTCTCACAGGAGTGAGGTGGTATCTAAATGTTGTCTTTATTTGCATTTCTCTGGCAATCAGCAACCTGGAGCAATTTTTCTTATGTTTGTTAGCATTTTGGATCTCTTCTGTAGTGAATTTTCTGTTCATAGCCTCTGCCCATTTTTGGATGGTGTCATTTGCTATTTTGGTGCTAAGTTTGCTGAGCTCTTTGTATATTTTGGTAATTAATCTCTTGTTTGATAAATGGCATGTGAAGATCTTCTCCCATTCTCTGAGGGGTCTCTTTGTGTGGTTTTGATGGTTTCTTTGGATATGCAGAAGCTTTTCAATTTGATGTAGTCCCATTGGTTTGTTTCTGCTTTAGTCTTCCTTGCAGTTGGATTTGTTTCATCAAAGATGTCCTAGAGGTTTAGGTGGGAAAGTGTTCCACCAATGTTTTCCTCTAAGTATTTGATAGTTTCTGGTCTAACATCCAGGTCCTTTATCCATTTGGAGTTGATTTTTGTTTCTGGGGAGATAAGGTGGTTCAATTTCATTCTTCTGCATGTTTCAACCCAGTTTTCCCAGAACCATTTATTGAAGAGAGCCTCCTTCCTCTATTTAATACTTTGGGCCCCCTTATCAAAGATTAGATGTCCATATGTGTGGGCATTTGGTTCTGGGCTTTCAATTGTGTTCCACTGGTCTGTGTGCCTATTTTTCAGTACCAGGGTGTTTTGATGATGATGGCCTTATAATATAGTTTGAGATTTGGGAGTGTGATGCCTCCATTTCTGTTTCTTTTCCTCAAGATGGTTTTGGCAATTCTAAGTGTTTTCTGGTTCCAGATAAATGATTGTCGTTTTTGTTGTATTCTCTTAGAGAAGCTTGGTGGAACTAAGATGGGGATCACATTAAATTTGAATATGGCTCTTGGGAGAAGATTCATTTTGAGGATATTTATTCTTCCATTCCTTGAGCATGGGATGTCTTTCCTTTTCTTGGTATTAGTTTCTATTTCCTTGAATAGTGGCTCATAGTTTTCAGTATATAATTCTTTCACTTCTTTGGTCAGCTTTATTCCTAGGTATTTTATTTATTTTGCTGCAACAGTAAATGGGAATGATTTCTGGATGTCTTCTTCTTCAGATTTAGTGTTTGCATAAAGAAATGCCACTGATTTTTGTACATTGATTTTGTAGCCTGACACCTTGCTATATTGCCTAATAACTTCCAGTAGTTTTCTACTGGATTTTTAGGTTTTTCTATGTATACTATCATATCATCTACAAATAGTGAGAGCTTGACTTCTTTCCTTCTGATCTGTATTCCTTTGATTTTTTTTTTCTCTTGCCTGATTACTATGGTAGGAACTTCCAATACTGTGTTGAAGAGTAATGGTGATAGTAGACATCCCTGTCTAGTCCCCAATCTGAGGGGGGATGCTTTCAGCTTCTGTCCATTGAGTATGATGTTGGCTGTAGGTATGTTATATATGGACTAGATTGTCTTGAGGAACTTCCCATCTATTCCCATTTTTTGTAGTGCTTTGAGCATGAATGGGTGTTGGATTTTGTCAGAGGCTTTCTCTGCATCTATTGAGATAATCATGTGGCTTTTGGCTTTGCTTTTGTTGATGTGGTGAATGACATTGATTGACTTATTTATGTTGAATAAGCCTTGCATTCCTGGGATAAATCCCACTTATTGTGATGAATAATCTTTTTGATATACTGCTATATCTGGTTGGCCAAGATCTTATTTAATATTTTGGTATCTATGTTCATCAGAGATATTGGTCTGTAGTTTTCCTTTTTGTTGTTTCCCTATCTGCTTTTGGTATCAGGGTGATGTTGGCTTCATAGAAGGTGGAAGGGAGTGTTCCTGTTTCTTTGATCATGTGGAAAAGCTTTAAAAGCATAGGTATTAACTGTTTCCTGAAGGTTTTGTAGAATTCATTTGTGAAGCCATCTAGTCCAGGACTTTTTTTGTTGGGTTGATTCTTAACTGTTTCAATTTCTTTGTCTGTGATTGGTGCATCTAGGTTTTGTAGTTCTTCTTGGTTCAGTTTTGGAAGGGCATATGTTTGTAGGAATTCTTCCATTCCTTCCAGATTTTCTAGCTTGGTGGCATATAGTTCTTCATAGTTTTGCATGATTTTCTGTATTTCTGTAGTGTCAGTTGTGATATCTCCTCTCTTGCTTACAATTCTATTAATTTGAGTCTTCTCCATTTTTTGTTTAGTGAGTCTGGCTAGGGGTTTGTAAATCTTTTTCATTTTTCAAAGAACCAGCATTTGGCCTTATTGATCTTTTGTATGGTTCTCTTATTTTCAAAGTTGTTTATTTCTGCTCTAATTTTAGTGATTTCTGTCCTTCTGGTTGCTTGAGGGTTCCTTTGTTCCTCTTCTTCTAAGTCCTTGAGGTGTGCAGTAAGGTCGTTCATTTGACCTTCTTCTTGGTGTTTAATATGTGATTGTATGGCTATAAGTTTCCCTCTCAATACTGCTTGAGATGTGCCCCAAATATTTTGATAGCTTGTGTCTTCATTTTCATTTGTTTCCAGGAACATTTGAATTTCTTCCTTGAGTGTCTCTCTGACCTAGTCGTTCTTAAGGAGTATGTTGTTTAGTTTCCAAATTCTGCATCTTTTAGTAATTTTCTGTTTGTTGTTAAATGTTAGCTTTATTCCACTGTGGTCTGAGAAGATACTTGGGATGATTTCAGTGCTCTTGAATTTGTTGATGCTGTCTTTGTGGCCTAACATGTGGTCTATCCTTGAGAACGTGTGTGTGGATTTTAAAAGAATATGTATTCCAGTTTTTTGGGGGTGAAGAACTCTGAAAATGTCCAGAAGGTCTAGTCTGTCCATTTCTTCATTTAATTCTCATTTCTTTGTTGATTCTCTGCTCTGTTGATTTGTCTAAATGTGAGACTGGGGTGTTAAAGTCTCCCACTATTATTGTATTACTATTGATGTATTTTTGTAGTTCTTTCAATAGGTGGTTTATGTATTGAGATCCACATTTGATCCATAAATATTAATAATTGTTAAGTCTTCTTGGCTGATTGATCCTCTAATCATTATGTGATAGCCTTGCTTATCTTTTATTACTTTATTTAGTTTAAAATCCATTGTGTCAGAGATGAGAATGTCTGTTCCTGCCTTTTTTTTGGGTCCATTAGCCTGTATGATAGTTTTCCATCTTTTCACTTTAAATCTTTGATTGTCTTGTTGGGTCAGATGAGATTCTTGCAAGCAGCATATGGTTGGGTTATGTTTTCTGATCCATCCTCCCACTCTATGCCTTTTTATGGATGAGTTTAAGCCAGTGACATTTATTGATATTATGGATTTAATGTACTATAGTGCTATTATTCAACAGTTTTTTATTTGCTCTGATATATGGCCATTATTGAGGTGATGTTCTTGTTTATAATAGGTCTTTAGAACCTCTTTAAGGGCAGGCTTGATGATGGTTGCCTCCTTTAATTGTTGTCTGTTTGAGAAGGTTTTGATTCCTCCATCTAGTTTGAATGACAATGTATCAGGATATATTATCCTTGGTTGAAACCCTTTTTCATTCAGGGCTCGATAGATATCTTGCCATTCTCTACTGGCTTTTAGTGTTTGAGTGGAGACATTTGCTGATAGTCTTATGAGTTTTCTCCTGTATGTGACTATTTTTTTTTTCTCTTGTAGCCTTTACAATCCTTTCTTTATTCTTACTTCTTTTCATTGTAACTATGATGTGTCTTTAGGTCTGGGTTGATTCTGTTTGGGACTCTCTGGGCCTCTTGAATCTTAATGTCCTTTCTGTTGTTTAGGTGGGAAGTTTTCTTTTATTATTTCCTCTAGAATGTTTCCTTCCCTTTCCTCTCTTCCTCTTGCAGGCCAATTATATGAATGTTACTTCTTTTGAGATCATTCCATATATATCTGTTGTTGTTTTCAGAGTCTCTCAATCTCTTTTTGAGATCTTTTACCTCTTTCTTAGTTTTCTCTAGCTCATCCTCTGTCTGGCTAATTCTGTTTTATGCTTCTGTTAGTCTCCTTTTCCTTCCCTCAGCTTCTTTCTTCAGTTCAGTTATTGTATTAATTTGTTCTGCTAAAAGGTTCTGCTATTTCAGCTTTCAGTTCTATAATTACTTTTATGTAGCTAGTGTTTTCCTTGAGGGTCTCATCTGTTGTTTCCCTAATTCTGCTAGCCCTTTCCTCCATAGTTGTCTTCGTTTCTGTGATTATTGGTTTTACTATTTCTTGCATACTTATCTATCTATGGTTACTTCTGACTGATTTGGAGTTTCTTCTGAGCTCCTGTCTTCATTCATTGTAGTAGTAGTTTTATTTGATCTTGGTTTAACCATTTTTTATTTGATTTTTTTAAATTTTTCTGTTCTGTTATTCTTCAGTTCTTGTGTTTTTTATTAATTGAAGCAAGTATTGATGCAGTTTAATCAATATCAGTTAGCCATACAATGCCTCCTGTCTAAGAAAAGTTAGTGACCACATCCAAATGAAAAAGAAAGATACAGGAAATAAAGGGAGAGCAAGAGTAGACAAGTATGCAAATCTACTCTCCACTGTAAATTCTAAGGGTAGCAAGAGGAGAAAGGGAATTAGAGAAGAGACATGCACAGAGTCCACTCTCAGTCATATTTCTTTTCCAAAATAAATCACAAATGAGTATCAGTGAATTCAGAAAGCAGAAGAAGGAGGAAGAAAGAAAAGAAGACAAGAACGAGAAAAAATAAAAAAAAAATAAAAGAGCAGTGAAAGGAAAGAGAATTTTTTTTTAATTACCTAGGTGGAGGGAGAAAGGGGAGAGTGGATAGAGGAAGTAGAGTGAACAAGTTCTTCTCACAATGGATACGACACCCAGTCACCTAGCAATAGAAAAAGTAATAGCAGTTAATTTTGGTCAACCTGAGGAAGGGGGGAATGGGACAAGTGTATATATAATAGTAAGAATAGAACAGAGTAAAAATCCCTAATAGTCAGTCTGCAGCTTGGACCACTCCCAATTGGCTCAGGCAGTCTAAGCAAAGACAGCCAATTGTTAAAACAAACAAACAAAAAAAAAAACCTCCAGGTAGTATTTCCCATGCAGGGGTGTGCTGGGAAATTGTGCAGATGCAGTCACATCTGCCATGTTGTCTCCTCAGGCTACTGCTAGTTCCAGCGAGAGCTGGAACATTCTCAAAGTGCCTGTTCCGCCATGTTGTGCCCTCAGGGCATTGTCTATTTCCCCGTGATATTTGAAGTGCTTTGGTTACTCCTCCCCCCTCCCATTCTCACGAGAGTTATTATCCTATCCTGGAGTGCTATGGTTACTCCTCCCCCTTCCCATTCTAGCAAAAGCTACTCCTATAAAAGCCCTTCTTCTTCCACACCTCGCTCTCTTGCCAGCGCTTCACTTCAGTGTTCAGATGCAGGAAAGGTTACTGCATGAGGCGGCCATTTTCGCTACCTCCATGTGGCCCAACCTGTTTCTGTAGCATCCAACTCTGAGGTGCCAGCGCAAATAAAGATTTGTGTTCCCTCTTTGCTCTGGACCTCCTCTCTCTCTTCTCCGCAGCACACAACAACATCTGGCGCCCAACGTGTCCCGCACTCACACCCGGCCTGAGGTCCAGAAAAGCCACCCAGACACAGGTAAGTGGCAGCCGCCTGACTCTGTGGCCCTGCGTTTCCCCTTACCATGGGATTTTTTTTGTTTTATGAGGAGGTGTCCCAGACATTATCTCCTTCTCTCCTGGGGCAGGTTCTCACTCTCAGAGACACTTAGTTTTTGCTACACCGTGGGTTTTCATAGCTATAATCGCTACTTACAAGATATGTACAACGTGGTCTGCCATGAGGATAAGTGACCTTGAGGCTGAGATACTAGAGTTAAAGCATATGTGCTTAAGATGCCATAAGCGATCAGCAGCTAGTCCCAAAACTTCCGTCCCCACAGACACATACATGTGTTCGAATGCTCCTCCTTTGACCCCACCCCCAGCTGTCACGGTTTCAGCTTCCCCTGAGGCTTCCGATTCTCTAACCCCGCTCCCTGCTGATACCTCATCATTAAGAGACCCTGAGGTTTCCGCTTCGATCCCTCCCCCTGCTGATACCTCATCATTAAAAGACCCTGAGGTTTCTGCTTCGACCCCTCCCCCTGCTGATATATCATCATTAAGAGACCTTGTGGCAGAGATACAGCAGTTAAAGGATATGTTTTCAGCGTTTAGAGACCTTAAACCTTTTTCAGTCTGTCCCAAGAGCTCCGTCTCCGTAGATATGCGCTCAGTTTCCCCTGTAGCCACTACGGCAGCTTCCACTTCTGTAACTCTTTCCCCCGTGTCATCAGACCAACTCCACACCTTCCCGGTAAATGTGGCCCCCACTAGACAAAACCCTCAGGTGTGGCACCCATACTCCTCCGAAGAGTTCAGGGAACTCAGACAAGCCATGAAGGAGGATGGAATTCACTCTTCATGGACCAAGTCCATTTTAAGGAGTTTTTACCAGCAGCTAAATACACCCCAGGACTGGAAAGACCTGGTTTGTGCTGCATTGCCAGACCCCCTCTATCTACAATGGAAGGCATGCTTCCATAACGAATGCTCTAGACAATCGCAGGAAAATAGTAACAAACAGATAGCATGGAATTTTGATGCATTATTTGGAGTAGGAGAGTTTGAAACTGGAACTCAGCAGGCAGAAGCCAAGTTTCCAACCGGTTATTTTGAACAGGTACGCATCTGTGCAACACAAGCATGGGAAAGGTTAACCCCAACCACAGTAGAGGCCTCAGTCCCTATTAACTGTCTTCGCCAAAACACTGATGAATCCTTAGCGAACTTCATCTCAAGGTTGAGGCAAACCTTAGAGAGAAAGGTTTATAATCCTGAAATCAACTTTTTCCTCCTGTGTTCTATTGTCTGGGATGGCATGATACCACAATTCCATCAGGCATGCCTTAGTCTTAAACACCTACACTCAGATAATTGGATTTTAGAGACACAGGAACTTACATCAGGCAATTATGGGGCACCCGCTACGACACAGGTTTATGCAGTTACCCCACGTAATCAAAATGGGGCCTGCTTTCAGTGCGGTTGCCAAGGGCACTGGTGTAACCAATGTCCAGATAAGCTGCAACCATGCCTCCAGTCAGGGCAACCCCTCCTCCAGTCAGGGCAACCCCACTTTCAGTCAGGGAGCCAGAAGCCACGTACACCTTGTCCTAGATGTCAGAAAGGGTTTCATTGGAAGAGAGATTGTTGGTCCAAGTTTCATAAAGATGGCACGCCCCTGAATGGTACAAATTCGGGGCCTGAGATTTTGTGGACCACTCCTGTTTTAGAACGCGGTCACCCTACTATGACAGTAAGGATTGGCAATATTCCTTTTAAATTTTTGATTGACACGGGGGCAGAAATGATGATTTTAAGGCAAGCAGAGGTTCCCCAAAATTGGGAACTCCTCCTGGGACCCCATATACACGGGGTTGGAGGGGTGACCCAATCATTTCTCACATGAGATTCACTCATGTGGGAAGACCCAGAAGGTTCTACCGGACACTTTTGCACTCTGGTAGTGGATATTAGCACCAACCTACTGGGCAGAGATTTTCTGGAATGTCTTGATGTTAGGATATCCACAGATGCCTCTGCAGAGCGTAATACCCGCTCCTGCGAGACCAGATCTAATCAGCACCCCCAATACTAACTGCCACTGTTCGTAGCCAAACTCCCGGCTTAGGCTGGCTTTCTAATGAGCCTGTCTGGGTGGAACAGTGGCCTTTACCTAGGGATAAGCTAGTAATTTTAAAGGAGCTCGTCCAAGAGCAGTTGTCCTTGGGACACATTCGTCATTCTCGAAGCCCATGGAATACTCCTGTCTTTGTGATTAAAAAGCGCTCAGGAAAATGGCGCCTCCTCCAAGATCTCCGTGCGGTTAATAAAACCATGCAGGTCTGGGGCTACCCCCAAAGGGGTTTGCCTCTTGCTTCTGCAATTCCCACGGGAATTCCAATCATAACTATTGATATACAGGATGTTTTTTTCTCTATTCCCCTGCATCCGCAAGATTGTAAACGTTTTGCCTTCTCTGTTCCTTCTATTAATAACGCCAGCCCTGCCGATAGATTTGAATGGGTGGTGCTGCCCCAAGGCATGGCCAATAGTACTACAATTTGTCAAGAGGCTGTTAAATCTGCCCCTTTTCCATATATCCATAAGGGCCTTAATGTTTTTCATTACATGGATGACGTATTAATATGGGGAAAATCAGATACAGATCTCTGTGTCCTATGTGATTTTCTCATTCCTGCATTAAAGAAAAGCCTTAATGTGGCTCCTGAGAAGATACAGCTAATTCCTCAAATATCTTTTTTAGGTTCAGAGATTTCTCTAACGCAAATTCGTCCCTTAAAACCTAGTGTTACTTTTCCTTCTAACCTCACTCTTGCTTCTTTACAAAGTTTTCTAGGAAATTTAAATAGGCTTAGGCAATATCTTTATCTGCCTGCAAGCTGCCTCCAACCACTGTTTGACAGTGTGTATACTGTTAACTTACTTCGATGGCTTGCTCGTTCCTATGTGAAAATTGATGACAACCCACTTTCCCCTCTCTCTTTTTTTTTTTTTAAATATTTTATTTATTAATGAGAAAGGAGGAGAGAGAGAAAGAACCAGACATCGCTCTGGTACATGTGCGGCCGGGGATTGAACTCAAGACATCATGCTTGAGAGTCCAATGCTTTATCCACTGCGCCACCTCCCAGACCACAACCCCTCTCTTGATTCAAATCGCCTCTATGCTCTCTTCTCGAACCCAACCACTATATATTCAGCACCTTCATTCCCACAGCCCTCTTCCTGGTTCCCTGTCTGAAGGGAATGCTGCAGCTGACCTCCTTGCCTCCACAGGAGCTCTCCTAGTCTCTGTCTCTGATCCTGCTGATTTCCATTCTCTAACCCATGTTAATCTTAAAGGCCTTCGAGCTCGATTTCCTGATGTTCCTTTACCACAGTTAATACATATCCTAGCTACATGCTCTTCCTGTGCAAGTCTCAGGGATCGAACTTGGGACCTCATGCTTGAGAGTCTAACGCCTTATCCACTGCGTCACCTCCCAGACCACATTCCTATAATTTTTAATAAGCTCATGGCCTTTTTGCAACAACAGATTGATGCCATAAAGATGCAACCTATACAAACTCCCTATCATAGGCTGGACATGGCAGAATATTGAGTTGCTGTGGAGGATTTGCCCCCCTCCATCAGAACGTCCACCATGTAGAGGGCTGGTTAGCCAATGATGGGTAAAAGGGAAACTAGCGCTATCCAATCAACCTAAGACAGGGCACCTGGTACTAATGGGCTAAAATGACTAGGTGTTCCAATGATGGGTAAGACAAAAGGCTGATCCCCAACCTAAGACAGGCACAGTCCGCCCTGCCACAAAACAAAGTCCACCAAACATCAAAACATGATATAAGAAAGGGCGACATGTGGGGAGCCACACGTGCCCTCAAGGTTGCTATTGGCATGGCCATAGAGTTTATGTGAAAAGATAGTTCCTGGGAATCGGGCGGTGGTGCAGTAGGTTTAGTGCAGGTGGCACTAAGTGCAAGAACTGGCTTAAGGATCCCAGTTTGAGCCCCTGGCTCCTCACCTGCAGGGGAATCGCTTCACAGGTGGTGAAGCAGGTCTTCAGGTGTCTCTTTCTCTCCTCTTCTCTGTCTTCCCCTCCTCTCTCCATTTCTTTCTGTTCTATCCAACAACCAAAATATCAGTAATAACAACAATATAATTACAACAATAAAACAACTAGGGCAACAAAAGGCAAAATACCAAAAAAAAAAAAAAAGATCCCGCTTCCCTACACCTTAGAGTCCTTGTTAAAAGATAAGTTCTTTTTCCCCATGAATCACCCAGGACCTTCCAGATAATGGCTGACTACCATGACAAATAATATATAAAATAATAATAATAAATGAATAGGAAAGATACATCCCCCAATACTCAGTTGGCTAAGGCACCAAACCTCTTTTTCTATAAAGCATTAAAATCAGATGTCCTGCTAACCACGAGAAGTAGATTGTTTGTGTTTCTTCCACAGGAATCCCGGAAAAAACCATCTGGACCCCTGCACACCTTGACATCACCCACTAGATGGCACGACTACAGTGGCACACCCCCCCGAAACCCTAGATGTCACCTGACGTGATCTGAAGGACCTGATTCACAGACTCCAAGGACAAAACTTTTTTACTGCCTGTCTGCCTTTCCTGCTTCTGCTTTGACCTGTCATGTTTTGGAGGTTCCAGCTCACTCTCTACAGAAAAGCAGAATTCTAGAGGCTGATCTTCCTCATGCAGTATTTCATCCCCTGCCGTTTCTCCCCCTAGTCGCCTACTTTGGACTGAGACTTCTATCGGACTTGCTGGTATACCCTTTGGACATTTTAGACAATTTTAAAGCAGCTTCCTTCCCTTCACATTGCTGGATTTTCATAGACTGACCCTGAGTAGTTCATAGACTTTACACACTGTTGCCCTGGGCATTAGATAAAAGGAAAGGGGGGGATATTCTGGGGAATTGTGCAGATGCAGTCACATCTGCCATGTTGTCCCCTCAGGCTACTGCTAGTTCCTGTGAGAGTTGGGACATTCTCAAAGTGCCTGTTCCACCATGTTGTGCCCTCAGGGCATTGTCTATTTCCCCGTGATATTTGGAGTGCTTTGGTTACTCCTCCCCCCCTCCCATTCTCACGAGAGTTATTATCCTATCTTGGAGTGCTATGGTTACTCCTCCCCCTTCCCATTCTCGCGAAAGCTACTCCTATAAAAGTCCTTCTTCTTCTGCACCTCGCTCTCTTGCCAGTGCTTCACTTCAGTGTTCAGACGCAGGAAAGGTTACTGCGTGAGGCGGCCATTTTCGCTACCTCCACGTGGCCCAACTTGTTTCTGTAGCATCCAACTCTGAGGTGCCAGCGCAAATAAAGATTTGTGTTCCCTCTTCGCTCCAGACCTCTTCTCTCTTTTCTCCTTGGCACACAACAACAGGGGTGAGGCTTTGATTGGTCAGATATTTTGTCACTCAAATAGAGCTTGAGACAGAAAGGAAAAAAAACAAAGAAGGAAGGAAATCAAAAAGGAAAAGGATTGGAGTCACACCCCTGGTGGGCCAGGAATCTTGGTAAAGAAAAAAGCTCAGCGTGGAGCCTGCTAGTTGCACCTCTCCAGTCCCTGGGGTCTGGTTATGGGGTGGAGGGGAGGCGTGCTCTTCAGAAATAATCAAGATTTCCTTTTTTTCTCTGTTTTCTAACCCAAGTTGAGCTATAGTCACCTCCTTGGTATCATACTTAGGACTCCTTATTCACCGTCCTGCTGAAGGCCCAGTATCCTACCCTATCCAGCAGTTGTTGGAGCTCATCTGCAGCTGCCTCCAAGTTGCCATCTTGGCTCCGCCCCTGTGAAACATGGTTCTTATATCTGGCTCCTCTGATGCTGAAACTACATCTACTCATTCCAACAGGTTCATATTCGGTAGGTCTAAAGTGAAATGTAGCCATCTGTATGTTCAACAAACCGTTTAAATGATCCTAACAAACTAGTCTGAGATGTAGTGTTTAGAGGTTTTTGATCTCATAGACTTCGGAATGGTTTTAATTTTACTTGTATTATTATAATTGTTATTATTGTTGCTTTTGTTGTTGTTGTTGTTATTGCCTCAAGGCAGTAGCCTCCAGGGTTATTGCTGGGGTTCAGTGCCTGTGCTTAAAACCTACTTTTCCTGGAGGCCATTTTCCCCCATTTTATTGGATAGGACAGAGACAAATTGAGAGAGAAGGGGGTGATAGAGAGGGAGAGAGAAAGGGAGACATTTGTAGACCTACTTCACTGCTAGTAAAACGCCCCCCCCCCCACTCCAGCAGATGGGGTGCCAGAGGCTTGAACCAGGATCCTTGCACTGGTCTGTGTATTTAGTACTATGTGCACTTAAACAGGTATGCCACTGCCCCCCCCACTTTTCTTTTTTTTTTTTCTTAAGAGCTAGGTGGTCTTTAGAATTCATTCTCTTCTGGTGAGGACCTCCTAATTCTCCACTCTTTGTAAATAAGGCCTTTCCCTGGTTTTTCCTCCTCCTCTTCTCCTTTTGCCTCTTCCAGGGTTATCACTGGTGCTAGGTGGCAGCACTATGAATCTACTGCTCCAGATGGCCATTTTTTTTCTTTTTTCTATTTTATTCAGTAGGGTAGAGAGAAATTGAGAGGGGAGAGAAAGATAAAAAGGGAGAGAGAAAGACACTTGCAGACCTACTTCACCACTGTGAAGCATCCCTGCTGCAGGCAGGGAGCAGGGGCTCCAACCTGGGTCCCTGCTCATGTTACTGTGCACACTTAACCAGGTGTGCAACCACCCCACCCACTCCCCCTTTCTGTAGTAGTGGGTTTTCTACCTTGTTTGGTAGTATGCCACTTTTACCCATCCCAGAACAATACCTATTTGAAATCATATATCTGTTGTGGAATGACAATTAGAAGTTTCAACTAGGTTGGTTTTAATTAGAGAATTTCCAAGAACCACCAATTGGGGAAAACAACTGGGGCTTGGGGAGTGGACAGGGTCTTCTTCTAAGTAGATATTTATATATATGCCACTTTATTTCCCTCAACTTTCATAAAAGAGAGAGATGTGAATCCACAGCAGATTTAGTTTCTTCATACATAATAGATTTTATGTCTCTTGCCTTGTTTTATTTTTAAATAAGTCATTTATTAAAATCACAAATGCTTCCATTTTCCCTAAAGGATTTCTTCTCTAAGAATCATAATACTACATGATAGTAGTGATAACTTTTTTGCTGAGTGTTTACTGTGGTCTCTACACTCTGCTACTAAGTATTTTCATACATCATTGCCATGTACTTCTCATAAAAATCATTTGAGATAGACACACTGGCTCTTCCCACTTGGCTTTGAAAACTTAAGTAGTACCCATAACCATACAACTAGTGATCAGGAGAGCAAGGATTGAACCTCAGTCTCTAGAATCCTTAAAGTCTAAGGACTGAACCATAACACTGTATTGCCTGTGCTGTGTGATCTGATATAGCAGGCAAAAGGAAATAGCAGGCAAAAGACCCAGAATTTAGAGTCTCAGGCACCAATTTAACTTTTTTTTTTTTTTTTTTTTGCTTCCAGGGTTATTGCTGGGGCCTGGTGCCTGCACTATGAATTCACTACTCCTGGAGGCCATTTTTCCCATTTTTTGTTGCCCTTGTTACCCTTGTTGTTATTATTGTTGTTGTTTTGTCATTGCTGCTGTTGTTATTGGATGGAACAGTGAGAAATCAAGAGAAGAAAGGAGACAGAGAGGAGAAGAGAAAGATAGACACCTGCTTCACTGCTGGTGAAGCTACCCCCCTGCAGGTGGCGATCTGGGGGTTCCAACTGAAATCCTTAGGCCAGTCCTTGCGTTTGGTGCTACATGCTCTTTATCCACTGTGCTACCGCCCAACCCCCTAAATTTCTACAAATCTCAAGTCAGGGCAAAGCATAGCTGTTTCCTGCTAAATGGGAAGTCATGCAACAACTTAAAATAGTTTTCCACTATGTGCTAACTTCGTTGTCATTGTAACTTTTTTGCCTGTCTTCATCTGTATGTGCAACACATCTTTGAGATCAGCATAGTCCTAGAAGTCCACTGAGCTCCATTCCCAACCTGGCATTCTCAGGTATCTCCTTCAACTTTGTCTGGGACCCCTCTATTCAAAGTTTCATGTAATTTCACTATGGTTAGAAATCATACTTTGCATGGTTTATGCTTTTTAATTTGTTAAGACTTGTTTTGTGGTTAGTGTCTATGTTTATTCAAAAAGCATTTTTCCTTAAGTTGTGTTGTGTCTCCTGTAAATATAGTTGAATTCTGAAACTTCCAATTATAATTATGGATTTATCTTTCTTTTTCATATTGGCCATTTAAAAAATTTAATCAATTAAGTATTATATTTTTATTTATTTTGCTTTTTCCTCTTTTGTTGCCCTTGTTTTATTGTTGTTGTAGTTATTGTTGTTGTTGCTGTTGTATTGATGCTGTCATTCTTGGATAGGACAGAGAGAAATGGAGATAGGAGGGGAAGACAGAGAGGGGGAGAGAAAGATAGACACCTGCAGACCCGCTTCACCACTTATGAAGCAACTCCCCTGAAGGTGGAGAGCTGGAGGCTCGAACTGGGATCCTTATGCCAGTCCTTGTGCTTCATGCCACGTGTGCTTAAGCTGCTGAGCTACCGCCCACCCCCAATTAATTATTGTTTTGTTACTAGAACACTGCTTAGCTCTGGCTGATGGAGGTTTTGAGAGTTGAACCTGGGATCTTTGGTGCTTCAGGCATGGAAATCTTTGTGCGTGCACAACATTGTGCTATCTCCCCATTCCATATGATTGAGCATTTTTTGCTTGTAACAGATCTTGAATTTTTAAATATACAAACTATGCATTTTAATTGGTGATTTTAGGCCATTTATAATCATTGCTGTTGACATGGATGTACTGTATGATCTATTGGGTTGTCGGAAAATTCATGACTTTTTTTTTTGCCTCAAATGTTATTGCTGGGGCTTGGCATTAGCACTACGAATCCACTGCACCTGGCAACCATTTCCCTCCCTCCCCATTGCATAGGATAGAGAGAAACTGAGAGCTATGGGGGGATAGAGAGGGAGAGAGAAAGATAGACACCTGCAGATCTGCTTAGTCACTTTTGAAGCATCCCTCCTGCAGGTGGGGATCTGGGGGCTTGAACCAAGATCCTTGCATGGGTCCTTGTGCCTAGTACTATGTGCACTGAACCAGGTGTTTCACTGCATGCCTCCCATGACATATTTTTCTATGCAAAAATATGGCATGACTTTTTTTGCAACATAATAAATAGTTGCCTTCCATTTGTTTTAATTTTTTTCTTTCTTTTTTGTATTGTTGGATTAATTAAGGTGCATTTTATGATTCTTTTCATTGCCATCTTTTCAGTCTGTTACCATTTAAATATTGTATTATAATGTCACTGTCCCATAACATGATAAGGGTCTCTGGTGTACAAAACTGAAAAATCAACATGTATGTACCTCTTTGTTTTTATTTCTATTCTGTCCCAGTCCCTGAATGTCCCCTTCCTTCTGGTAACCATTAGTTGGTTTTATTGTACCACTGACTTACTAAATTCAGGCCTTTTGTTTTTATTGTTTTGGGGATTGCCAATAGATTTGCAATTTACAAGTCTATACATTTATAATTCATTAACCCACCTCAAATACTATTATATCTCTATGTATAATGTCAGGAGCTTAGAGAAATATGGTACCAATATTCTGTGCTTTCATTCTTTGTACTATTATTGCAATATATTTTACATTTACATACAATATAAACTTACAGTTTATTGCTATCATTCTTGGTTTAGACAGTATGTTAATAGACAAATTCTAATATATAGTAATTAAAAGGAGAAAAATCTTTTTATCTTAATTTATTTAATTTCAAATGCCTGCTATTTCTTGTGTCAATCCAGATTTCTGTTACCATATTGCTTTTACCTGAAAAATTACGTTTAAATGCAAGGATCAAGGTTCAAGGCCCCACTCTCTACCTGCAGGGAGAATGCTTCAGAACTATGCAGCTGTCTCTCTTTCTCTCTCTCTCTCTCTTTCTCTGTGTCTCCTCTATCCAATAAGTAAATGAAATATTTTTTAAATTGGCTTTAATATTTATTGTAATGAAGGATTTTTAACAGTGAGTTACTTAGGTTTGAGAAAGAAACTCTCCTTCACTTTTACAAAGACATTATTTTCTGTTTTGAAAATTCCAGTAAAAGTTTTTTTTTCCTCTTTTTTTCTTTTAGCTCTTTAATAGGCCACTCCAGTGCCCTTTAGCTTGCCTGGTTCTCACAAGAAGTTGTCTGTAGTTCTTTGTTCCCTTGTACATAACATACCCCCCCATCTCTAGATCTTTTACAGATTTTTTAATTTGTCTTGTGTGATTTCCAGCAGTTGCATATTATTCACATGAATATTTTTTGTTTTATCTTGAAAAATATCATTTTATTTCTTTTTATATGCTTTTTTAGCTGGATATCTTTTAGAGCATAGTAAAGACTGCAAATAGTTTTTGTAACTGAAAATGTGCACACCTTTTCTTCTGTTAGACTTTGAGTAAACTGGACTTGACATTTGTTGTTATGGTTGTTTTCACTTCATTGCAGATTTAACATTCCTCTGGCACTGCCTTATGTTCAAGATGGAGGCTCATTTGTCAGAAGGCTCTTTTTAAAAATATTTATTTATTCCCTTTTGTTGCCCTTGTTGTTTTATTGTTGTAGTTATTATTGCTGTCGTTGTTGTTAGATAGGACAGAGAGATGGAGAGAGGAGGGAAAGACAGAGAGGGGGAGAGAAAGATAGATACCTGCAGACCTGCTTCACCACCTGTGAAGTGACTCCCCTGCAGGTGGGGAGCCGGGGGCTCCAACCGGGATCCTTACGTCAGTCCTTGTGCTTTGTACCACATGGGCTTAACCCACTGCGCTACCGCCTAACTCCCCAGAAGGCTCTTTTTAATGGCTTCTCCATCCTCAAGTTTCAATCTGAGTTGTAGCTCAGTCTCTCTTCACACTTTTGTAACTCTTTCAGCAATATCCAATAGCTGTTTGTTAACTTGTTAGCCTGATGGGTTGAGCTATGTGGGAGGTGGAGAGACACTCTTTTGTTATCCTAGTTAAGACAGTCTCAATCTGGGCTATGTCTCTGGGCCTCAGGTATCTGGAATGCACAGTGCTTTTGTCCTGAGATATCCCTACCACCATCTCTGATAGTTTTTAACCCAGCAGGTATTCCTGTCCCATCCTTAGAAGTGGATTCTTTTCAGGGGCTGGACGCTGGTCCAACAGGTTGAGTGCACACATTACCATGCACAAGGATTCCCCTTCTCACCTGCAGGGGGGAAGCTTCATAAGTGATGAAGCAGGTCTGCTGGTGTCTGTCTTTCTTTCTCCTTCTCCCCTCTCAATTTCTCTGTGTCCCACAAAATAAAATAGAGAAAAGGAGAAAAGAGAGAGAGAAAGAGACAGAGAGAGAGAGAGGTGGGGGCAGGGGAGAAAGGCCACTAGAAGCAGTGGAATCCATAACCCTGGAGGCAATTAAAAAAAAAAGAAAAGTAGTTTTGTTTTCCAGATCCTAAAGATGACTGTGTTCTGCCTTTACGCCAATAGTTTAAAGCTTCTGATTTGCTGGGGGAGATAGAATAGTAGGATCCAATCAAGGCTCTTGTATTTCTTTTAACATCGGCTGTTTATTCCCTACACTGAAGGGCATTCCCCCTGCTCTGATGCTGTGGTCTATTTACATAATCATTGTTTTGCCTGAGACCCACCCTGCCTGCAGGGTATTGGTTAATCCCATTGGTTCGAACCTTTACAACAGTTGTTATGGAAGCTTTCTACCTTCCTTCTCTTTTCTCCATGCCCTCTCCTAGCCATTTCCTTTTCCCACTTGCCATTTCTGGTTAAAGATATATATATATATATATATATATATATATATATATACATGTGTTGTCTCTGATCAATAAAGGCATTGCATTGCGTTCCAGCTCCACTACAAGTTCCTCATCTCACCAGCGAAGCTAGCCCGGTACTACACAAGGGATGTTTTCTTTTCTTTCCTTTCCATTTCTTTCTTCTTTCCTCTCTTTCTTCCTTTGTTTCTTTTTTATTTCTTTATTGGAAGATTAATGGTTACAGTCAACAGTAAAATACAATAGTTTGTGCATGCATACATTTCCCAGTTTTCCACATAACAGTACAACCCCCACTAGGTCCTCCTCTGCCATCATGTTCCAAGACCTGAGCCCTCCCTCCCCCTTACCCAGAGACTTTTACTTTTGCTAGACTTTCCTGTGAGTGCCTGCTGAGTTCCATGGAGAAGAACCTGGAAATGTGCATGGATTTCTTTTATGTCTGCTGTCCTCCAGGGTTTTTAAATTCTCTTACCAGCTCACATTTGACCTTTATGAATTTGCTGATAATTTAAATTAAATTAATATATGTCCAATAATGTCTGTGCCAGGTAAGAAGCAACTCCTGGATCATCTCTCTTTGCAGGCATTGGTTTTCCTGTGGGTTTCATGTGAGTTGGTAGAGACAGCATCTGACATTTCTGAGAAAAGTTTAGGGGGAAAAAGTTGAAATGTCCTGTTTATTATTTTTTAAAAATATTTTTATCTATTTTGGATGGGGCAGAGAGAAATTGAGAGGGAAGGAAGAGATAGAGGGGAAGAGAGAGAGAGAAGAGAAAGAGAGAGAGAGACACACAGAGAGAGAAAGAGAGACCTGCAATACTGTTTAAGCACCCATGAAGCTTCTTCCTCTTGCAGGTGGGGACCAAGGGCTTGAACCTGTGTCCTTGAGCACTGTAATGTGTGTGCTTAACCAGGTGGACCACCATCCAGGCTGTTTGTTCTTTTAAACTGCATTTATTTTTTTTTAAAAAATATTTATTTATTTTGCTTCCAGGATTATCTCTGGCGCGTGGTGCCGGCACTACAAATCCACTGCTCCTGGTTGTCATTTTTTCCATATAGGACTGAGAGAAATTGAGAGGGGAAGATAGAGAGGGAGAGAGACAAAGACACCTGCAGACCTGCTTCACTGCTTGTGAAGCAAAGGTGGAGAGCCAGGGGCTCGAACTGGGATCCTTGTGCAGGTCCTTGCACTTCATACTATGTGCACTTAACCCAGTGAACCACTGCCTGACCCCCTAAACTGCATTTATTTATAGTTGCAGAGAGATGCATTTTCCAAATTTCTCCATTTTAGGTGGAAGCTTGAAATCCACCTCGCCTCTTCTACATATGTTGTTTTGTTAAAGTCTCCTCCTCCCTTTTGCTCATCTGTGTCTCTGCCCTCAAGCCTCCGTGTTCTCACAAGATAAGGGAGGTTTATCCAGAGATTAAACCATGAAATTACTTTGGAGATTCATAGGCAAAATTCAGAATTTATGGTCAAAAGACTTAGACTTTGAGTTTTACTTTTATCTTGGTCAAGTTCCTGGTTTGATTTACACCTCAGTTTCTTTATTTGTAAAGTGAGATTATCAATAACTGAGATAATTCATGATGACACCATGTTTTTAAAGTCGTTCAGGCTAATCAACATAGCAGCCCATCCCTATCCTAGCAACTCAGACCTGTCCTGAAAAAAAAAAAAACTTGCACTACCCACTGACTCAAGAGCTTAGTGGCTTCCAGGTGAGAATGACACAAGACATGGTGGAATCTCTATGGAACAAACCCTTCCCTCAGTCAGTAGTCATGAAGGAGATGAGGATGAAGCAAAGGGATGTCCTGGTTCCAGAATCCCCATATATTATTTATTTACAAAACTTGTTGCCAAATACTAAGAAAAATAAATTGATTTCCATCTTTACTGATGTGCTCACATTGCTGCAATATCTCACATTACCGAATAGATATACTATTTAAATTGAACATAATTGGTACTTCAAGCAGGTCACAAATTTACTTTGGCAAGAGCTTATCACTCATAGTACATTGATTATAGAAATTAGTTAATTCAAGACATTGCATTCTTTGATTATTGGCACAAATCTCTCCAAGCCTCCATACACTACTGTTACTGAGCAAGATGAAAGCTATCCATTAGGTCATTTGATTCTCTGCAGACTTGATTTAGATGATACTTATGATAGTGCATCCACCAAGAAGAGATAGATCTCATCTATTCGATCTGTCAGGCAGGAACCAAACTGATAGGATTTAGTAATATTGCACTAATCTATTGCTTTTATTTACTTGTTCCTTGTCTTGCTGCTGTAAATCATCTTATGAGGAATGTATCCTAATCCATTCAGTTGCTTCTCAGGAGGAGCAGGTGTGGCTCATTGTATGGTGCATGCTCACAAGAACTAGTATTTTGGGGTGTCTATACAGTAAACGATGTTGATGCTCCACCCAGATCTGTGTGTGTGTGTGTGTGTGTATGTGGGTGTAGTATAGCTATTTTTTTTGTTTTGTTTTTTAGGTGAGTATACTCAAGTTATTGGGCATACTTTGATACTTTGGGAAGCAGGGGAGTACAGGAATTTGTATCCCTATGGGCAGTTCTTAACTAGAGACTAGTAAGTTCATGATCATGAAAGCTCACATACCTTGAATCCACTGTAACTTCCACTTCAGAATTATCCTACAGGATCAGGCTGAAGTAAATCTCTTCAAACTCAGTCAAAACTTGCACATTTGCTTGACTTCTTCCTTTCCATGCCTGTGTTCCCCATATCCTTCATCTTGGAAACACATCCACGATAAATCCATGAATATGCAGCTGTATTTTAGGGGCAGGTTCTGGGGAATGAGATCTTAGACACTCTAAATACTATATATAGACTAAGCACTTCCAAGATCACTCTTTTACATATTTTTATTCTTATATAATTTATTTATTAATTAATAGTATGTCACAAGATTGTAAGATTACACTGTATAGTTCCACACCACACCCACCACCAAAGTTACTTATCACCACCTTCTCACCTCCCAAAAATAGCCAACATAATTTTCATAAGTCTTATAAACAGTTTGCTTGCTTCTGTTTTGTTTGGATTTTTTTTGCAAGTTCAGGTAAATTTAGATCTTTAGATTCCACATGTGAGTGAAATCAAATCTTCTGGTCTTTTATCTCTTATTTCGCTAAGCATAATCACCTCCAATTTTATCCATTTTGTCCCAAAGTACACTATCATCTTTTTCAACTGTAGAGTAGTATTCCATGTAATATATATCCTATAACTTCTTTAACCAAGAATCTGTTGATGGACATTCCACTCTTTGGCTATTGTGAATAATGCAGCTATGAACATCTTCTAATTAGTGTTTGAATATCCACTGGATAAATGCCCAAGAGTGGTATTGCTGGATCATAAGGCAATTCCATTTTTTAATCTTTTTTATTTAAGAAAGGATTAATTAACAAAACCATAGGGTAGGAGGGGTACAATTCCACACAATTCCCACCACCCAATCTCCATATCCCACCCCCTCCCCTGATAGCTTTTCCATTCTCTATCCCTCTGGGAGCATGGACCCAGGGTCATTGTGGGTTGCAGAAGGTAGAAGGTCTGGCTTCTGTAATTGCTTCCCCACTGAACATGGGCGTTGACTGGTCGGTCCATACTCCCAGTCTGCCTCTCTCTTTCCCTAGTAGGATGGGTCTCTGGGGAAGCAGAGATCCAGGACACATTGGTGGGGTCTTCAGTCCAGGGAAGCCTGGCCGGCATCCTGATGACATCTGAAACCTGGTGACTGAAAAGAGAGTTACCATACGAAGCCAAACAAATTGTTGAGCAATCATGAACCCAAAGCTTGGAATAGTGGAGAGGAAGTGTTAGGGGATACTCACTGCAAACTCTAGTGTACTTCTGCTTTCAGGGTGTTTATGTACATTCCTAGTAAAATGTAGTCATATAAATCACTAGTTAATTAATAGGAGAGGAAGAAAATTAATTGTATGTCTCGAAGTTTTTCAAAACACAAACTGAATCTTTTCAATATATAGGCTGTGTAATTGATATGCAGACTCTCTCAAAAGCCTAGACCAAGTAGATCAGAAGCAACCAATAGCATAGCTATATACAAGATACTGGGTACTGTACAGAAAACCCTAACAAAAGGACTTTTCAAAGTTAACCCAATTACCAAATAATGTGATAACATTAACTATCGATTATCTTTTTGAACCCTAAGACAGCAGGAACCTCACATCTCCACTATAGAGCCTCTACTTCCCACAGTCCAGGAACCATTGGATAGGGCCCACTTTACCGTATGCCTCTCCCAATCCATACCAAATAATATTGCATCTGCCGATCACAACCTAACCAACGCAACGATTGCCACCTCAACATGCTTCACTTCAGACTGTGTCCAGAGACTTCACGTGTGGAATGACAACCTTTCAGCTTCATTACTCAGGTGAGACCTTTCCTTTCATAGTATACTCTAATTCCATCTCAGGTGGTTCACTTTCTAACAAAGTCCCCAAACCTAGATACACACCAGTTTCTGTGAGAGAGAGCATATGTTCACACGTATCCGTAAACTACTGCAAAATATATGCCTGAAGGCAATTCCATTTTTAAGGACTGTCATACAGTCTTTCAAAGGGCCTGTATCAGATTGCTTTCCTACCAGTAGAGTTCCCTTTTCTCCACAACCTCTCTGACACTGTGCTTTCCTGGATTGTTGATGTAAACCATTCTTTGAGGTGTAAGGTGGTATCTTAGTGTTTTTTATATATGTAATTTTTATTTATAAAAAGGAAACACTGACAAGAACCATAAGATAAGAGGTGTACATCTCCGCACAACTCCTACCACCAGAACTCCATATCACATACCCTCCGCTGATAGCTTTCCTAATCTTTATCCCTCTGGGAGTATGGACCCAAGGTCATTGTGGGATGAAGAAGGTGTAAGGTCTGGCTTCTGTAATTGTTTCCCCACTGAACATGGGCATGGGCAGGTCGATTCATACTCACAGCCTGTCTTTCTCTTTCCCTAGTTGGGTGGGGCTCTGGGGAAGCAGGGCTCCAGGACACATTGGTGGGTTTGTCTGCCCAGAGAAGTCCAGTTGGCATCACGGTAGCATCTGGAACCTGATGGCTGAAAGAAGAGTTAATATATAAAGCCAAACAAATTGTTGGCTTATCATGAACCTAAAGGCTGGATTAGTACAGATGAAGATTTTGGGGGGTCTCCATTTTGTGGATAGTTAGTAGGCCTATTTTAGATATATTCCAAAGAGCCCATGACTGTGCTAGTTTTCTTTCTTTCTTTCTTTCTTTCTTTCTTTCTTTCTTTCTTTCTTTCTTTCTTTCTTTCTTTTTTCTGAGCCTGACATCTGATATGCAGGTGGACCCAAGTTATTACCTGGGGAGAAGATGTCATGGCTAGAAAAGCACCAGAAAGTTGGGTTAGAGAAGAGAGTATCTCCCAAATATGGGAAAGCTGTATAGATATGTTGACTGTAAATGCCATCAATTTGATGAGATCTGGGGCCCATATTCAGCTTAGGAGCCTATGTGACCTCTGTATCCCTGTGGATCTGTGTTCACATTCTGTGATCATGAGTAGGAACGTCCAAGCTACCCCAATTTCAGAACCCATCTTCCTCAGGTGGAAGATAGAATATATTGTACAATCTCCCTTTGGAGGATGGCACATTCTCTACCATTGTTGATCCAAGTTGTGGGCAAGGTCCTATGATGGCCCACAAAGGGGTCTATTGTATTGTTCCTGATAGGAATTACCAGTAATAATGGAAAGAGGGATTTATTCGAGATCTAGGCCCATCATGTCTGTTTGGGAATCTCAGGACTAGGGCCTCAACTGATGGGGTGGCCTGATAGTGACTAAAGAGTCATCATTAAATATTCCAGTCTTTTGCCCTTATTCAGCTTTTGCAGTCCTTACTTTGATAAAGTTAGCTTTGGAGTGACTGAGGGAAGTGTAATTGGAGGAATGCTTCAGCTTTTGTCTGTTGAGTATGATGTTGGCTATAGGTTTGTTACATATGGACTCCACTATCTTGAGGAATTTTCCATCTATTCCCACTTTTTGTAGTGTTTAGAGCATGAACAGGTGTTGAATTATCTATTGAGATAATCATGTGGTTTTTGTTTTTGTTTTTGCTATTATTGACATGGTGAATGACATCAATTGACTTATGTATATTGAGCCAGCCTTGCATTCCTGGTATAAATCCCACTTGGTTGTGGTGAACAATCTTTTTGATATACTGCTTTTTCTTGGCTGGCCAGGATCGTGTTCAATATTTTGGCATCTATGTTCATCAGAGATATTGGTCTGTAATTTTCCTTTTCTGTTGTGTCCCTATCTGCTTTTGGTCTCAGAGTGATGTTTGCTTCATAGAAGGTAGAAGGGAGTGTTCCTGTTTTTCAATCTTGTGGAAGAGCTTTAGAAGTATAGGTGTTAACTGTTTCCTGAAGGTTTTGTAGAATTCGTTTGTAAGTCCATCTGGTGGAGGACTTTTGTTGTTGGGAAGACTTTTAATGACTCTGTATGTGATTGATGCATTTAGGTTCTTTAGTTCTTCCTGGTTCAGCTTTGGAAGTGTATGTGTTTCTAGGAATTCTTCCATTTCTTCCAGATTCTCTAGCTTGGTGGCATATAGTTTTCTTTGAAAAAGTTTCACATGATTTTCTGGATTTCTGTGATGTCCGTTGTGATATCTCCTCTATCATTTACAGTTCTCTTTATTTGAGTCCCCCTCCCTTTTTTTTTTTTTTTTTTTTTTTTAGTGAATATGGCCAGGGGGTTGTCAATTTTTTTTTATTTTTTCAAAGAACCAACATTTGGCTTCATTGATCTTTTGTATGGTTCTCTTATTTTTGAAGTTGTTTATTTCTGCTCTAATTTTAGTGATTTCTGCCTGTCTGGTTGCTTTAGGGTTCTTTTGTTCCTCTTCCTCTTAGTCCTTAAGGCATGCAGTAAGATTGGTTATTTGAGCTTTTTCTTGTTCTTTATTGTGTCCTTTTATGGCTATAAGTTTCCAACTTAGTACTGCTTTAGCTATCTCCCAAATATTTTGGTAGCTTGTATCTTCATTTTCATTTGTTTCCAGGAACATTTGAACTTCTTGCTTGAGTGCCTCTTTGTCCCAGTGGTTATTAAGCAGCATGTTGTTTAGTTTCCAAATTTTATGAATTTTAGTATTTTTTGTTTGTTGTTGAATGTTAGCTTTACTCCACTGTGGTCTGAGAAGATACTTGGGATGATTTTAATGCTCTTGAATTTGTTGATACTGTCTTTGTGGCCTAATATGTGGTCTGTCCTTGAGTATGAGCTGTGTGGATTTGAAAAGAATATGTATTCCAGTTTTTTTTTTTTTTTTTGGTGTGAAGAACTCTAAAAATGTCCAGGAGGTTTAGTCCATCCATCTCTTCATTTACTTTTCTTGTTTCTTTGTTGATTTTCTGATTCATTGATCTAAGTGTGAGAGTGGTGTATTGAAGTCTCTCACTATTAATTATTGTGTTACTATTGATGTATTTTTGTAGTTCTTTCAGTAGGTGTTTAATGTATTTAGTTGGGTCCTTGTGGGGTGCATAGATGTTAATAATTGTTAAATATTCTTGGCTAATTGAGCCTCTAATCATTATTTAATGGCCTTGCTTATCTTTTATTACTTTATTTAATTTAAAGTCTATGGTATCAGAGATGAGAATGGCTGTTCGTGCCCCATTTTTTGTGGTCCATTAGCCTGTATGATAGTTTTCCATCTTTTCACTTTAAATCTTTGTCTTGTTGGGTCAGTGGCATTCTTGCAAGCAGCATCTGGTTGGGTTATGTTTTCTGATCCATCCTCCCACTCTGTGTCTTTTAATGGGTGTGTTTAAGCCATTGACATTTATTGATATTATGGATTTGATGTATTGCAATGCCATTATGCAACAATTTTTTATTTGCTCTGATATATGGCAATTATTGTGGTGATGTTCTTGTTTATAAGAGGTCTTTTAGAACCTCTTTAAGGGCAGGCTTGATGATGGTTGCTTCCTTTAACTGTTGCCTGTCTGAGAAAGTTTAGATCCATCCATCTAGTTTGAATGACAGTCTATCAGGATATATTATCCTTGGTTGAAATTCTTTTTCATTCAGGCTGGATGGATATCTTGCCATTCTCTACTGGCTTTTAGTGTTTGAGTGGAGAAGTTTGCTGATAGTCTTATGAGTTTTCCCCTGTATGTGACTATTTGTTTTTCTCTTGCAGCCTTTATAATCCTTTCTTTATTCTTATTTCTTTTCATTGTAACTATGATGTATCTTGGTGTCTTTGGGTCTGGGTTGATTCTGTTTGGGACTTTCTGGGCCTCTTGAATCTTAATGTCCTTTCTGTTGTTTAGGTGGGAAGTTTTCTTTTATTATTTCCTCTAGAATGTTTCCTTCCCCTTCCTCTCTTTCTTCCTCTGGCAGGCCAATTATACAAATGTTACTTCTTTTGAGATCATCCCATATGTCTCTGTTGCTGTTTTCACTGTCTCTAAATTCTTTTTGAGCTCTTTTACCTCTTTCTTAGTTTTCTCTAGCTCATCCTCTGTCTGGCTGATTTCTGTTTTCTGCTTCTGTTAATCTGTTTTCCCTTCCCTCAGTTTCTTTCTTCAGTTCAGTTATGGTATTAGCTTTTTTTGCTAATTGGCCTTTTAGCTCCACTATTTCAGCGTTGAGTTCTCAATTTACCTCGATATAACTAGTGTTTTCCTTGAGGGTCTCATCTGTTGTTTCCCTAATTCTTCTAGCCCTTTCCTCCATAGTTGTTTTCATTTCTGTGATTATTAGGTTTACTATTGCTTGCATACTTTTCTTATCTATTTATGGTTACTTCTGACTGATTTGAAGTTTCTTTTGGACTTCTGTTTTGATTCATTGTGGTAGCAGGTTTATTTGCTCTTGATTTAACCACTTTTTTTTATTGATGTGGCTTGTATTCTTCTGTTCTGTCATTCTTCAGTTGTTGTGTTTTGAGTACAAGGCACACTAAACTAGTCTTTTCACAAATGCAGCCATAAACCTCAGAAAGTACAATAGTAACTGAAACAAATATTGATGCATTTCAACCAATATAGTTAGCCAAACAATGCCTTCAGTCCAAGAAAAAAAATTAAAGGAAAAAAGTGAAGGGGGAAAAGACAAAGAAATAATAGACAATTATTCAAATCTATTGTCCACTATATATTCTAGAGATAGCGAGAGTAGAAAGGAAAACAGAAAAGAGAGACACAGAGATGTCCACTCCAAGTCAGATTTATCCCCCAAAATAATTCACAAATGAGTGTCAGTGTATGCACAAAGCAAAAGAAGAATTAAGGGGAAAAAAGAGCTGTGGAAGGAAAGAGATTTTCTTTTTAAATTAGGTAGGAGGAGAGAATAATGAGGGTGGAGGGAAAAAGGGGGAGGGAAACAAATTCTTCCCACAATTGATAGCATATCCAGTCACCTACCAGTGGAATAGGCAACAAAATTTAATTTTGTTCAACATGAGGAGTAAGGAAAAGGGACACACCTATATAATAAAAGTAATAATAAAATCAAATATAGTAAAAAACCCTAAAAGACAGTCTGCAGCTGGGACTGCTCTAGATTGGTTTTACACAGCCTGGTCCCCTTACTAAACAAAGCAAAGCAAAGACAACCAATTATAGGAAGTATCAAAAAAAAAAAAAAAAAGAAAAGAAAGAAAGAAAAGAAGAGAAAAAAAGAAACTCCAGCTAGTCTACCTGAGGCAGGACTGATGCCCTGATTGTTCAGGTATTCTGTCACTCAAATAGAGCTCTAGCCCTCTTCAAAAAGAAAAAAAGTCTTGGAATAACACCTCTCCCCTGCTGGGCTAGGAATCTTGGTAAAGAAAGTAGTTACACAGGAAGCCTGCTGGAAGCATTTGACCACCCTGTGTGGGCTGGTTTTGGTGTGAGGGAGCAAGATGAATTCAGAAATAATCAAGCCAAAGATTTTCCTTTCCTTTGTCCTTTTGGCCTCTGTTTGCCAGCCCAAGAGTGGATTATAGGACTCTTTTTTTGTGTCACCCTGACCATCCATTGCTTTCCTTTACTACCGATGGTCAGAAATCCTTCACTCTTCTGAGAGTCCCAAGCTGAAAGCTGCTTTCTTCCAGAGTTCACACTGGGTGTCTCCAAGTCACCATCTTGGCTCCACCCTTCTTAGTGTAGTTTTATTTATTTCTCTAATAATGAATCAAGTACAGCATTTCTTTGGATGACTGTGAGCTATGTGTATCTCTTCTTTAGAAAACTGTTTATGGTGGTCTGGGAGGTGGCAAAGTGGATAGAGCATTGGATTCTCAACCATGAGGTCCTGAGTTTGATCCCCGGCAGCACATGTACCAGAGTGATATCTGGTCTTTTCTCTCCTCCTATCTCTCTCATGAATAAGTAAGTAAATTCTTTAAAAAAAAGAAAAAAAATAGTTTATTTCTTTGACCCACTTTTTTATTGGGTAATTTTGCTTCTTGCACAGATCTCTACCATTTCTGTATAGATGTTTAATATTAGTAATTTGTCTGATGTGTGATGTGCAAATATTTTCTTTCACTTACTTGGTTACCTGGCTATTTTTTTTAATTGGGGAATTAATGTTTTATAGTCGACAGTAAATACAGTAGTTTGTACATGAATAGCACTTCCCAGTTTTCCACATAATAATACAACCCCCCACTAGGTTCTCTGCTATCATGTTCCAGGACCTGAACTCTCCCCCCTCCCACCTACCCCAGAGTCTTTTACTTTCAATACACCAACTCCAGTCCAAGTTCTGCTTAGTATTTTCTCTTCTGATCTTGTTTTTCAACTTCTGCCTGAGAGTGAGATCATTCCATATTTGTTCTTCTATTTCTGATGTATTTCACCATCCAAGCTGGGTTGAAAATGGCAACATTACCATTTTTAATACCTAAGTAGTATTCCATTGTGTATATGTACCACAACTTGTTCAACCACTCATCTGTTGTTGGACACTTGGGTTGCTTCCAGGTTTTGGCTATTACAAATTGTGATTCTAGGAACAGAGGAATACACAAGTCTTTTTGGATGGGTGTGTTTGGTTCCTTCGGATATATCCCCAGGAGATGAATTGCAGGGTCATAGGGTAGGTCCATTTCTAGCCTTCTGAGAGTTCTCCAGACTGCTCTGCACAAGGGTTTGACCAATTTACACTCCCACCAGCAGTGCAGGAAGGTTCCTTTGTACCCACAAACTCTCCAGCATGTGTTGCTGCTATCATTTTTGATGTATGACATTCTCACAGTAGTGAAGTGGTATCTCATTGTTGTCTTTATTTGCATTTATCTGACAGTCAATGACTTGGAGCACTTTTCATGTGTTTCTCTGCCTTTTGGATCTCTTCTGTGATGACTGTTGTGGTTCGTGTCCTATCCCCATTTTTGGATGGGGGCATTTGTTTTCTTGTTGTTGAGTTTAGCAAGCTTTTTATATATTTTGGTTATTAGCCTCTTGTCTGATATATGGCATGTAAGGATCTCCCATTCTGTGAGGGGTCTTTTGGTTTGGGTAGTGGTTTCTTTTGCTGTGCAGAAGCTTTTTAATTTGATGTAGTTGTATTGGTTTATTCTTGTCTTAGTCTTCTTTGTTATTGGATTTGTTTCATTAAAGATGTCTTTAAAATTTATGTGTGAAACAGTTCTGCCAATATTTTCCTCTAAGTATCTGATAGTTTCTGGTCTGATATCCAAGTCCTTGATCCACTTAGAATTTACTTTTGTGTTTAGTGAAATATAATGGTTCAGTTTCATTCTTCTTCATGTTTCAACCCACTATTTCCAACACCATATGTTGATCAAACTCTCCTTTCCCATTTGGTAGTTTGGGCATTATTGTCAAAGATTAGATGTTCATAGGTGTGAGGGCTTACTTCTGGACTCTCAATTCTATTCCACTGGTCATTGTATCTATTCATGTTCCAATACCAAGTAGTTTTTATTTCAGTGGCTCTATAATACGATTTGAAATTTGGGCATATGATGCCTCCAGTTCTCTTCTTTTTTCTGAATATTGTTTTGCTATTAATAGACCTCACTATCTTGAGGAATTTTCCATCTATTCCCATTTTTTGTAGCATTTTGTTAATAAAAGGCTGTTGGATTTTGCCAAATGCTTTCTCTGCATCTATTGATATGACCATGTGGTTTTTGCTCTTGCTTTTATATGTAGTAGATCACATTGATTTATTTACATATGTTAAACTAACATTGCATCCCTGGGATAAACCCCACTTGGTCATAATGAACAATCTTTTTTAATCTACTGCTGTATTTGGTTGAGTAGAATTTTGTTCACTGTTTTAACATCTATGTTCATCAGAGATATTGGTCTGTAGATTTTCTTTTTCTTTTCTAATTTTTATTTATTTATTTTCTCTTTTGTTGCCATTTTTTGTTTTTTTATTGTTGTAGTAGTTATTATTGTTGTTTTTGATGTCATCATTGTTAGATAGAACAGAGAGAAATGGAGAGAGGAGGGGAAGACAGAGAGGGGGAGAGAAAGAAAAACACCTGCAGACCTGCTTCACTGCCTGTGAAGTAATTACCCTGCAGGTGAGGAGCCAGGGGCTTGAACCAGGATCCTTACACCAGCCCTTGTGCTTCGTGCCACCTGGGCTTAACCCGCTGGACTGACTCCCCCTGTAGATTTCCTTTTTGTTGTTGTATACCTGTATACTTTTGTTATCAGAGTGACGCTGGCTTCATAGAATCTGGAAGGGAGTATTTTGTGTCTCCAATTTTTTGGAAGTGTTTTAATAGTAGAGGTATCACCTTTTTCTTGAAGTTTTGTAGAACTCATTTGTAAAACCATTTGGTCCAGGACATTTATTCTTAATAAGGTTTTTGATGACTGTTTCAATTTCATTGACTGATTGGCCTGTTCATAATTTCTAGTTTGTCTTTATTTAATTTTGGAAGTTTGTAGGTATCTAGGAACTCTTCCATTTCTTCCAGGTTCTTTACCCTGCTGGCATACAGTTGTCCATATAACCTTCACATGATATGTTGAATTTCTGTAATGTCTACTGTGACATCTCCTCTTTCATTTACAATCTGACTTATTTGGGTCTTCTCCCTTTTTTTGTTTTGTGAGTCTGGGTAAAGGTTTGTTGATTTTGTTTATCCTTTAAAAGAACCAACATTTAGCTTTGTTGATCTTTTGTATGGTTTTTCTTATTTTCAGTGTTATTTATTTTTGCCCTAACTTTACTTATTTAAGTCCTTCTGGTTGCTTTAAGATTCCTTTATCCTCCTCCTTATCCTCTGCTTTCTTTTTCTACTCCTCCTCCTCCTTCTTTTTCTTCTTCATATCATTCATATTTAAGGTGTGCAATCAGGTTGTTTATTTGAGCTTTTTCTTGTTTTTCTTGTTTTCTAATGTATGCTTGTATGGCTATGAATTTCCCTCTCAGTACCGTGTTAGCTGTGTCCCAAATATTTTTATAGCTCTTGTCTTCATTTTCATGAACTTTTGAAGAATTTTGATATCTACCTTAATTTCCTCTTTGACCCAGTAGTTTTTACATAGTATAGTGTTGAGTTTCCACATTTTGGGACTTTTACTAAATTTTTTGTCATTTTGTCTAGTCTTAATTTGATTCTACTGTGGTCTGAGAAGATGCTTGAGATGATTTCAATGCTCTTAAATTTTCTGATGCTGTCTTTGTGGCCTAACATATGGTCTATCCTTGAGAATGACCCATATGGACTTGAGTAGAATGTATATTCCAGTTTTTTGTGGTGAATGACTCTGAAAATGTCCAATAGTTCTAGTTTACTTATCTCTTCATTTAGCTCCCTCGTTTCA
The DNA here is from genome assembly GCF_950295315.1 of Erinaceus europaeus. Lineage (NCBI taxonomy): Eukaryota > Metazoa > Chordata > Mammalia > Eulipotyphla > Erinaceidae > Erinaceus > Erinaceus europaeus. Next base: position 26,628,325 of record NC_080177.1, read on the forward strand.
TTATTGACCTGATACTTCACTTTCTATTTTAACTCTAGCTCCATATATTATCATGATTAGAGTGAAAACTACTTATATCTGTATTCTTCCTACCCATATATGTAGTCTGTTCCCTGCCTAGGAATATTTATTTATTTATTTATTTCCATTAGAGAAGCACAGAATGGCAAAAATCACTCCTTGGATTGAATGTGAGGTGGTGCTAGATATTGAATCTGGGACCCTTGTGACCTCAGACATGAAAGTGCAGTGTGCTGTGTCTGTCTTCTTGACTTGTACTTTTCTCTTTATTCCTGAGAAGTTTATTGATTCTTCTTGATCATCTTGCTTCTCATCATGCCAAGGTCATCTGTAGGAAGAATGGAAGAGTATTTGCATCTGTTGGAATGTGTGTGGGGAAAAGGGCTACTTCTACACTGCTGGTGGGAATATAAGTTGGTGAACCCTTGTGGAAAACAGTCTGGAGATTTGATGGCACACTAGAAATGGACCTACCCTATGACCCAGAAATTCTCTTTTAGGAATTCACCAAAGGAAAAAAAATCTATCAGAAGAAATAGCTGCATAATTTCTTTTTTTTTTTAAGATTATATTTATTTATGAGAAAGATAAGAGGAGAGAGAAAGAACCAGACATCACTCTGGCACATGTGCTGCTGGGGATCAAACTCAGGACCTCATGCTTGAGAGTCCAAAGCTTTATCACTGTGCCACCTCCCAGACTACAGCTGCATAATTTCTAATAGCCAAATGATGGAAGCAACCCAGATGTTGAAAGACGGATGAGTGGCTCAGAAAATTGTAGTATGTATACACATTGGAATATTACTCAGCTGTTAAAAATGATGAGATCATCTCCTTTGCCTCATCTTGGAAGGAACATAATAACATCATTAAGCCAAAAAGAGAAGGACAAAAATCAAGTAGTCTCTTTTAAGTGGAACTTAGGAAATAAGCACAGAAAGGGAAGTCACAAAGCAAAAGCTTTGATTGGGTGTGATGTATACACCAATTCAAAGAACTCTGGAGAAGGGATGCATCTATAGAGAGAACCTTGAGGCTCTATGGCATCATGCATGGGGAAATGACATATTGTACCTAGGTGTCAACAACTGCACTGTTAATCATTAAGCCACCAGACTGAGATGTAAATTGAAAAAAATCAAAACCAAAATAAAAACGACAATTGTATTTGCAGTCTGATGTAGGAGCTGTCAGTCTCCCCCACCCCCAGCCCCTTGACTTGCATCTGAAATCTCACCTTCATTGCTCGTTTCCTTTGTTTGACTTTGTTATGAGTCCAGTTGCAGCCAGAAAGATGCAAACAAGATATTGAGGATGGTAGGTAATGCTCAAAGAAGTAGGGAGACACTACACAAAGACAGTTCTGCTTCAAACTGGTCCTCCTTTTGGCCCCTCTTGAGTTTCTGGTTAAGTGACTCTATTTAAATAAGAGATTACTTCTTTGTTCCTCTTACCTTCCCTTCTATTTTCTGCAATTTATTTCTTTAGACATAGATGTAGATTTGCATAGTCACCACAACAATCAGGTTATACCAGCCAGCTTCCTCATCCCCTACGCTATTTAGTGCTGTTTCTTTATAGTTACCCTATTGCATCTCAACTCCCCTTGAGAATTACTAATCTGTTCTGTTACTACCTTTTTGATTTTTCAAGAATGGTAAATAAGTAGGGTCACACAGTGTATAGTCTTTTGAGACTAGCCTCTTTCACTTAGCGTGATGCCTTTGAGATTCATCCAAGTTATGTGTTCCACTATGTTTTCAGTGTGTTGTGTATGGGATCTGCATTCACTCAACAGTACAATGCCCTATTATCTAGAGACTAGAACATTGTACTACCTGTTGCTCAACTCTTTTTTAAAAGTGTATGTTATGAAAATTTTTATTGAGGTAAAATTGGTGTGTAACACTATATAAGTTTGACATGTACAGCATTATACTTTGAGGGGTCAGGTGGTTGTGTACATGGTTGAGAGTACAAGTCCCTGGTAGTGCACAAGTCCCTGGTCCCCACTTGCAGGGGGGAAACTTTACAAGTTGTAAAGCTCTACTGCAGCTGTTTCTCTCTCTTCCTGTCAGTCTCTCTGTTCCAAAATTCTCCCTGTCTCTAACTGAACTAAATAAATAATATTATACTTTGAAGTTTACATGCTACTTAAGGCATCCACCCTGCATGTACATATATGTGTTATATGTTTTATTGTCAGAAAAGTCGTAATGTGTTTTCTATGCAAAAAATGTGGCATGACTTTTCTGGCAACCCAATACATAAATGACATAAACATACCTATATGACATGTATATTACATTTTTTTGTCATCACCAAAAATATAGTTTCTACCCTTTGCCAAATGACATTTTTTATACATTTTACACATTCCCTAGATACCACTCTGGTCCCTGCATCTAAATTGTTTTTTCATTTACTTTTTATCTTTATCTTCCATATATGAGTAAGATCAAACAGTGTCTGCCTTTCTCGTTCTGGCTTATTTAATAGAGAATAATACTCTCTAGGCCTATCTGTTTTGTAATAAATGGAAATATTCAATTCTTTAAAGTTAGGTTCATGTGTCTAAGCACCAGCTCTTCCTTTCATTATTTTATTTTTTCATTTTTTATTTTTTACTGCCACCAGTGTTATTTCTGTGGCTCAGTTCAGGCACTATGAATTGACTGCTTCTAGTGGCCATTTTTTTCCTTTTTATTTTTCTTCTTTTTCTCTTTCTATTTTTATTATTGATAGGGCAGAGAGAAGTTGAGAAGGGAGGGTGAGGGAAGGAGAGAGAGAGAGAGAGAAAAGATAAGACAGCTGCTGACCTGCTCTAACCTTCTGAAGTGTCCCATTTGCAGGTGGGGAGTGGGAGCTCCAGCCAGAGTCCTTTTGCATCATAATGTGTGCTCTCATCTGGGTGTGTGCCATCATCAGTCACATAGGAAATCTTCGAGATCTTTTTTTATCCATGCATCCATTGATGGGCACTTAGATGATTATATCTTGACTTTTGTAAATTGTGTTTCAATAAACAGAGGGGCACATATGTCTTTTATTTTTATATTTTGTAATTTTGAAAATTATTTATTTTCTGGAGTTAAGGTCTCAATATGTAAAATTTCACTACTCCAGGCTGTTTTTTGTTTCATTCAGGAAGAGACAGGGCAGGGGTGGTAAGGGTGGGGGCTTGGAAGACCTATATGCTAAAGCAGGAGAGTTTTTCCCTGATGCTGTCTCCTTAGGTTCTTGCTTTCTTGTTACCATGTTCTTCTGGGCTTAAACCTAGTTATAGCAAGGCACACACAAACATGGTGAGATATCTATCTGGTCCTCTGTCTTTTCAAATGAGTGTTTTTATACCCTTCAGATAAATTCATACCAAGAAGTGGAACAGCTGAATCACATATTTCCTCCCCCCCCCCCCGAGAAATCTCTACTATTTTGGATAGTGGATACATCAGATTACACTTTCACAAATGTTATTTTCTCTTTTTGATAGAGATAGAAAATAGAAAGAGAGTGAAGGAGACCACAGTACCAATTCTGTCAATGCAGTGAGGACTTGGGCTCAAACATGGGTCAGGATCATAGAAAAATAGAACACTATCCAACTGAGATATTTTGCTGGTCCAATTTTCACCAGTGTTGTATGAGTTTTCACCAGTGTCAATGCTTGTTGCTTCTTATCATTTTACGTTTTAATGAACTCATTGCAAGGACAATACTGCTGAGTGGCCCCCTGGCTCAAGTTTCACTCGTTGTAAGGTGGGGTGGGAGGTGAAACATAGAGAGAGGAGAGACACCATAGCACCACTCCACCATCCCTGGAGATGTTTTAGTGTTGTTTATGTTGCTGATATGTGGTGTTGGGACTGAAAGTCAGAGTCTTACACACAACAAGGAAAATGCTCTATTTTGTGAGCTATCTCCCAGTTCCATATATGTGTGTGTGTATGTGAATATATGTATACTAATAGCCATTGACATAAGTATGAGATAATATCTCATTAACCCTTTGCATTTCCCTAATGTTAACTGATAATGACCATAATTATGTATACCTGTGAAAAACTTGTGCCTTAATTAGGCTTATTATTTGCAAGGTTAAGAAACAACAACCACATCCAAGTAAATGGGGAAAATGAGCACTCTATGGAGTACTCAAAAATAATACTGTCATCATAGGCAGGTGTAATAGGAGGTAATTTTTTAAATTTTTTATTTATAAAAAGGAAACATTGACAAAACCATAGGATAAGAGGGGTACAACTCCACACAATTCCCACCACCAGACCTCTGTATCCCATCCTCTCCCCTGATAGCTTTCCTATTCTTTAACTCTCTGGGACTATGGACCCAAAATCATTGTGGGATGCAGAAGGTTGAAGGTCTGGCTTCTGTAATTGCTTCCCTGCTGAACATGGGCGTTAACAGGTTGACCCATACTCCCAGCCTGTCTCTCTCTTTCCTTAGTAGGGAAGGGCTCTGGGGAAGCAGAGCTCCAAGGCACATTGGTGGGGTTGTCTGTCCAGGGAAGTCTGGTTACATCCTGCTAGCATCTGGAACCTGGTGGCTGAAAAGAGAGTTAACATACAAAGCCAAACAAATTGTTGAACAATCATGGACCTAAAGGCTGGAATAGTGCAGATGAAGTGTTGGGGGGTCCTGTGGGAGGTAATTTTGTATCCAGTGTATCTTTGGAGAAGAATATATGATCACAACTGCTTGGGAATTATAAGGTTTCTCATACTGCTGCTCTTGCTGCATGTGGATGTGCTCTATTTATACTCACTATCTAGCTTTTCCTGACTACAGCTGGTATCTACTTCCCTCTTCCCTAACGTCAGCTTTTGGTCATCATCTCTCCCACCTTTGTCCTTAAAGCTGTTTAGTAGCAAACCCTGTATCCAAGAGGGTCCTTGAATGCAGTTTCCTAGGGAACAGTCTAATTAATTTTGCTTATCTTTCAAGGTTAGACCTCACAGTTCACTGATCATCTCAGGAAATGCTTCCTGTGTTCCAATTACTTACATCCAGTGCTCAGAGGGTCATGATGACTTAATGTAGCTTCTTTACAAGAAGATATAAAGGTTGGGGCAGACCATGATTGACCACCCCAGTATTTTCACTAAAGGAATATTCTTCATGGAAGACTGAAGAAACCGTATTCATTTCTTTCTTTCATATATATATATATATATATATATATAAATTTTAATAAAATGGAAACATTGACAAGGCCATAGGATAAGAGGGGTACATTTCCATACGTTACCCTATTCATTTCTTCAGATATTCTGTCTTTTACTCTGATCAAATCAGACCAGAGAAAAGTCTCAGTTTCTACGAGACTTCTTTTACTAAGACATTCTTGGTTACTCTTCTGGCTTCCACTAAGAAAAACTATAAAAGTTCTATTGAAACTGTAGTTACATTTTGTTGTTCTTGTTGAGGATGTTAATCAGTCAATGTTTTTTTTTTTTTTTTTTTTTTTTGCCTCCAGGGTTATTGCTGGGGATCAGTGCCTGTACCATGAATCCACTGCTCCTGGAGGCCATTTTTTCCCCCTTTTGTTGCCCTTGTTATTGTAGTCTTGTTGTGGTTATTATTGTTGTTGTTGTTTTTGATGTTGCTCATTGTTGGATAGAATAGAGAAATCGAGAGAGGAGGGGAAGACAGAGAGCGGGAGAGACAAATAGACACCTGGAGACTTGCTTCACCACCTGTGAAGTGACTCCTCTGCAGGTGGGGAGCTAGGGGGTCAAACCGGTATCCTTATGCTGATCCTTGCGCTTTGCACTACATGTGCTTTACCCACTGCACTACCTACCGCCTGACCCCCAGTCAATGCTTCTAATATGGAGTTTCATGTGACAAATTTGCTGTAGGGGAAAATTTACCAATATACTTTACTTTTTCTAAGAAGAAAGAAAACTATTGAACAAAGCAAAATATACAACTTATCAAAATTCCCATTGTGTTTATGTCCTAGAAACTCAATTCTCAATAAATCAGCTAAAATATTTGCTTAGCTCATGATTATCTCTATATCAGTGTCATTGGTCTGATCTTTATAAATTCTTATTTTTCTTGATCCTGAATTGCAGTATGCATTTTTTCTTTGAGAACTACCTCATAATATTTCAAAAAAAAAAAAAAGAGGACTTGATAAAAAAAGAGATAAAGGAAAACAGATAAGTAAAACCATGCTAGGGAGAGCAATGGACTATGAAGTTACTTCCTTAACCAATATCTTGACTACCCCATTAGATCTTTTACAATGACAAATGTTTACTGAGCTACTGATACGGTCTTAGACTTTTTAAAAAATTTATTCCCTTTTGTTGCCCTTGTTGTTTTATTGTTGTAGTTATTATTGTTGTTGTTGTTGTTGGATAGGACAGAGAGAAATGGAGAGAGGAGGGGAAGACAAAGAGGAGGAGAGAAAGATAGACACCTGCAGACCTGCTTCACTGCTTGTGAAGCGACTCCCCTGCAGGTGGGGAGCTAGGGTTCGAACCGGGATCCTTACGCCGGTCCTTGTGCTTTGCGCCACCGGTCTTAGACTTTTTGAAAGGTGAGAAACACCTAAACAATCACCAAATAGTGCATCTTAGGCATTATACCAAGAGTTGTAGCAACTTAACTTGCTTTACCTCATTTAATCTTCATAACATCAGACTAGGTACTTAAAACGCACTGAGACACACACACACAAAGAAAACGGTATCAATGGGAGCTAATGTATATGCTAATTAGATCGATTTTGGTAAATCTTTTATAATATTTATGTCTGTAAAATCAGCTAGGTATCAGTCCAGCCCCTGCTACACTGGAGAAGCTTTGGTGATATGGCATCATTCCCTCAAGTTCTCTGTATCTGTCTCTGCCTCTCTTTATCTGATAAAGTCAACTTGGAGTATTGAATCCACAACAATGACATATATATAATCTCACAATTTTAAGTGTCAATTTCACCTCAGTAAAGTTGGAAACACAAATTCATCAAATGCATCAAATTAAGTAAGTAATAATCTGATAGCCCATGGGAGTCTTCATTTTCTAGCCACTGACCTTGACTTCAAACACTGGGTTACATAAGAAGCCAGAGTTTTGATACTTGAAAGTCTCCAGGAAAGGCTAATGATTGAATATCTCTTATGACAAGTTTCAAGCTTGTGGAACTCCTTTCCATCCCTATAGAAACTCTGTCTTATCTCCTTAACCTTGAAAAAGAGGAGAATGGTTTTGAGCAATACACTGGGATTTGCAGCCCTCAACCCCCTCCCCAGATTTCCAAATGTAAACAACCAAAGGTAACAAAGCATCAGCTTGTTCATTTGTTAAAAGAAGAAAGTAAGACAATTTGAGAATATTGTAAAATTTAAATGACATAAAAGATATGTAATACTTAACACTGAGTGATACATAATAGGAATTTAAACATATCTGTAGTCTTTCCTACTCTCTCGAGGCATGTACTGCCAGTGGCCTCTCTTACCATCTTTGCCTAATTTCCTGTCTTAGACATCAAAATTTATGTAAATATCTCTTTTGTGCCTAGTTCTCTTATCTGTAAAATTTAATTTGACTATGGCAAGGGCAGGAATGATGCTTATCATCCCTTGCCTTGTAATTATAGACAAGGAAGATAGAAGGATATTTCCTGGGAAGACATATCTGATCAAAAAAAAAAGATAAGGCTTTAGTTGGAGAAGTTTATTATATGCACCTTTGTGTCTGGAAATTGAAGAAATGTCTGTTTCCTGGGAAAACATGGATCTGATCTTGTTGACCATTTGGCTTTCTTTTTTTTTTTTTATTTAAGAAAGGATAAATTAACAAAACCATAGGGTAGGAGGGGTACAACTCCACACAGTTCCCACCACCCAATCTCCATATCCCACCCCCTCCCCTGATAGCTTTCCCATTCTCTATCCTTCTGAGAGCATGGACCCAGGGTCCTTGTGGGTTGCAGAAGGTGGAAGGTCTGGCTTCTGCATTTGGCTTTCTTTAGAGGGATAAGAGTCTGGGAGAGGTCTCTGACAGAGCATGGCTGGTGTCATTGCTGCCTTCCTCACCTCCCTGAAGGGGCTAATGGATGGTTCTCTAACAGGAACTGTTCCTTGTACTGTGGGACAGTTGGGAGCCATTAGGCTTGACTGTGCCTTTGTAATTTTTATTATAATCTGTCATGGGGCCAATAAGTACTTAGCCAGAGAGATGCTTCTAAGCTCCAGTGATACAGAACAGGTCAATAGCAGGTCAACTGCTTTATAAAGCCACAGGGGCTGCTTAACACGATAGCACTTGACAAGGCATCATTGTGAGACAAGCTCTGAAATGGACATTGTGATCTTCTTTGTACAAAGCTCAGTGCAGAGAGCCAATTAGAACTTGGTGCTGCCCTTATCTCACCTCCACCTGCAACCCCTTAAAGAAAACAGTAGTAATAACATTTGGAGACCAAAGGAGAATATTTGTTCAGAACCCATGAAATCTCCCTTATATTTCATTTCCCTTAAATATACTCTGGCTCCTAGGAATAATGTTTTCTTACTGTTAATACTTTTCTGAATATTATTCCAAACCAAATTGTCCTTAGATCAGGCTAATAGGTGGGATTAGAATGCCAATCCACACAGGGGATTTAGAATTAAAGGTCTTACCTCACCCTCAGTCAGATATTTTCAGTGATCATCCTGTCAGACACTGAATAAGTGATAATCTGATAGCCCATGGGATCTTCATTTTCTAGCCTCTGACTTTGACTTCAAACATTGAATTACATAAGAAGCCAGAGTTTCGATGCTTGAAAGTCTCCAAGGAAGGGTAATGATTTAAAATCTCTTATGACAAGCTTCAGGATCATGGAATTCTTGTCCATCCCTATAGAGCCTCTGTCTTATCTCCTTAATCTTGAAAAAGAGAAGAGAGAAAAAAAAAAAAAAGAAAAAGAGAAGAGTGGTTTTGAGCAATACACTGAATGCTGCAGCCCTCACCCCCCCTCCCCAGATTTCCATTTCTTGAATGAATTTAGGCATTTCTCTTGGACAGCCAATCTTAAGAAAGCAGATGTAATCCCAAATTCCCTCAACATAGGCTTCTTCTGAGAGACTCTTATTTAGAGACTTGGTTCACATTTACACTAATTTCCCCCTTTCAAAGAGAGGATAGAAAATCCAGAAACATTGTTAATTATAACCTGTCTCTCCCAGATAATGACACTATTGTCCAGAATCTCCAGGGTCTTCAGTATCACCCCAACTTGACTTTCTTTATCTTTTGTGATTTCCCAGTATAGGAAGCATGGAATTCCAACCATAACCTTTACACTTTCCTTTCCTTGAGAACACCCCTCTCTGGCAGGAGCCAGAAGGCATTCCAGGGAAAGCAGATGCTGAGTAAGTTAAATAAGGAAAAATGGGATGAGAATACCTGATCTGAGGAGAAATATGCCAAAGTAGAAAGAGAACGACAAACCAGAGCCAAAATAACTCCAAAAACAGTAAATGTGTATTTGGGGATTATGGTCAAACTCTGGTAATATGCTATATGAATGAATAATTTAAGCCTGAGTTTTAGTTAGTTTTTACTGTGTCCTATAGTAAGAGATGTATTTTATATTATAACAAAAAAAATTAGCAACCTTTCCTAGTCTGTCATAACATGCAGTCAGTAATCTCTCCTGTCATATTTAGTTAACTTCCTGTTTTATACATGATGTCAATATTGGTTTTATCAGTGATGCATGTGTCAGTATATACACATAGTTTTATTTTAAAAATCTTTTTATTTGTTTATTATTGGATAGAAACAGAGAGAAATTGAGAGAGGTGGGGAAGATTGAGAGGGAAAGAGACAGGAAAGCCCTGCTTTACCACTTGTGAAGCTACCCCCTGCAAGTGGAGACCGGGGACTTGAACTTCGGTCCTTGTGCATTGCACGTGCACCATTGCCTGGCCCCAAAAGATTTACAAAAACAAACAAAACATGGAATATATTGTGACATTTTTTCTCTTTCTTTCTTTCTTTCTTTCTTTCTTTCTTTCTTTCTTTCTGTCTTTCTTTCTTCCTTCCTTTCTTTTTATTTTTCTTTCTTTTTTTGTGTGTGAGGGATTGAACATGGGACTTTAGAACCTCAGGCATGAGAATCTCTTTTGTATAACCATTACACTATCTACCCCCATCTGACATTTTTTCTATCCTAATCTATTCCATTATTTCCTACCTTACCCTATCTTACTCTGTTCCAACCTTCTCATTGTATTTCAGTTGTTGTAACAGGAGACACGGTGGTCACTCACTAAATTTATTTCATAATCCACTAATAAATCATAATAGGGGGTTTTAAATAATGGTTTGTTAGACTCCATGGATGGATAACTTGTAGATTCATAGAACTATAGAGCATTAGTTTCTAATATAACCTTGTTTTAAAGTGAAGATAGTGAGTCTTAAAGAAGCTTTAGTTCATACTTGGTCATACAGCTGGCTGATGGTGGAACCTGTATTCTTCACTGTTATGGAGTATGAGGTATGAAGCAAAGATCCTGGCGCTGGAATTTGTAGACATGTTCTACAAACCTTATGACCTTGAAAAAATCATTTAAATTATTTGACTTTAGTTTCATGTAAAATGAGATACTATGGATTTTGGGGAAATGACTCAGCTGTAGAGTGCTAAATTGGCATGCAACAAGTTATGGATCCCGAATACTGAATATGTTGGAGTAGTTATCTCTTGATCAAAAAGTAAAGTAAATAAGTTATAAAGTGAGCCATTGTGGGGGCCAGGAGATGGGTCACCTACTAGAACAAACACTTTTCCATGTTTGAAGACCCTGGTTTAAACTCCCAGTCACTATATAGGTGTATCATGCAAAGGGTAAGGTCCGTAAGCAGTGGAGCAGTGCTGTTCTACCTTCTGTTCTACCCTCTATAATAAAGAAAAAGAAAAAAGAAAGAGTCCACTGGAAATAGTGGAGTCAGGTAGGCACATAAATGCAGCAAAAACCCTGGAGGAAATAACTATTGTGAGAGGACTGGTTAGGTAAGACATAAGAAAGGTTTTGCAGGTGGCAAAGTACAAAGCTAAGAAATGACTGTTCTTCCTTTCCTTTCTACAATAGCAGAGAATACAAAGATAGGGACAGGTATTCTATATTTCTAGTCCCCTGGCCTTGGGACAGCAAGGGAAAAAATCTGTGTGGTAATTGATCCTCCTCTCTTTATGATTTGTTCTTATTGGTTTATCTTACCATTTCCTAACAAAGATCTTTGTCAGTACATCTTGATTTCAGGGTTTTCATAAATTACTCAGGTCCAATGCATAGTTAGAAATAACCAGCTCATAAAAGAATGATAAAACTATTCAAAAGTGTCTGTATAGGTCTGTATCAACTGATGTGTATTACTACAATGTATGTGTTTCTTAGTGTAGGGCATAGAAAGGAGAAGACTAGTTATCTGGAAGTTTGTCCAAGGTGTTACATCTGTCTTAAAAGAGTGATAATGTTCTGGGCTGGGAAGATAGCATAATGTATATGCAAAAGTTTTTATGCATGAGGCTTTGAGGTCCCAGGTTCAATTCCCACTGTCACAATAAGAGCTGAGCAGTGCTCTGGTCTCAGTATCTCTCATAAAATAAGATATTAAAATAATAATAATAATTTTAAAAGAAAGCAAGAATGATGTTCTACAAACAGAATTTGCCTAATTCTGTCATCCAAGTTGTTGGAGCTTCCATATACATAAGATTTTCTCTGGTCTGAAATTAAGTGTGAAATGTCTCATGCCAGAATTCAGTGTTTCTTTAGATGGTATCTGGAGCTCAGAGTTTTGTTCACTGTGGTTTTATCCAGAGGCAGGTTTAGTTGGCATCAACTGACTGTCAGCAATTATACTTGAATATTCAGGCTTCAAGGAGGATGGCAGATGTGATGAATCCTCCTGGGAGCTCCTGATACTTCACTTATCCTGGTTAAATGCCTGCAGAAGGAGAATGAACTTGCTCTTGCCTCTTGATCACCCTATGGTCATTTCCCTGCTCCATATTGGAAGGGGTCTAAAGGGTTGGAGTTCATTTCTCCAAGGACCCTGGTAACCTGAGAACCACAAGTTAAGGTTGTCTAAAAAACATTTAGGTAACTTCATCTGCTTATGCCTCCAGTTTCATATTTGAAAGATATAGCAAGAGTAAAGTTCATTTTGTATTTTCTCTGAACAACATAAATTCTGCTCAAATATCTGGTTCAGTTTCTTTAGTAATTTATGCATTCTCAGCTCAGTGATTTTCTGCAGAACCTGGCTTTTATGAGAAACTAGAATTTTCCCGGGGAGAAAATTGCCTCTGTAGTCTATATTTAGTATATAACCGCCTGTGTGACAGACCTAAGTTTCTACATCTAAAATGAAGAAGCTGTACCTAGGGAGGGCATCTTTTTGTGTGTGTGGTGGATGAAAGCACAGATTTGGAATCTAGGCTTCCTGGGGTTGGTCCCTAATTTTTAAGTTACTGGTGATGTAATCTTGGGGAAATAACTCATGTATGTTTCAATTTTCACATCTACAAGCTGGTAATGATAATGATAATAATAACATCTAGGTTATGAAAATGATATGACTTATTGAAGGACCTAGTTATAAAACCCCCATAAGACAGTAACATTATTTTCACTGAGATAAACTGTAAGGTCTCTACAACTGTAATGATGCTATTTTGTATCAGAATGTCTATGTATTGTTTATAAAATTTGTCTCCATACATTATCCTCCAGGTGAGGAAATGGAGACTGAAAATATAAGTGACTTGTTTAAGGATATATTTTCTTATTGGAATAATGTTCTTTATATTTTTAAAATTTATTTTCATGGAGTTGAGGCTTTTCCTGCCCCTTGGCCCACTTTTCCATTCTTTTAATTTCAGATAGAAGGCTATAGAAAGGGACAGGCCCCACACTACTGGAGCCTCCTCTGGTGCCATGACACTCCCATGTGCTGCCATGACTTGAACCTGGCATTCATGCATGAATGTACAGGATTGCACAGGGAGCTGTCTTCCTGTCCCAGAACTGAGCCTTCCGACTCTTAGGTTCTGGTACTTTCCTCATGTAATGTTTTCAGCCGGGAATAGGTATTTTCCCCTAAAATATTCCTCCTTCTGTTACCTCTCATTCTAGTAAGACTGCTAGTGAAATTAGTCTCCAAAGTACTGAATGCCAGCATGAACTCAAAAATATCCAAGACATCTCTTGCCTCTCTCTATGTTAATGAATACTAGTTGCTACAACAGGTCAACTAAAAATCCCTATTAGTTTAACACAATGGAAATATATCTCACTTATGTAAAGTCTAATATTAATATTTTTAGATCTTGGTTGTTTGATGACCTTCTATGTAATCATTCAACATCATAGGCTTCTTCCCCCCCCCTTTGTTGCCCTTGTTGTTTATCATTGTTGTTTTTGTTATTATTATTATTGTTTTCATTGTTGTTGGGTAGGACAGAGAAAAGTGGAGAGAGGCGGGGAAGTTAGAGATGGGGAGAGAAACATAGACACCTGCAGACCTGCTTCACTGCTTGTAAAGTGACCCCGCTGCAGGTGGGGATATGGGGGCTTGAACCAGGATCCTTATGTTGGTCCTTGTGCTTCATGCCATGTGCACTGAACCTGTTGCATTACTGCCCAGCCCCCCATAGGCTTCTTCTAAGATGTCTCTATTCTTTCCTAGGACCTTGGGGTTCTCTTTACCAACTAAGAGAGAACTCCATGGTGAGTTTTATTTTAGGGGGCTAACAGAGGTACTGTTGGAACTGTTCAGCAACTCAGTAACCTTGAAGGCATGGTAATGATTTAGAATGTGCTGAGATTGAAGGTAAGTAGATGTATTAAGTTAAAAAAAGAAACTATGTATTATTTCCTCTAGTGATTTTTTAATTTTTATTTATTATTGGATAGAGATAGAGAAAAATTGAGAGGGGAGGAGGAGATCGAGAGGTAGAGAGACAGAGACACCTGCTTCACCACTTGTGAAGCTTTCCTCCTGCAGGTGGAGACAAGGGGCTTGAACCTAAGTCCTTGCACATTGTAACATGTGTGCTCAACCAGGTGTGCCACTGCCTGGCCCCTCCTTTAGTGATTTTTATATCTACATTGCGTAATATATAGAACTTATTAATAGTGATACAATATGGGATGAATCTGAGTTTACTGTGATCAAATCAGTTAGATTGTAGTATTTATAGGCTCCTAAGACCTAGTAAGAATGACTTTCATTAAGGCAAGTCCTGCAAGTAAGAAGAAGTTGATTAGACTGTTTGTGACTATAGTTTTCGATTTGTGGGAACTGGGATAAGGGTCCTGAAGAGAGCTATTCAAGGTGCTTCACAGTTTTATCTTCTAGGAGTAAGTTTTGAAGGAACAAGTAACTAAACTATATTTTTTACTTTTTTTTTTAATTTAAGAAAGGATTATTAACAAAACCATAGGGTAGGAGGGGTAAACTCCACACAATTCCCACCACCAGATCTCCATATCCCATCCCCTCCCCTGATAGCTTTCCCATTCTCCATCCCTCTGGGAGCATGGACCCAGGGTCATTGTGTGTTGCAGAAGGTAGAAGGTCTGGCTTCGGTAATTGCTTCCCCCGCTGAACATGGGCATTGACTGGTTGGTCCATACTTCCAGTCTGCCTCTCTCTTTCCCTAGTAGAGTGTGTCTCTGGGGAAGCTGAGCTCCAGGACACATTGGTGGGGTCTTCAGTCCAGGGAAGCCTGGCCAGCATCCTGATGGCATCTGGAACCTGGTGACTGAAAAGAGAGTTACCATACGAAGCCAAACAAATTGTTAAGCAATCATGGACCCAAAGCTAGGAATAGTGGAGATGAAGTGTTAGGGAGGTACTCACTGCAAACTCTAGTGTACTTCTGCTTTCAGGTATATATTTTGCAGTAGTTTATAGATACGTGTGAAGATATGCTCTCTCTCACAGAAACTGGTGTATATCTAGGATTTGGGACTTTGTTAGAAAGTGAACCACCTGAGATGAAATTAGAGTATACTATGAAAGGAAAGGTCTCACCCGAGTAATGAAGATGAAGGGTTGTCATTCCACACATGAAGTCTCTGGACACAGTCTGAAGTGAAGCATGTTGAGGTGGCAATCATTGTGTTGGTTAGGTTGTGATCGGTAGATGCAATATTATTTGATATGGATTGGGAGAGGCATACGGGAAAGTGGGCCCTATCCAAGGGTTCCAGGACTGGGGGAAGTAGGGGCTCTATAGTGGAGATGTGAGGTTCCTGCTGTCTTAGGGTTCAAAAAGACAATCGATAGTTAATGTTATCATCACAGTATTTGGTAATTGGGTTAACTTTGAAAAGTCCCTTTGTTAGGGTTTTCTGTACAGTACCCAGTATCTTGTATATAGCTGTGCTATTGGTTGCTTCTGATCTACTTGGTCTAGGCTTTTGAGAGAGTCTCCATATCAAATACACAGCCTATATATTAAAAAGATTCAGTTTGTGTTTTGAAAAACTTTGAGACATACAATTGATTTTCCCCCTCTCAAATTAATTATCTAATGCTTTATATGTCTACATTTTGCTAGGAGTGTACATAAACATCATTCCCACCACCAAAAGACTGTGACCCATCCCTCCCTCCCACTCCACCCCCCAATAGCCCAGGAAGCTGCATGTCTACCCCTCACCACAGGGTTTTTACTTTGGTGCCCTACTTACAATTTGGTCAGGTCCTGCTTTTAGTTTCCGTTTCAGATCTTCTTACTCAACTTCTGTTGATGAGTGGGATCATCCCATACTCATCTTTATCTTTCTGACTTAGCTCACTTAACATAATTCCTTCTAGCTCTGTCCAAGATGGGTCAGAGAAGGTGGGTTCATTGTTCTTGATAGCTGCATAGTATTCCATTGTGTATATATACCACAGCTTTCTCAGCCACTCATTTGTTGTTGGGCACCTGGGTTGCTTCCAGGTTTCAGCTATTATGAATTGTGCTGCTATGAACATAGGAGTACACACCTCTTTTTGGTTGGGTGTTATGGAGTCCTTGGGGTATAACCCCAGGAGAGGAATTACTGGATCATATGGAAGGTCCATGTCTAGCCTTGTGAGAGTTTTCCAGACTGCTCTCCACAGAGGCTGGACCAATTTACATTCCCACCAGCAATGTAAAACGGTTCCTCTGTCCCCACAACCACTCCATCATTTGTTGCTGCTGTCCTTTTTGATGTATGCCATTCTTACAGGAGTGAGGTGGTATCTCAGTGTTGTTTTAATTTGCATTTCTCTGACAATCAGTAACCTAGAGCAGTTTTTCATGTTTGTTAGCCTTTTGGATCTCCTCTGAGGTGAATGTTTTTTTCATATCCTCTGCCCATTTTTGGACGGGGTCATTTGCTTTTTTGGTGCTAAGGTTGCTGAGCTCTTTATATATTTTGGTGTTTAGTTTCTTGTCTGATGTATGGCAAGTGAAGATCTTCTCCCATTCTGTGAGGGGTCTCTTTGTTTGTGTGATAGTTTCTTTGGATGTGCAGAAGCTTTTCAATTTGATGTAGTCCCATTGGTTTGTTTCTGCTTTAGTCTTCCTTGCAATTAGATTTGATTCATCAAAGATGTCCTTGAGGAGTAGGTGGGAAACTGTTTTACCAATGTTTTCCTCTAAGTATTTGATTGTTTCTGGTCTGAAATCTAGGTCTTTGATCCATTTGGAGTTGATTTTTGTTTCTGGTGATAAAGTGGTTCCATTTCATTCTTCTGCATGTTACAACCCAGTTTTCCAGCACCATTTATTGAAGAGAGCCTCCTTTTTCCATTTAATCCTTTGGGCCCCCTTATCAAAGATTAGATGTCCATAGGTGTGGGGATTTACTTCTGGGCTTTCAATTCTGTTCCACTGGTCTGTGTGCCTATTTTTGTTCCAGTACCATGCTGTTTTGATGATGATGGCTTTATAATATAGTTTAAGGTCTGGAGTGTGATGCCTCCATTTCTGTTTCTTTTCCTCAAGATGGTTTTGGCAATTCTAGGTGTTTTCAGGTTCCAAATAAATGATTGTAGTGTTTGTTCTATTCTCTTAAAGAAACTTGGTGGAACTTTGATGGGTATTGCATTAAATTTGTATATGGCTCTGGGGAAAATATTCATTTTGATGATATTTATTCTTCCAATCCATGAGCATGGGATATCTTTCCATTTCTTGGTATCAGTTTCTATTTCCTTGAGTAGCGACTCATAGTTTTCAGTATACAAGTCTTTCACTTCTTTGGTCCTCTTTATTCCTAGGTATTTGATTTATTTTTCTGAAACAATAAACTGGAGTGATTTCTGGATGTCTTCTTCTTCAGATTTAGTGTTTGCATAAAGAAATGCCACTGATTTTTGTACATTGATTTTGTAGCCTGATACCTTGCTATATTGCCTAATAACTTCCAGTAATTTTCTGCTGGATTCTTTAGGTCTTTCTATGTATACTATCATATCATCTGCAAATAGTGAGAGCTTGACTTCTTCCCTTCTAATCTGTATTCCTTTGATTTCTTTCTCTTGCTCATTGCTATGGCAAGAACTTCCAATACTATGTTGAAGAGTAACGGTGACAGTGGACAGCCCTGTCTAGTCCCCGATCTGAGGGGGAATGCTTTCAGCTTCTGTCCATTGAGTATGATGTTGGCTGTAGGTGTGCTATATATAGACTCCACTATCTTGAGGGATTTCCCATCTATTCCCATTTTTTGTAGAGTTTTGAGCATGAATGGGTGTTGGATTTTGTCAAAGGCTATCTCTGCATCTATTGAGATAATCATGTGGTTTTTGGCTTTGCTTTTGTTGATGTGGTGAATAACATTGATTGACTTAAGATGTTGAACCAGCCTTGAATTCCTGGGATTAATCCCACTTGGTCATGATGAACTTGGTCTCGGTTGGCCAAGATCTTGTTTAATATTTTGGCATCTATGTTCATCAGTGATATTGGTCTGTAGTTTTCCTTTTTTGTTCTGTCCCTATCAGCTTTTGGTATCAGGGTGATGATGGCTTCAAAGAAGGTGCAAGGGAGTATTCCTGTTTCTTCAATCTTATGGAAAAGCTTAAGAAGTATGGGTACTAACTGTTTCCTGAAAGTTTTGTAGAATTCATTTGTGAAGCCATCTGGTCCAGGACTTTTGTTATTGGGGAGATTCTTAATAACAGTTTCAATTTCTTTGTCTGTGATTGGTGCATTTAGTTTTTTTAGTTCTTCTTGGTTCAGTTTTGGAAGGGCATATGCTTCTAGGAATTCTTCCATTTCTTCCAGATTCTCTGGCTTGGTGGCGTATAGTTCTTTATAGAAGTTTCGCAGGATTCTCTGGATTTCTGTGGTGTCAGTTGTGATAATTCCTCCATCGTTTACAATTCTATTAATTTGAGTCTTCTCTCTTTTTTGTTTGGTGAGTCTGGCTAGGGGTTTGTCAATTTTGTTTAATCTTTCAAAGAACCAACATTTGGCTTCATTGATCTTTTGTATGGTTCTTTTATTTTCGATGTTGTTTATTTCTGCTCGAACTTTAGTGATTTCTGTCCTTCTGGTTGCTTTAGGGTTCCTTTGTTCCTCTTCCTTTAAGTTCTTGAGGTGTGCAGTAATGTAGTTCATTTGAGCTTCTTCTTGGTGTTTGATATGTGATTGTATGGCTATAAGTTTCCCTCTCAGTACTGCTTTAGCTGTGTCCCAAATATTGTGATAGGTTGTGTCTTCATTTTCATTTGTTTCCAGGAACATTTGAATTTCCTGTTTGAGTGAGTCTCTGACCCAGTGGTTCTTAAGGAGCATGTTGTTTAGTTTCCAAATTCTGTGACTTTTAATAATTTTCTGTTTTTTGTTAAATGTTAGTTTTACTCCACTGTGGTCTGAGAAGATACTTGGGATGATTTCAATGCTCTTGAATTTATTGATGCTGTCTTGTGGCCTAACATGTGGTCTATCCTTGAGTGTGTTATGTGGATTTGAAAGGAAGGTATATTCCAGTTTTTGGGGGTGAAGATCTCTGAAAATGTCCAAGAGGTCTAGTCTGTCAATCTCTTCATTCAATTCTTTTGTATCTTTATTAGTTCTCTGCTTTGTTGATCTGTCTAAGTGTGAGAGTGGGGTATTGAAATCTCCCACTATTATTGTATTACTATTGATATATTTTTGAAATTCTTTCAGTAGGTGCTTAATGTATTTAGATGGTCCCTCACTGGGTGCATAGATCTTAATAATTGTTAAGTCTTCTTGGCTGATTGATCCTCTAATCATTATGTAATGTCCTTCCCTATCTTTTATTACTTTATTTAATTTAAAATCTATTGTGTCTGAGATGAGAATGGCTGTTCCTGCCCTTTTTTGTGGTCTGTTAGCCTGTATGATAGTTTTCCATCCTTTCACTTTAAGTCTGTGTTTATCTTGTTGTGACAGATGGGATTCTTGCAAGCAGCATATGGTTGGGTTATGTTTTCAGATCCATCTCCCCACCCTGTGCCTTTTGATGGGTGAGTTTAAGCCGTTGTTATTTATTGTTATTATGGATTTGATATATTGTAGTGCCATTGTTCAAAAACAAATTTTGTTTGCTCTGATATATTGCAAGTATTATAGTGATGTTCTTGTTTATAAGAGGTCTTTTAGAACCTCTTTCAGGGCCGGCTTGGTGATGGTTGCCTCCTTTAACTGTTGTTTATCTAAGAAGGTTTTGATCCCTCCATCTAGTTTGAATGAAAGTCTAGCAGGATATATTAACCTTGGTTGAAACTCTTTTTCATTCAGGGCTTGATATATATCTTGCCATTCTCTTCTGGCTTTTAGAGTTTGAGTGGAGAAGTCTGCAGATAATCTTACGGGTTTTCCCTTGTATGTGACTTTTTGTTTCTCTCTTGCAGCCTCTAGGATCCTTTCTTTATCCTTATTTCTTCTCATTGTGACTATGATGTGTCTTGGTGTCTTCAGGTCTGGGTTGATTGTGTTTGGTACTCTCTGGGCCTCTTGAATCTTGATGTCATTTCTGTTATTCAGGTCTGGGAAGTTTTCTATTATTGCCTCTAGAATGTTTGCTTCCCCTTCCTCTCTTTTTTCCTCTGGCAGGCTAATTATACGAATGTTACTTCTTTTTAGATCATCCCATATGTCTCTGTTATTGTTTTCAGTGTCTCTCAATCTCTTTTTAAGCTCTTTCACCTCTTTCTTCATTTTCTCTAACTCATCCTCTGTCTGACTAATTCTGTTTTCTACTTCTGTTAGTCTGCTTTCTCTTGCCTCAGCTTCTTTCTTCATTACAGCTATTTCAGCTTTCAGTTCTCTAATTGCCTCAAGATAATCAGTATTTTCCTTGGGGGTCTCAACTGTTGTTTCCCTAATACTGCCATTCCTTTCCTCCAATGTTGTTTTCATTTCTGTGATTAATAAGTTTATTATTGCTTGCATGCTTTTCTTATCTATGGTTACTTCTGGCTGATTTGTAGTTTCTTCTGGGCTCTTGTCTTCATTCATTGGAGTAGCAGTTTTATTTGTTTTTGATCTACCCATTTTTTTGATTTATGTGTTTCTTTTTTATGCTCTGTTGTTCCTCAGTTGTTGTGTCTTGAGTACAAGTAACACTGTACTAAATACCTTTATGACAATTGCACTCACCAACCTCAGGAATTACAGTAGCAACTGAAGGAAGTATTGAAGCAGTTTAATCATTACCAGTTAGCCAAACAATTTCTCCTGTCTGTGAAAAAATAGTAACCAAAACCTAGTGAATAAGAAAGAGAAAAGAAAGAAGGGATAGCAAGAATAGAAAGTTATGCAAATCTACTATCTACTGTATATTCTAGGGGTAAGTAGAGGTAAGTAGAGAAAGGGAAGTAGAGCAGAGATACACACATAGAGAGTCCACTCTGAGTTAGATTTCTTCCCCAAAATATTTCAGAAATTCAGAAAGGCAAAGAAGAAGGAAAGAAGAAGTGTATGACAAGATAAAAAAATAAGAAAGAAAAAGAAAGAAGGGACAAGAGAGAGAAAATGGAAAAGATAAGAAAAAGAGCTGTAATTAAAGAGCAGTGAAAGGAAAGGTTTTTTTTATTACTTTATTTTTAATTTAATTTAATTTAATTTTTTTGATTAGCTAGGAGGAGGAGGGAGGGAAGAGTCTGTACAGGAGGTAGGATTAAGGTGACAAGTTCCTCTCACAATAGATAAGATGCTCACTACCCTGGCACTGAAATATATGCTAAGAGTTAATTCTGATCAACCTAAGCGGGGGTAAGATATATGCCTTTATATAATATTAATAGTAAAATAGAGCAGGGTAAAATCAAATCAAATCAAATCAAAACCTTGTCCCAGATTACCTCAAACCTTGTGATCAGAGGCAGCTGATTGTTAAGAATGAGAAAAAAAAAAACCTCAGGATTAGTCAAAGATATCTGAAATAGACCGTTATGCAAATCTACTATCCACTGTATATTCTAGGGGTGGCTAAAGGAGGAAGGGAAGTTGAGCAGAGACACTCGCAGTGAGATTCCACACTGAGTCAGAATTCTTCCCCCAAATAATTCCCAAATGTGTATCAGTGAATTCAAAAAAGCACACTGTTTGGTGGTATGGGGGCTGGGGGCTGTGGCTTTGGAAGCTGTAGGATTAAGGAAGAAAGGATGACAAGAATGAGAAAAAGAAAAAAAGAAAGAGAGAGAGAGAAAAAAGAAAAAGAGAAGAAAAAGAATAGTCATAAAAGGGCAGTGAAAGGAAAGGGTTTTTTTAAAAAAATTTATTTATTTTTAATTATTTAATTAGCTATGTGTGGTGAGGTGGGGGGGTTTGGCTACTTAGAAAGAAAAAAGGCCAGAGGTTTCAGAAAGGTAGAGACTTAGAATGAATGATACTCCCTGATGGGACAGGAATTTGGTAAAGAAAGAGACTCCTAGCAGGGGAGCCTGCTAGGAGCTGGTCCCCAGGGACTGGTTATGGGGGGGAGGGGCAAAGGGGAGGAGGTATGCTTAAAAATTAAAAGGAAAAAAAATTTTTCCCTTTTTTCCTACTCTAATTCTTAACCCGAATTAAGTTATAGTCACCTCCTTGCTGTCACCGCTAGGACCCCTTATTGACTGGCCTACTAAAGGCAGAAGATCCTACCGTTTCCAGGAGATGTGTTCAGAGCTCAAGCCACTAGCAGCTTCTCAGTCCGCCATCTTCCGAGAACCTATTTTTTACTTTTTATTTATTTTGTTTACAGAGATAAGAAATTATGTTGGTTTCAGTTAATACATAACTCACAAGATGATTATGAATATTAAATAAAGTGGTGGAAAAATACCATAGTAAATGGTACTCAGTGTCAACTGTCATTATTCACACCTTTACATTACTGTTACTTGTGTCCAAAGGAAACTCTACCCTTTTTAAAAAGTACTTTATTCATTTTTATTTTACTTTTTATTTGATAGGAAAGAGAAATTGAGAAGGGGAGGGAGTTAGAGAGGAAGAGAGAGAGACACCTGCAGCCTTGCTCCATCACTTGCGAAGCTCCCCCCACCCTTGCAGGTTGGGACTGGGGACTTGAACCCAGGTACTTTGCATTGTAATATTTGTGCTCAACTGGGAGTGCTACCACCCAACCCCCAAAACTCTACCTTTATATATTAATATCCTTTATATATTAAATACCATCCTCTCATTCTGAAACTTCTGGACAAATACAGAACTTCAAATCTTTTTAATGTCCTTTCCTTCAGACCACCAAACTTAGCCTCTTTTGGAAGGAAAGTATTTTTTCTTAGTTTGGAGTTCAACTTAGTGATATATTTCACATTGTTTTCTATCCGTAATATCCACTTCCTTCTCGAAAGTATTTCATCTATTCCATGTAAAGTCATACATTCTTCCCATATAGTCTCCTAGGATGCTTAGAACAGAGCTTTATGGAATCAGTCTCTAAATGCTTGCTGATTTAATAAATATAATTAATTATTGATCAAACAAGACATGATTGACACAAATCACCTATATCTTTCTGAATATTTTACACAGTTGGGAATCCAGTTCCTTATCTATAAATGTGACAGGATGATGCCAGGCATCATGCTTATGTTAAAATAAGGAAGAGATATGTATATGGAAATAACAAGTAGATAGAGGAATGTTATGCAGAAATCGATGGCAAGAAAGTCCAAAGAGCTAGTAGTTAGGGTCAGAACTATAGGCAAGTGGCCAGGAAGGTGGGGTAGTGGGAGTCCTCTGGACTAGCATGTGAGGCCCCAAATTTAGTCCCCAATACCACATATGCCAGATTGAAGCTTTTTCTCTCTACATGTAGCTAATAAGTAAATACATCTTTAAAAAACTATGGACAAAAAAGATGACTCCAAACTTGGACAATTCGCAGCAACCACTAAAGAGCTAATAGAAAAGACCAACCAGAAAGTGTATAAAATTATCTTGTTTCCCACAGGTCATGGTCATTGCTTTTCAGGTTACCACATTTATCCACACTGCTCCTTCTGGGATACATATGATAGGTTCCACATATTTGAAGTTAACCTAGGAAATAGAGACCTAAATTTTTGAAGTCAGAAACTGGTTATGTTAATTGAGTATTTATTAATGTCCATATACATAACTTATTAAACATTTTAATGAAACATGTATTACATTGGTTTATAATAATAGCCATGATTTTATAAATTATTTTATAAATTTTATAAATGCTTTATTATACATTAATTAATGTAATGCTTAGAGTGGCCCTATGTGATTTTTTTCATTGTTTTGTGCCTGGGGCTTTACCACTCCAGGTTGACTTTTTCAGATAGAAAGAGGAGAGGAGGGAGCTCAGTGGTGGTGTACCTTGTTGAATGCATGTACTACAATGTGTAAGGACCCAGGTTCAAACCTTTGTTCCCCACCTACAGGGGGAAAGCTTTGCGAGTGGTGAAGTAGTGCTGCAGGTGTGTCTCTGTCTTTCTCCATCTCTATCACCCCCTCCCTCTTGAATTCTGGCTGTCTCTATCCAATAAAGATTTAAATAGTTAAAAAAAAAAAAGAGGGGAGAGAGAGAGAGAGAGAAGAACAGAAGAGAAGAAAATGAAAAAAAAAACTAATTATTTCATTCAAGTATATTTGCTCCCATAATTTGAAGACCTAGGGAAGGAAAAAAAGTATGTTCAATGTTAATATTTTTATGTCCTATTATTTAAGGTTATAATAATTAGGTAGGGAAATAGTAAAAAACAAAACAAAACCAAAAAACCGCCTCTTCATATGGAACAATGACAACTTATACCTGTTTTAAATTTATTTTGCTTGTTATTATTATTACTTTTTTTTGCCTGTAGGGTTATCACTGGGGCTTGGTGCTGGAAATAGGAAGGTACTGCTATTGGCAGCCATTTTTTCCCATTTTATTTGATAGGACAGAGAGAAATTGAGAGGGGAGTGGGAGGGAGAGAGGGAGAGAGAGAGAGACACCTTCAGAAGACATGCTTCACTGCATGTGAAGCAACCCCCCTGCAGGTGAGGGGCCTGGGGCTCCAACCCTGGTCCTTGCACTTACTACTATGTGTCCTTAACCCCATGAGCCACTGAAGGCCCCTCTTTTCTTCATTTTACACATATTGGAAGCTGAATGCTGGTGAATATTTAAGGACTCATGGCTCATGCCACATGGCTGGCTAGGCTTTTCTTTCTCAGCTTATTTCTCTACCTTGGTTTTGAAGTACTTAATAAATGTGCCAATTTTATAAAACCCACAAAAAATAGTCCCCCTTTTATTTTCACAATAATGGTTCTGTCCTGTTGACTCTTCAGTAGATGAGCTGAACCTCTAAGACATTCCTGCCAGATATATGGTTTGCACAGTCACTTCCAGAAAATTCTGGCATCACTAACGTTCTTACATTTTGCAGAGTAATTCTCTTACTACTATCTTTGTTTTTTGAGTTTGTTCATCTCGCAGATTTTTAAAACGGGGAAGAGAATTTGTAAATCAATTGGTTTCCTTTTTCATTTCATTGATTTGTAAACTGAGACTGAGGTAGGCCTATGGGGCTCCAGTGTATGTCCCCTACCTGCAGCATCTGTCTTCCAAGGGATCTTATTAGAAATTCAGCTATTCAGGTACCATCCCACACCTACAGGATCTGAAACTCTAAAGGTGAGCCTGGCAGTCTACACTTAGCCTGGCCCTTCAGAGAATTTTTACTCATGCTAGTTATGAAACACTGGCTTGAATCTTGTCCAAGGTCATACAGTTGCCAGTAGGACATAAACCCAGGTTTCTGACACCCAATTTATAGCTCTTTCTGCTCCATTACTTTGCCCCTTCCTGAGTTTATACTCAACATGCCCCCCTGCCTTTGCTTCCTTATGGAAGCTCGTCATTTGTTCATTTAGTTTTAATGAGGTCCATTCTAGCTGTTGTTTCCTTCCCTTCGGTTGCTGAGAGTTCAGGAGCTATTACCTAATTATATTAATTTCATGTCTGGGAATTTTAACAATTTCTTCAAATTGAAGTTTTAATTTGACCATGAATCCTCGCCTTGAGCAGAGGTGTTATTAGTTTCTCCTGGTTCATAGATTTTTCTTTGCTTTTCAAGCAAAGTTCAGCAGCTGAGCAGATGCATTTTCTTTCACTCTCCTGAGTAGATGAAAAAGGCTCATGCCCTTTCATGAGCAATTTTCTTTTCCTAGTGGCAGTTTTCATCCTATTCTGACAAAAACCACACATCAGGATTATCCCTTTCAACTTCATTCTCAAAGTGTCAGCTTTGGTGCTACTCACTGACCCCCTATGTTGAAAGAATAAGGTCCTTATAAACTTTTGAAGCTCTTCCTTTGCTTCTGTGGACCCTAGACAGGACAGACACCCTTTCCTGACCCTCCTCTGCTGTTTGTCAGTGGTTTCCTCCAGGTGGCTCAGCTTCCAAGAGGTGTCCACTCCTTTAATCTCTCCTTTTCCCACCTGAATTTCCTCTGGGCTTCTGTCCTCTGTCTGGTAGCCTATTATGGTTATAAGGCCCTGGTAGGAAACTGTGTATTTTAAGGCTTTTTTTTTTTATTCCATGAAAGAATTTTGCATAAGTGCTAAAAGGTACATTGGAGCCCAACGTAACTTCTGCCTTGTAAAAGGAATCTCTGCGGATCTTGGGATGTGTTCTTTCCCTTATCCTTCCCCCTCCAGTGTTATCGCTGGGGCTTGGTGCCAACACTAGGGATCCACTTCTCCTGAAGGCCATTTTTTAAAAATTAAGTGGGATGGAGAGAAATAGAGAGGATGGGGAGGACAGACACTTGTATACCTGAAGCGACCCCCCTACAGGTGGGGAGCTGGGAGCTTGAACCAGGATCCTTGAGCGGGTCCATGTGCTTTGTACAATGTAGGCTACCATCCAGCCCCCTTATCTGGTCCTTCTTTGGATGTTTAACCCAAGATTGACCCAATCTGGAGAGTTCTTGTGAGATCAAGGTTGGGAAGGTGGGAAATTCTAGATTTAAACTGTGGAATGAGGCCTTGAACCATGAACCAACACTTAAGTATTGAACCTACACCTGAACAAACTCCATCCTGATTTGACCCAGAGGATCTAGATTAGATCTGGTTTCCCAAAGGCCCCTCAGTATGGGGCTGATGCTGGGAAACATCAGAAACTGAACAGAATTGGATCGCAGGGGGAGAGGGGTGAAGATTTAAAAAAAAAATTTTTACTGGGTGTTTGGAACCATGACAGCTGTGTATTTGAAATTAGGTTTTCAATACATATCAAGATTCATTTATTTGTTGAGAGAGAGAGAACTAGAACATCACACTGACACATATGATACTGGGAGCTGAATTTGAACATCAGACAGACATACAAGTCCTGTACTCTACCCCTCCCACACACAAATCACTGAAAACTAAAAGTATTCATATTTACTTGGAACATTTGGACTTAACTTTAAAAGAGCACATTTTTTGTAGGATGATTTTTTTTACATAAGATTTTGTGTAGACCCTTTTGATAAATAATAACAAAGATAATTATAATAACAAGTATTTTGGAATTTATGCTGCCAGTTACCATAGTAGGTGCCTTATAGATATTGTCGTAAATCATCTAGACAACCTTTAAGTCTCCTTGTCCTAGTGAAATGACAGAAACAAAAGTTAATTTGATCCATGTAAAATATTAATTAAGTGGATAAATTTAGTGACTTTTTTTCTGTGAGGATTTGATATAGTGATTAAGCACTTATCTGATGTCAGAGTGCTTAATTCACACTCTAGCTCTGCTGCTTAGTATTACAATATCTGGCTGTACTCTATCTCCTAGTACCTCAGTTTTCCCACTTGTAATGTGGGAATGATAATGATGTCTGTTTCACAAGACTGACTTAAATAATTAATATATATTTAAGTACTTAAAAAGAACATGTCATAGAAGGTCCAAGGGTGAACCCCTAGTAGCTCTGGTATTGTTTTCTGGGAAACTCTGTCAACAAATGCTACAGTTACACAAATTACATGAACTAGCTAATCTAGAAAGAGTCCATGAGGCACAGAAAACACAAACACAGAGGTAAAGAAGTACATGGATCTCAGGAAAGGTGATAAGGATCATTGAAAGGTATGAGTCCATCCCACAAAGGGTTTGACATCCATGCACTAAGGACAAAGGGCTCCTAGAAACACGTTGGACTCTCAATAAAGCTAGATCAACCAAAGTTATATCAGAAATCTTTTCTGCCTCCAGAATACCTTGAGCTCTCTGGGCCACTTTCAGTCTATACCAGGATCCCCATTGCCGCTCAATCTCCACCTGGTTGTCCTTCATGCCTGCCTGAAGCTTGCCCTAGCCTCAGTGTCCACTTGCTGGTCCTTATGTGGTCCATTCAATACATGCCAGACTGTTCTGTTCACAATGGGATTCCTGGTGTCTGCCTGCCTGCCCTCTTGCACTCAAGTTCCCCATCTGGAGCCTTCCAGGCCTTTATCTGTCCATAATAGAGCCTGCAGAGCTGCAGCTACACCCCTGGCAGTACACACCTGGACCTGAGGTGCTTGCTTGCTTGCCCTTATTAGCCTCATCTGGAGCCTGCTAGATGTGGTCTATTCATACTGAAACCCCCAGTACCTGCTTGCCCACCCTAAAAAACCCTACCCAGAGCCCGTTGTGTCACCTCTGTCTACACTGGAAACTGTTGGGCTGCCATGTATTCATGCCAGGACTACTAGTTAACCAACTACTGTAGCTCCAGTGCCTGCCTACCCATGCATGAACTGCCTAGTGCTCAACAAGCCACCTTTCACCAGGAACCCCCTTTGCAGCTACACCATCTCCTGGACCATAACCTCTCCACTTGTTCAAGCAGACAGATCACCCAGGTAAAAAATCAGTAAGGACACAAGATAAGTCAAGGAAGAAATGAATTAGTGAGACTTACTAGACATCTCCAAGAGCTTTTCATCTCACCTTCTTCTTCTAGTGTTTGCCTTTCATCTCACCCTAAGAGGGATATACATTATTCTCAAGTCTATATGGACCATTCTCATGGATAGACCATATATTTGGCTACAAAGACAGGATCAATAAACTCAGGAGCACTAAAATCATTCCAGGTATCTTTTCAGACCATAGTGGAAATAAACTAACATTCAGTAGCCTTCTTCGAAAGTTAAAGGAAATCCAAAAATATGGGAGCTCAGCAGTACATTACTTAATAACTGTTGAGTGAATGAGGCAATTGAAATATTCCTGGAAACAAATAAAATGAAGACACAAACTATTAGATTATCTGGGACACAGTTAAAGAAGTATTATGAGGAAATTCAGAGCCATAAATGCACACATCAACAAGCAAGAAAAAGCTCAAATAAGTAACCTGATTTCACACCTGAAGGATTTAGAAAAAGAAGAATAAAGGAAACCCAAAGCAAGCAGAAGGAGTGAAATAAAAAGAAATCAACAACACTGAAAACAAACAAAATAAATCAAAGGGACCAGCAATGCTAAGAGCTGGCCCTTTGAAAGGGTAAACAATTTAACAAAATGGAGAAGGCCTAAATAAATCATATCATAAATGAAAAGGAAGAGACCACAACAGACACAGTAGAAATTCAAAGCATTCTGTGTGGCTGTTATGAACAACTATATGCCACAAAACTAAAGGACCTGAAATAGAAAGATTAAGTTTTAGAAGCATACAGCTTCCCAAAACTAAATCAGGAGGAACTGGGAAACATAGTCCAGTTGCAGCCGAAGGAGTTGAAACACTAATCAAAAACCTCCCCAAGAACAAAAGTCCAGGCCCATATGGTCTTGATAACATATTTGACAAAACTGTCAAGGAGGAACTACTTCTCAAGCTCTTGCAAAATATTGAAGACACAAGAATAGTCCCTAACACCTTCTACAAAGCCAGAGTCACTCTAACACCAAAACAGAAGCAGGCAGACACACACACACACACACACACACACACACACACACACACACACACACACACACACAAAACAACTACAGACTAGTATCCCTGATGAATGCAGATGCTAAAATAACAACAAAATTCTAATCAGTGAGATATAGTGGTACCTTACGAAAATTGTGCATTATGATCAAATAGGATTCATTGCAGTTATGCAATATTAGTTCAATATATGTACCAGGATGTGAAGGTGATCTGGTTTAACATCTGTCACCCCATTGATTGCCAGAGTTGATCTGGATGATCTGTCTGGCTATGTGGGTGTCCTCTTCCTCCCTAACCTCTTTGTATGTCCCTCTCAAAGCTGTGTGCTCAACTGAAGAGAATGACTTTGCCAAAATAGAGATGAGCCAGTTTTTAGTTGTCTTTGGTTGAGGTTGTACAAGTAGCACTCCCCTGCTAGAACCTCCAAACAAGCTTTCAGGGCTAATATACATTAAGTAAATAAATGTGATTCACCACATCAACAAAAGGAAAACCAAAATTATGTGGTCATTTCAATGAATGCAGAGAAAGCCTTTGACAAGATTCAGCATTCTTTCAAAATGAAAACACTAAACAGAATTGTGATAGATGGGAAATTCTTAAACTAGTCGAATCTATATACAGAAAACCTATAGCCAACATCATAGTCAATGGTGGAAAACTGAAAGTTTTCTCTCTTTGCTTAAGTACAAGGTGGGGTTGCCCATTATCACTGCTATTATTCAACATAGTCTTGAAGGTCCTAGCCATAGTAATTAAGAGAAAGGAATTACAGGGCTACGGGTTGGAAGAGAAAACTCTAAATTGTCATTATTTGCAGATGCTATGATAATGTTTATAGAAAGTCCTAGAGAATTCAGTAGAAGACTCCTGGAGATAATTGAACACTATAGTAAGGTGGCAGCCAACAAAACAGGTATACAAAACCCAGCACATTCTTCTATGCAAACATTAAACTAGAAGTAGAAAAAAAATCTAGAAACTGATCCCTTTTATTATAGCAGTGAAGACAATAGAAAATGCAGGAATCTAGTTAGCAGAGGAAGCAAAAGATTTACACATCAGACATTATGAGCCACTTTTCAAGGAACTATAAAGAGATACAAATACATGGGAAAATATCTCATTCTTGAGAAGAATTAACATCATTCAAATGACTTTCCAACCCAGAAACATATACAGATATAATGCCATTCCTGTCAAGGTACCATCAAGTTTCTTTAAAGGAATAGAACAAAAGCTACATAAGTTCATCTGGAGCCAGAAAATACCTAGAATAAATAAAGCAGATTTCAGAAGAAAACATGAGATGGGAGGCATCATACTTCTGACCTCAAATTATACTATAGAGCTATGTAATAAAAACTCCTTGGTACTAGAACTAAAGGAGACAGAAATAAAGAGTAGTGGAATATAAAAGAAAGCCCAGAAATAAAGCCTCACACTTACAGACAAATAACTTATTTATTTATTTATTTATCTATTTAAAAAGGAGACATTAAAAAAACCCGTAGGATAGGAGGGGTATAACTCCACACAGTTCCCACCACCAGATCTATATATCACATCCCCTCACCTGATAGCTTTCCCATTCTTTATCCCTCTGGGAATATGGACCCAAGGTCATTGTGGGTTGCAGAAGGTAGAAGGTCTGGCTTCTGTAATTGCTTCCCCGCTGAACAGGGGTATTGACTGGTTGGTCCATACTCCCAGTCTGCCTCACTTTTTCCCTAGTAGGGTGGGTCTCTGGGAAAGCTCCAGGACACATTGGTAGGGTCATCTGTCCATGGAAGTCTGGTCAGCATCATGCTGGCATATGGAACCTGGTGGCTAAAAAGAGAGTTAACATACAAAGCCAAACAAATTGTTGAACAATTATGGACATAAAGGCTGGAATAGTGCAGATGAGTGTTGGGGGGTACTCAGTGCAGACTATTGTGTACTTTTCAGATATATATTTTGCCCTAGTTTATGGATACATGTGAACATATGCTCTATCTCATGGAACCTGGTCTATATCTAGGTTTTCGGACTTTGTTGGGAAGTGAACCACCTGGAATGGGATTAGAGAATACTATGAATGGAAAGGTCTCACCTGAGTAATGAAGCTAAAGGGTTGTCATTCCACACCTGAAGTCTCCAGACACAGTCTGAAGTGAAGCATCCTGAGGTGGCACTCCTTGCATTGATTAGGTTGGGGTCGGCAGATGCAATATAATTTGGTATGAATTGAGAGAAGCATGCAGGAAAGTGGGCCCCACCCTAAGGTTCCAGGACTGGGGGAAATATAGGCTCTATGGTGGAAATGTGAGGTTCCTGCTGTCTTAGGGTTCAAAATGACAATGGATAGTTACTGTTATCATCACAATATTTGGTAATTGGGTTAACTTTGAAAAGTCCCTTTGTTAGGTTTTGCTTCTGTTCTCCCTGGTCTAGGCTTTTGAGAAAGTCAACATATCAAAGACTCAGCCTATGTATTAAAAAGATTCAGTCTGTGCTTTAAAAAGTTTGATACATACGATCAATTTTTCCCCTCTCATATTAAATAAATAGTGATTTATATGACTACAAATTAATAGGAGTGTACATAAACACCATTCCCATCACCTAAAGACTGTGCCCCATCCCATCCAACCATCCCCACACCCCTACCACCCTAGGAAGCCGAATATCCACCCTCCCCCTTACCACAGGGTTTTTACTTTGGTCCCCTACTCCTGATTTAGTCCAGTCTTGCTTTTAGTTTCCCTTTCTGTTCTTCTTTCTCAACTTCTGTTGATGAGTGGGATCAACCCATACTCATCTTTATCTTTCTGACTTAGCTCACTTAACATAATTCCTTCTAGCTCTGTCCAAGATGGGTCAGAGAAGATGGGTTCATTGTTCTTAATAGCTGCATAGTATTCCATTGTATATATATATATATATATATACCACCACCTTCTCAGCCACCCATCTGTTGTTGGGCACCTCGGTTGCTTCCAGGTTTTAGCTATTATGAATTGTGCTGCTATCAACATAGGTGAACACATATCTTTTTCATTCTAGGCTCGATAGATATCTTGCCATTCTCTTCTGGCTTTCAGAGTTTGAGTGGAGAAGTGTGCTGATAGTCTCATGTGTTTTCCTCTGTATGTGACCTTCTGTTTTTCTCTTGCAGCCTGTAGGATAGTTTATTTATCCTTAGTTCTTTTCATTGTAACTATGATGTGTCTTGGTGTCTTCAGGTGTGGGTTGATTCTGTTTGGAACTCTCTGGGCCTCTTAAATCTTAATGTCCTTTCTGTTGTTTAGGTGGGAAGTTTTCTTTTATTATTTCCTCTAGAATGTTTCCTTCCCCTTCCTCTCTTTCTTCTGCTGGCAGGTCAATTATATGAATGTTACTTCTTTTGAGATCATCCCATATGTCTCTGTTGTTGTTTTCAGTGTCTCTCAATCTCTTTTTGAGCTCTTCTACCTCTTTCTTAGTTTTCTCTAGCTCATCCTCTGTCTGGCTAATTCTGTTTTCTGCTTCTGTTAGTCTGCTTTCCCTTCTCTCAGCTTCTTTCTTCAGTTCAGCTATTTCAGCTTTTGGTTCTAAAATTTCCTTGAAGTAGCTAGTGTTTTTCTTTAGAGTCTCATCTGTTGTTTCCCTAATTCTGCTAGCCCTTTCCTCCATAGTTGTCTTCATTTCTGTGATTATTAAGTTTACTATTGCTTGCATACTTTTCTTATCTATCTATGGTTACTTCTGACTGTTTTGGAATTTCTTTTGGGCTCCTATCTTCATTCATTGTAGTAGCAGTTTAACCATTTTTTATTGATGTGTTTTTTATTTATATGTTCTCTTGTTCTTCAGTTGTTGTGTTTTGAGTACAAGCCATGCTATACTAGATACCATTATGACAAATGCAGTCACCATCCTTGGAAATTACAATAGTAACTGAAGCAAGGATTGAAGCAGTTTAACCAATACCAGTTAGCCAAACAATGCCTCCAGTCCAAGAAAAAATAGCAGACAAATCCAAATGAAAAAGAAAGAGACATGAAAAAAGGGATAGCAAGAATATAGAATTATGCAAATCTACTGTCCACTGTAAATTCTTGGGGTATCAAGAGGAGAAAGGGAAATAGAGAAGGGACACAAGCAAAAAGAGTCCACTCTGAGTCAGATTTCTTCCCCAAAATAATTCACAAGTGAGTATCAGTGAATTCAGAAAGCAGTTGAAGGAGGCAGGAAGAAAAGAAGAATAGAATGAGAAAAAGGAAAAGAAAAAAAAAGAAAAAAAGCAGTGAAAGCAAGAGGTTTTTTTTTTTTTTTTTCCTTTTAATTAGTCAGGAGGAGGGAGAAGGGGAGAGTGGATAGAGGAGGTAGGTAGAGTGAAACAAGTTCCTCTCACAATGGACATCCAGTCACCTAGAAATGTAAAATACACTACAAGTTAATTTTGGTCAACCTTATGGAGGGGGGAAAGGGATACGCATATGTATAATAGTAATAATAAAATAGAACAGAATAAAAAAACCCTAACATTAAGGCTGTCGCTTGGATTGGCTCAGGCAGCCTAAGCTAACAGCCAATTGGCTCAGGCAGCCTAAGCTAACAGCCAATTGTTAAAAAAAAAAAAAAAAAGAGAGAGAGAGAGAAAGAAAGAAAGAAAAAAAAAATCCTCCAGGTAGTCTTTGCCAGGTGGGGTGAGGCTCTGATTGGTCAGATATATTGTCATTCCAACTGGGCTTGAGCCACTTACAAAGAAAAAAGAGCAAAGGGAATCAGAAAGGAAAAGGATTGGAGTCATACCCCTGGTGATCCAGGAATCTTAGTAAAGAAAAAAAGGTCACCACTGGGTAGCCTGCTAGTAGCAGCTCTCCAGCCACTGGGGTCTGGTTATAGGGTGGGGGAGAGGGGTGCGCTTCAGAAATAATCAGAAAATTTCCTTTCTTTTTTCTGTTTTCTAACCCAAATTGAGCTATAGTTACTTCCTTGGTGTCACACTTAGGACCCCTTATTCACTGTCCTGCTGATGGCCCGGTATCCTACCCTTTTTAGTAGTTGTTGCCTGAGCTCACGCCAACAGCTGCCTCCAAGTCGCCATCTTGGCTCTTCCTTTCCAACAACTAACTTCTTAAATGTTAAATGAAGAAAAGAGCGTCTCTTAAACAAATGGTGTTGGGAAAATTGTGTTGAAATATGCAGAAAATGAAACTGGACCACCACATATCACCATGCATGAAAGTCAGCTCCAAGTATATCAAACACAGAACATTAGACCAGAAAGTATTTAATACTAGAAGAAAATGTTGGCAGAACCCTTCATGAGTCAAGCTTTGGAGATTCTTTAAACTTCAACAGCAAAGAAAACAAAAATACAAATAAACATATGGGACTACATCAAACAAGCTTCACATGGTGAAGGGAACCATCACCAAAACAGAAAGACATCCTACAAATGGTAGATCTTTATTCAACACACATAAGCTACAAAGACAGTAATGAGTTACTACTTTATACCTTTGAGAATGTCATTCAGTTCTTCTTCTAGCATTTGCCCTTCTTCCGTAGCCAGTCAACAGCGTCAGGTTGAGCCTGATGTAAAGTTTCGAGACCTCCTTTGAATCTGTTTTCTACTATTCAGTAGAATAGTAGAAAACAACACGTGTATACACCTATGTTCATAGCAGCACAATTCGTAATAGCTAAAATCTGGAAGCAACCCAGGTGCCCAACAACAGATAAATGACTGAGAAAACTGTGGTATATATACACAATGAAATATTACCTGTCAAGGATCAACCCATCAATGCCCATGTTCAGCTGGGAAGTAATTACGGAAGACAGACCTCCCACCTTTGTTGGTATGCTTCTAAATTCTGCTTATAAGACCTTCTGTTTTGATCACTTTGATCACTTACAATGTGGTCTATTTACATAATCACTGTTTTACCTGGGTCCTGCCCTGCCTGCAGGGTATTGGTTTAATCCCCACTGGTTAGATGGAAGCTTTCTATGTTCTATTTGTGCTCTTTTTTTGCTCCGTCCCCTCTCCTAGTCATTTCTTTCCTTTGCCACTTCTGGTGAAGAGATGCATAAAAGGCGATGTATCTGATTAATAAACGAGATACTGCTTCCCAGCTCAGCCATGAGTCCCTGGTCATCTCTCTCCCGCCCTTGAAGCTAGACCGGCAACTGGCACCTGAACAGGGACTGGCACACCTTCTGACCTCATAATGACCCTAGGTCCATACTCCCAGAGTGATAAAGAATAAGAAAGCTATCAGGGGAGGGGATGAGATGTGGAGTTCTGATAGTAGGAATTGTGTGGATTATCCTATGATTTTGTCAATGTTTCCTTCTACTAAATAAAAAAAAAAAAAAAGAAAGAAAAGAAAACAACAAATGTTGGCAAGAGTGTGGGAGAAAAAGGAACCTTTTACATTTCTGGTTGGTATATAAATTGTTCCAACCCCTGTGGAAAACAGTCTGGAGATTTCTCAGAAGACTAGAAATGAACCTACCCTATAGCCCAGAAATTTCTCTCCTGGAGATTTATCCTAAGGAAACAAAAGACCTATTTGAAGACATCTATGTACATAGAATCATAGTTCATAATAATCTAAATTTTAAAGCAACCCAAATGTCCAAGGACAGATGAGTGACTAAGAAAGTTATAATACATGACAGAAAACTATGCAGCTTTTTAAAATGTTGATATCACCCCCTTTGCCTCATCTTGCATGGATCTTGAAGTTGCCAAACAAGATAATCCAAAAGGAGAAAAACAAATACCAGATGATCTCACTGATAGGTGAAACTTAAGAAACAAAGACAAGGAGAAAACACAAAGTGGAACTGACTGGGTGGGTGTGTTGCACCAAAATAAAAGACTCTAGAAGAGAAGGTGGTGAGGGTCTTGGGACCCTGGTACATGATGATGGAAAAGGACCCAAGTTGGGAGTGAGAGTGTTCTGCAGACACCTAGCATGGGGAGATGAGAAATTGTACCTGTATGTCAACAGCTGTACGGTAAACCACAGGTTGCCCAATAAAATAATAAAAAGTTCCTGGCATAAAGTAATCACTATATGTATATCTGCTATTAGGAAAATGCAAGACTGAAAAGAACACTTTCATGTTATTTCCAAATGAGCTAATTCTTTTAGAGCAGGGCTTCCATGTGTCTAATACTCATTTTCTGGCTCTTTTCAGTACTTGCTAATAAAACAGTTCAGTGCTTAGGAAGTCCAGGAGGGGATATGTAATTTTTACTTAGAACAAATAAACCATTTATCAATGCTCTCTTTCCTCTCCACCTCCCCCTACCCTTTTCAGAGTGCTCTCTGGGCACCCTGTACCTTTGAAACTCATGTGTTTGCAAATCACACAGCATTCAGAGCTGAATTCCATTTGTAGTACAAAGAGACTGCCAAGAAGGAATGGCCTTAATTAGTGAGAGATGTTCAAGGTAAAACCTTTACAAAAGAGCTAACTGTGCTGTGTTAAAGGGAAGAAGTATGATGAAAGCAACCATTACCTGAGCCAGGATGATGCATATATTTCCTTAGCCTTTGCCTGCCATATCACATCCTCTTAGATGTCCCAATTCCAATTTCAGGGGTAGTTCAAACCACAGGTTTCTGAGTAGGAAACTTCAGAAAAGTGTAGGAGCCCTGGGGTTTATGCCATAAAATCTGTAACGACTCTGGCCAATTAACATGCCAATTTGGAGAAAAAGAACGTGAAGGAAATTTAGTTTACAGTTGGAAGAAGGTGGCCCTGTCTGCTTCAGATTGCTGTGAAGAAGAAATAAACATAAGCTAATGTCATAAAAGACAAAGAAAAACTGTGACAGTATTCTAGATTAAAGGTTATAACTAAATCCATGATATCTCTAGAATGGCTTATGTACTGAAAAGCAAAAAAATAAGAAAGAAAAAAATTACAAAGGACATAATTAGATAAGCTGACAAAATTGGAATATGAATACTGAATTCTAGTTTTTAAAAGCATTGCATTAAAGTCAGCCTGCAAAGATGGCAGTTGTACTATGATTATGTAAGAGACTTCTCTAAATAAATACAAACTAAAGTATTTATGGGTAAAAGTTCACAATTTATTAAATATGCTCTCATAATAGTGACATAAATGAGGGTGAAATATTAATAGGAAAGTTTAGGTAAAGAGTAGATGTATGTACTTTATTCTAGCTTTAGTTTTCCAGTTTGTAAATTATTTCCAAATTAAATGCTAAAAAGTAAATAGGTTTGCACATGTGCTAAGGTGTTGGGGTTTATTGTTGCCATAGGATAGGGTCTATTTTCTTGGCTAATACAGACAGAATTGAGAATCCGTTAATATGCTGTATACTTAAAAATTGCTAATTTTTAAAACTGCTAAAGAGCAGCTTGCTAAGTCTTGTATCCTGTGGAGCACAGGACTTTAATGTATGAGGTCCCAAGTTACATCTCTAATACCACATATGCCAGAGTAATGCTTTGTTCACTCTCATAATATAAATGTCTTTTAAAAATAAAAAAACATCTGGCAGTTAGGTGGTAGCACAGCGGGTTAAACGCAGGTGGCGCAAAGTGCAAGGACCGGCATAAGGATCCCAGTTCGAGCCCCTGGCTCCCCATCTGCAGGAGAGTCACTTCACAGGCGGTAAAACAGGTCTGCAGGTGTCTATCTTACTCTCTCTTCTCTGTCTTCCCCTCCTTTCTCCATTTCTTTCTGTCCTATCCAACAACAATGACATTAATAACAACAACAATAATAACTACAACAATGAAACTAGGGCAAAAAAGGGAATAAATAAATAAATAAAAATAAAAACATCTTTTAAAATGTTACTAAAACAGTGACTTAAAAACTCCTACTACACACACACACAGAGACACACACACACACACACTAGCTGTGAGAAGTGATGGATTTGCTCACTAACTTTATTGTAATCTTTTTTTTTTTACAATATATACATATACAAAATCATCATGTTTTTCTTAAGCTTATATAATGTTATATGTTAATTATATATTAGTAAAGCTGGAGAGGGGGAAAAAGTCTGCAGATTTATCTTATTTTTCTTAGATCACTGTCTTTCATACAGTTGTCAGCTTTCAGAGCTATATATTGAACCCAAACCCTTCTTAATTGCTTCTTCCTCTCTGCACACTTACCACCCTATTTAGCATTTGGCTCTTGGCACAGAGTAATTGGCCTTACTAGAAATATATTGGTCTTGTCTTATTGGACACAGGTGGCTAATCATTTTTTTAAGAAACTATCACACAACAGACACCTAATTAATGATGATGATGGTAATAATATAGTGATGATTGAAGTAGACACCTTCTGCTAGCATTGTAACTCTGAAGGGACTGCTGTCTTCCTTTGTGTGAATCAATGACTTTGTAGTTGTATTTGAAAGATGATTGTGTATGTCATGGAAATTAATATCCAAATAAGCCAGCAGATCTGATGAGCTGATATTGGTAGGGTGAGTGGAAATTATTTCCTCATGAAAAATTAGTAGGGAAGGGGAGAGAGGGAGAAGGGAGAAAAGCAAAGAACTAGAGAATGAAAGACTTGGAAAGCAATGATCTCCAGAACAATGGCTACTGTTTCTCATTTCATAATCATTCAAACCTCAAAACTTCCCTGTAAGATAAGTTATGTCCTGATTTTATGAATGAGGTAATTAGATCCCAGAGGTTAAATAACTTGTCCAAGAATCATACTTAGTGAAAAGGCTGGGATTTATATCCAGGTCTCAGTTTGGATGTGTACAGCAGCCTTGTAATCACTTCATAATATTCACATGTATCAAATCACTATATTGTGTACCTTAAACTTCCACAGTGTTACATGTCAGTGAAACTTTAGTAAAGCTAGAAAGAAAAAAAGCCTGAAGACTTATTCTCTTCTTCTTGTTTACCTTCTTTTACGCAGTTGTCCTGAGTCTGTATTCTGAGTTCACAACCCCACCCTTCAGAAGACAGTATTTCTGGACAGTTGACCAGATCATATAGTCAGGAACACTTGGAAAGAGACATGTTTCCTTCCCTTTCCTTTCCTTTCCTTTCCTTTCCTTTCCTTTCCTTTCCTTTCCTTTCCTTTCCTTTCCTTTCCTTTCCTTTCCTTTCCTTTCCTTTTCTTTCCTTTCCTTTCCTTTCCTTTCCTTTCCTTTCCTTTCCTTTCCTTTCCTCTCCTTTCTTCTCCTTTCCTCTCCTTTCCTCTCCTTTCCTATTCTCTTTGCTTCAGGGTTATTGCTGGGACTCAGTGCCTGGACTATGAATCCACTGCTCCTGGAGGTGTTTTTTTCCTCTTTTGTTGCCCTTGTTGTTTACCATTATTATTATTGTTGTTGTTATTGCTGTCATTGTTGTTGGATAGGACACAGAGAAATCAAGAGAGGAGAGAGAGACAGAGAGGGGAATAGAAAGATAGACATCGGGAGTTGGGCGGTAGTGCAGCGGCTTAAGCGCAGGTGGTGCTAAGTGCAAGGACTGGCCTAAGGATACCGGTTCAAACCCCTGGCTCTCCACCTGCAGGGGAGTCACTTCACAAGCAGTGAAGCAGGTCTGCAGGTGTCTTTCTTTCTCTCTCCCTCTCAGTCTTCCCTTCCTCTCTCCATTTCTCTCTGTTCTATCCAACAACAACAACAACAACATCAATAATAACTACAACAATAAAACAACAAGGGCAACAAAAGGAAAGAAAGAAAGAAGAAAAGAAAAAAAAAGAAAGACATCTGCAAACCTGATTCACCACTTGTGAAGCAACCCCCTTGCTGGTGGGGAGTTGGGGGCTCAAACTGGGATCCTAGCTCAGGACCTTGTGCTTCGTGCCATGTGCACTTAATGTGCTGTGCTACTGCCCAGCCCCCACCAGTTGGATTTTCTTTCCACTGGAAATCAGAAAAATTAGAACATCCTCTCCCATGTGGCCACCTTGTGACCACTTAGGAGTTAATCTGATCTTTTCAGATTTCCCTGGAGCAAACAGAGCCTTATGGAATAACTTCATGATTCTTATTATCTGCTTGGTATTTTCTCATCTTGTTTTTTCAACTTCTGCCTGTGAATGAGATCACCCCATTTTCATCCTTTTGTTTCCAAATTTCACTTAACATGATTTCTTCAAGCTCCATCCAAAATAGACTGAAAAAATCACCATTTTTACTGTGAAAATGCCCAACAGTTCTAGTTTATCTAACTCTTCATTTAGCTCCTTCATTTCTTTGTTGATTTTCTGCCTGGATAATCTGTCAAGTTGAGAGAGTGGGGTGTTTAAGTCCCCTACTATTACTGTGTTGCTGTTAATATATTTCTGTAGCTCTTTCAGTAGATGTTTGATGTATTTAGATGGCATCTTGTGTACATAGATGTTGATAATCATAAAGTCCTCTTCATTGATTGATCCTCTGAGCACTAAGTAATTTCCATCCCTATCTTTTAAAATTTTATTTATTTTAAGGTTTATCATGTCAGTTATAAGCATACCTATTCCTGCCCCCCCCTTTTTGTGGTCCAGTGGCTTGTATGATAGTTTTTCCATCCTTTCATTTTGAGTCTGTGTTTGTCTTGTTGAGTAAGGTGGGATTCCTGAAGACAATATATAGTTGGGTTATGTTTTCTGATC
Organism: Erinaceus europaeus; assembly: GCF_950295315.1. Classification (NCBI taxonomy): domain Eukaryota; kingdom Metazoa; phylum Chordata; class Mammalia; order Eulipotyphla; family Erinaceidae; genus Erinaceus; species Erinaceus europaeus. Next base: position 26,669,422 of record NC_080177.1, read on the forward strand.
CATCTCCCTATTCTGTGCTTTTTAACAGGTGAACTCAGGCCATTGACATTTATTGATATCATAGACTGAAGATATTTTAATGCCATTATTGTATATTTTTAGAGATTCTGATATATGGCATATTTATGATGGTTTATAGGAGACTTTTCAGAACTTCTTTCAGGGTAGGCTTGGTGATAGTTGATTCTTTCAACTATTGCTTGTCTGAGAAGGATTTTATGGCTCCATCTAGTCTGAATGACAGTCTAGCAGGATACAGTAGAGTCTTGGCTGAAAGCCTTTCTCATTGAGCACTTGATAGATATCTTGCAATTCTCTTCTGGCCTGTAGTGTTTGCGTGGAGAAGTCTGCTGCAAATCTTATGGGTTTTCCTCTGTAGATGACTCTTTTTTCTCTTGCAGCTCTCAGGATCTTTTCTTTATCTTTATTCCTTTTCATTTTAAATATGATGTGTCTTGGTGTCTTTTAGTCTGGCTTAATTCTCTTTGGGACCCTCTGGGCATCTTTAACCTTTATGTCTTTTATATTTCCTAGACTAGGGAAGTTCTCAGCTATTATGTCCTGTAGAATACTTTCTTTCCCTCCCTATCTTTCTTCCTCTGGTATGCCTATAATGCATATATAATTTCTTTTGCAGTCATCCCATATGTCTCTGTTGTTGTTTTCAGTATCTATCTCTTTTTGAGATTTCTTACTTTTTCTTAGTTTTCTCTAATTTATCCTCAATCTTGCTAATTATTTTTTCTGCCTCATTTTTTCTATTCTCTCTTCCCTCTGTTGTTTCTGTATCTTAGCTATTTTGTTACGCTGTTATGATACTGTATTTGATTGTTCAGGTAGTTGTGTTCTTAGTTTAGCTATTTCAGCTTTCAGCTCTCTAATTACTTTGAGATAGTTAATGCTTTCTTTCAGAGACAAAATATTCATTTCTTTGTAATAAAAATTTCTATTAGCCCAAGGTAGTTCCTCAAAGACAAAATGCACCTGGAAGGGCAAATCTTGTCATTTTGTGCACTGAGAAATGAGATTGCAGAGAGAAGAGAATTTGGAAAGGAATCAGATGGGCATTTCAAGATAAGGGTCCAGTGGTGCTTAGTGGATACAGATAGGAGGTGTCAGAGTACCTATCTTACAACAGGTTTGTTGTCTCTGCATTTCTGATGACAATTCTTACATAATCTTTTCTCACTCCTGTGATGCATTATTTAGCTAGCATTTGGATATTGATCTCATTTTTCTGTGTTTCTACCATTGGGAGAGTTTTAGCTGGACTTTTGTCCTGGTTCATTTCTCTAATGTTTCTTCTTGGTTTAACCATTATTAAAGTGTGTTATAAGATCTTTCTCTCAGTACTTTTCAGTCCACTGACCACTCTTGCCTTGGTTGACTTGTTTCTAAGTAAGGTGCATAAAGAGTTCACAGTTGTGGAAATTAACAGTTGTTTCCATGTTATCTCAATCCCTGAGTTGGAGCACAGTGGCTTAAAAGTCTCTTTTGTTCTTTTTCTTCCCTATAGGTTATGGGAGCCTGAGGGCTTTTAAACTATAAATAGGCTTCTTAGCTTTATAACTCACTCCTGACCAAGAGATAAAGCAGGGTTGGGGAAAGATAGCAAAGTAGTTATGCAAAGAGACTCTCACACCCCATGGATCCAAAGCTCCGGGCTCAATTCAGCTTCTCAGCCAAGCCAGGTAGCACTGATGGGCCCTGTGAATTTCCAAACAAGAACTGTTTATAGTCTGTAGGTTCTGAGGCAATTTTTCACCATGTTCTTATCAGGAGAGCAATGTGGAAAGGCTTTCAATATACAGCCTCCACCACTAGGCCACTGGAGTTTAGATCTTCTCCTGAGTTTCCTGTTCAGTCCTCTGCCTCCTGATGTCATTACAAGGCCTCATCCTGCTGCTCCAGACTCTGAGGTCAATAGCAGTGGAAACTTACAGTTGCATTTGGTGAGTCTCAGAGGAGTTCTCTCCTCCCTTTAACAGTCTTTTTGTTGGTAAAACAAACTGCAGGTGGATCCTCCACTGGCAAACTGCCAGACTGTTACCAGCCACTCAGGAGTAGATATAGGCTTTAGCCCCAGGAATCTCTCCTTAGGCTCCTCTCTATCCATGAGCCACATGTGGTTTCACTCAACAGTAACTGGGTGGGGTCCCAAAGTAGTACTAGTCTCATCTTGTTGCAGTCCCAGGTGATCTTTGATATTCCTTGTTCTTTTTTTAAAGTTTTTTAAAATATATTTTTATATTTATTTAATCCCTTTTGTTGCCCTTGTTGTTTTATTGTTGTAGTTATTATTATTGTTATTGATATCATTGTTGTTGGATAGGACAGAGAGAAGTGGAGAGAGGAGGGGAAGACAGAGAGGGGGAGAGAAAGATAGACACCTGCAGACCTGCTTCACCACTTTTGAAGTGACTCCCCTGCAGGTGGGGAGACAGGGGCTCGAACCTGGATCTTTACACTGGTCCTTGCGCTTTGCACCACCTGCGCTTAACCCTCTGAGCTACAGCCCAACTCCCAATATTCCTGTTCTTTAGAGAAGTTTCTCAACTAGGTTGAGCTGGAGATCTGGGTAGAGTTGTGGTTTCTGGATGCTTTGGTGATTTGGTGGGTTCCCATAGTAGTTCTAGTCCTGTATTGTTGCAGTCCCACGTGGTCTCCTTTGATATTTCTAGTTGACCAGCATATTTTTTTCTGCTTGAGGGATACTGTTGAATCTCAGGCTATCAGCTTATTAACCTGTGTGTTTGAAACAGTGAATAAATCTCTGAACTCTTGAGAATGAAGTCCATGGTAGAGCGGGAATGAAAGGCAGAAGCATTTGGGTTTAATCATAGACAAATTCCCAGAGTGAGAACAGGTGGTTCCTACTCAAAATTTATTTGGCTTTTTTCATTATCACCTCATTGCCCCCTTCTTATTCTTGAAATACATTTCTTTGCTTCCTGTCACAAGACACTGTCTCCAAAGATGTCCTGAGTACTTGAAAATGGATCACCTCACTTAGCTTTATTTGGCCTCTAGTGTGTAGCTCAGAGCTCATCCTACAGAGACAGCTCAATAAACACCTGTTAATTGGAATGAAAATGTAGGACTGTAAGATCTGAGAGGTTGTTTGCAGCTCCCTCTCTCTTCATTTATTTATTTTTCTTTCCCAGGAAGACTGGATGTTTTTGACATTATTATCTCTATGTTGGTATGCTTCTAAATTCTGCTTCTAAGACCCCTTCTGTTGCACTTCTTAATCACTGTGGTCTATTTACATAATCACTGTGTTACGTGGGAACTTCCCTGCCTGCAGGGCATTGGTTTAATCCCACTGGTTCGAACTCTCTTGTTGCTCCTCCCCCTCTCCTGGACACACCCTGATTTCCACCACTCTCTTTTCACTCCACCCTCTCTATGTCACATCCTGTTTCTACCCTACTTGTCGAGTTTATATAGAGCTGCTCTTCTGTTTGAACACAGGGGATTGCCTCTGGCTCTGAGAGTTCCAGAGTCTCTCTCTCCCACCTGCGAAGCTAGACCAGCATATGGTGCCCTGAAACAGGGACCAGCACCAATGTGGGACCTAACCCGTCCATCCCCCAGATAAGTAAAGCCATTTGGCTACCTATCCACTATGGGCTGCCTTTCTACTTATGAAGAGGTTTCCCAAAGCCTCTTCTCTTTCTTCATGAGAGTTTCTCTGTCTCTGGAACATTTTGCTCTGGACCACACTTTGGTTCCCTGACCGGGAACTTTGGTTTCTTATGACCATGATTGTAGAGCTTGGGAGATGCACGAAGATTTCCCTTGGGATTTTCTGGACTTCCTCTCCCATGTTTCCCACAGAGAAGGACTACTCTAACTTGAAGAGCATTCTCCAGTACCCTGGCAGTCCCTAAGAATGGAGATACGTGGCTAGTTCTACCCTCCTGATTCGATTCTTTCTTCAATGGGAAGATGTTTTTAAAAATGTGTGCCTACTGAAATCCTGCAGGAACCATCAGAAGCACCCTAAATGCAATTTTGAGGAGCTTTTTGGACTAGGATGCCCTCCAGGGACTCATGATGCTACATGGTGAGATCTGGATAATCTGGTTCAAGGTGAAAGAAGCAAAAACTGCCTACCGCTTTTCTCTCAACTCCCCCTGTTGTTCTCTCTGAATATCTTAAGTTTGCTATCTACTTTCAGTTGATTTCGTAAAAGAGTGATTTGAATGACTGAATTTTTGTATGACATTGACTTTACAAAAAAAAATGCTGGACATGATTTCTAGAGACATCCAGAAACAGTCCAAAAATTGTTTTTTTCTCTTTTGATATTTTTTACATCTTGGTATTAATGTGAAACATTTAATCCTGAAAACTGTATGGGCGGGGTACAAAAAGCAATGGTTATGCTAATGATTCTCATGCCTGAGGCTTCTTACCATGGATCTTCTGTTTACCTTTCCATATTTTTTTGAGTTTAAACTGTTTAAACAACCTTAAAAATCATGCTAGAAAGGACTTCCAATTATAATGGAGTTATCAATTATAGTAAACTTCTAATCTGCTACAAATTTTGTTTCATAAGTCAGTGAATTACAGCTGTCAAGTCTTCACATGAAAAAGCATCTGCTCAAATGGCATCCCCAGAAATCCATTTGGACCCCCATTCTCTGACATTGCCCACAAGATGGCATGACTACAATGCACCCCCTGAAACGAATGATGTGACCTGGCACGACCTGAAGAAACAGATTCACAGACTCCAAAGCTCACTCTCTATAGAATAGCAGAATTCCGGTGGCTGACATTCCCCATCGAGACAGAAGTGCAGTGTTTCATCTTCTGGCATTTCTTCCATGGTCATCTTCTTTGGACTGACACTTCTATCAGACTTACTCTCTTGGGCATTTTATACAACTTTACAACAGCTTCCCTTTATGCTGCTGGGTTTCTCAAAGACTGACTGCAGCAGTCCATGGACAACGTTGCAGCCAGCTGCCTTGGGACTCTATAGACCATGTTCCCTTGCCTGCAGGCCCTGCTCCCAGAGTCAGGAAACCCTCCCATCCTTACTAGGTCCTGCCCACAGAGGCAGGAAATGCACTTTCGCCTGCTAGGCCTTGCCCTTTGAGGTAGGAAATGCCCCCCTCAGACCTCCTCTTGGCATCACACTGGTTCTTGCTGCTCTCTTACTTGTTCCTCCATGTCTTGTGCCAGTTCTTTTGAAAATGCCTGTATGATATAGGTTTCTGTTCACCCCACACTCCTGATACTATGGCTGTTAGTTAAAAAGAAAGGGGGAAATGTTGGTATGTTTCTAAATTCTGCTTCTAAGACCCCTTCTGTTGCATTGCTTGAGGCTGTGGTCTATTTACATAATCATTGTTTTCATTAATCCCCACTGGTTCGAGTGCTAGTTTCCTTCTCCCCACCCCCTATCCTATGTACTTCCTCTTCCTGACACTTCTGCCTCGAGAGACATAAAAGACAGGGCTTTCGAATGAAGAAAGATTAGATTAGATTAGATTAGATTAGATTAGATTAGATTGTTGAACTGCATCCCCGCTCGTCAGCTCATCAATAAAGACTGAACTGTGTCCCACTCAGCCATTTGTCCCTGGTTGTCTGTCTCCTGCCCATGAAGCTAGACCGCATCTCTCCACTGAGAAGCAAAACAACTAACAAATATGGAGAGTCTTTCATTCACATAGAATAAATCAAAATAGCATTGACCTCCTAAGTCCCCATACATAGTGCCTTATGGAAGCCAAAGTGCAAAGCCAGGGATATTGAGCTTATTGTATCTTCAGACCAATGAAATAACAAACTTATCTAAGCTTTTCTCAGTTTCAAGGTTAAAAGTTTCATCTAAAACTCGGACAATATAATGAGAGGTCTATCTGATGACCCATTAGGGGTATGCTGGAAAATATCTTTACTGAGGATTTTTGAATTTTGTCCAAAAATTCTGGACAAATTCTGTTTATTGGCAAGACTGGAGAATCCCTTTCTATCTTCTCTCCTAAACTTCCAAAGATCCAGAAAGAAGAGAGTTCATTGCCTCTGAATGAACTAATTGAATGGCTTCCTGTTCATTATTTTAACCGACCTCATCTTGATTTCTCATTCACAGTCTGACTAGCAATGAGGAGAAAAATATTGATCATTGCTTAAGAAGTTATTTCCAGACTCCAGGGCATCAAATATGAAGTTTCTGGGCAGGGCTAACAATTCACAAAGTCCTCTATATTGCTAGATATTTCATTTCATGGAATCTTCTGTCCTGTGATCTGAAATAAACTTTTGCCTACTAGCAGGTAGAGACTCAGTCCCTACTGCATGTGAGGCCACTCTTGATTCCTTTTGAGTGTAACTATATTCTTCTAGCTTTGGCACTTTTTTTGCTTTCTTCTCCTGTTTCCCTTTTCTGAAGGATGCCCTCAACCAGGAGAGTGCCTTTGCCCGTACCATCTATAGGACAACACTCAGCCAGTGATTGACAGATGTAAATATGAGAGGCCATCTCCTTTGCCTTGAGTTGAGACAAATTCAGGCATAATTTAGGCTTCAGAGTTGCCCTGTAGGGTCAAGAAGAAACCTCTCCGTGGGGACTTTGCCCAAAATTACCCCTTGATTTTATTTATTTCTCACACCCATAGTGTTGTTTTCCTCACTTTCTTACTTCTTTTTCCTAGGAGAAGTGCATGTTTAATCACTTGTTGATAGATCTTCATATCAAGCTCTACTTCTGGGAAACCTTATTAGAATTCTCACAGCCACTCTGAGATGAAGATACTGGGAGACAAATGATATCCCTAGAGTTGAAATGATTTTTCTCAGCAGCACACAACTAGTAAATAAAGTATTGAGCTATTATTTAAATCTGAAGCTCTTAGCTTCAATTCCTGAATCACGTTAATTTATTTAGAAGATCTTGGTTCGAGGAGAGACAGGTTTGCATGGAAGAATACATTCTTTTTCTATCTGAAATGAATTAACATACAATTGAATGAAAGTCAGTTGAATTTTATACTTTCTATCCAGATAAGCTTAATTCTGCAAGTTCATGTGGGTGAGTACTGCATTTGTGTAGCTTGCCTTCACTGGCTATCAGCATCATGTAAAAAGTCCATACACACACAGCTCGCTGATACCTTCTATAGACCCCAAGACCTTAGCAAGTCTTATTGGTGCCAATCATCAGCTTCCACTAATGTAAAGATCAGTGGCAGCCATGGCTTTCCCATTGCAGTCTCATTAAAATCTGTGCTTGGCAGAGCAACTTGTCCCAGATCACAGATTCCGACTTGTTATGGAGAGCTCTGGGGATGGAGACAACGAATGTGCACAGCTTGTTAATGACATTGTCAGAGGGTAGGGTTTACTTCCAGGTTTTTCCAGAGAAATCTAGGTCATTTATCACACATAGACATTTATTCACTCATATCTAAGCTCGTTTCTTTCTCTGTGGGAGTGTTATTAATAAGCACAACTTTTCAAAGTTTTTTTTTCTTCTAGTTGGTCACTACAAAGAAAGAATCTCTACTACGTTTAATAAACCCAGTTTAAAATGGTAGGGGGAAATCAAGAAATATTTGATCATTCCTGCCCTCAAGAGAATCCTGATAATGTAATTATCAGGGGTAGTAATAGTGATGATGAGGATTGTGAAACTCATCCCGAAGCTGCTGTTTTTATTGCTAGTGAAGTGTTTTAACCTATTAGTTCCTTCTTCCTATGGCCCTTTCTCTAGAATGTAAACTCAGCAGTTTTATTCCATACTGGGTTATTCTCAATAAAGAAACTGACTCTTAGTGCCAATTCAATCAAAGGACCCAGTACTGTTACCTGTGAAGAATCAAACTCCAAATTATATTCACACAAAATCCTGTTTGTCTACTCATCTACCTAATTATCTGTATATGTCTATATATGTATTCTTCAAATATGTAATGTTGGAATCACTAGAGTTCAAAACAGCTTCTATAGATACCAAGTCTCTTGAGGATTTTTGTTTTTGTTTTCTTTTTTGCAAAGCCAGGATCTCACATATACACAATTTACCAATCCTCAACTTAGAGCCACCTCCCACCCCTGACATTTGAGAGAGAGTGAGCAATAGTAAACGTAAGTGAGCAGCACCAGAGCCTCCTATGTTGAAGTAACAAGTGCCTCATCTAACACTAGGGCCTGAACCCAGGCCATACACTACACACTATGGCACAAGCCCTAACCAGTAAGTTATCTCTCTGAATCCCTTTGCAATCTGTCTCTATGAACTTCTGGTAGAGTCATTTATAGCTTTGGAAATGTAGGCTCATATCCATAATCAAAATATTAGGGATAAAAATGTATCTGAAAAATACTTGGAGGGACCTCTCTGATCTCCTCTTACAGGGTGGAAGCTACAAAAGCAGTAGAGCCAGTTACAGGTGTCTCTCCCTCTTTTTCCCCATCTCTCACTTTATTTCTATCTCTATCATTACTATATCATAATTTTCTTCCTTCCTCTGCTTCTTGATTTTTTCAGCCCCCCAATGCATTGGATGATTTCCAGTCATATTGGGGAGGGCAATCTTTTTTACCAAGACCACCAATTAAAATGCTAATCTCACCTTACAAATGTACCCAGAAATGAAGTTCAGATGAATCCCTGCATAGCCCATGTCTCAGTAAAGTTGACACAGAAAATGAACCATCACAAGGATATAGCTCTGCCATCCTTAAGGGTATTCTTAGGCTCTTCTCACTGCTAGGAAGATAGTTTAGACAACTCAAATACCAGCCCTGTGCTTGAACTCTCACTTGATTCGTCCCTTGGCCAAGTAACTTAACCTCATTGTACCTCAGGTCAGCTCTAAGATGGATATTATCAAAGTTCCGTCCTCAGAAAGTTGTAGTTTTTATGGGTATGCTTTTAGAATCAAATAACAGAAAAGTCAACTCTAGTGGACTTAGACAGTGTGGAAATTTATTTGCTCACATAAGTGAGAAGTTTAGAGGTAAGGAAGGATTCCAGCAGAATGCAATTTGGGCTTAAGTTTCAACCTGTGTTCTTGCCTCTGTACTCTTGTAATTTTCAGCCTTGTTGTCATGCTGAATCCCTTTGTATGCACAAAGGAGCATTATCTCTAGGGGAGCATGCTTTCCCCTCAGGTCTTGTGTGGTAGAGAGAAAAAGCTCTCCCCCAACAGTTGATATGCACGCTTTCTTTTTCATCTGCTTAGATACTCTAAAGACTCATGGACTGACAGCCACCAGTGAAATGTCATACATGAATATACTTAGTATGGTGTGGATTAGGCAGTGGAAGGATTAGACATTTTATGACCCATTTCTAGCATTAAATAGAAGTTATTTCTTCCTAATGATGAGTCAGTTTCTCACCTTCTCTCTCTGTCTCTGCTTCTGTTTCTCCTAATTGTATGTGGAATACCTTAACAAATGCTTATCTTCTCTCTCTCCTTTGATTCAAGTTCAGTCTCATTTCCCACCTTAATGGATTACAGGGCATGTGTAATCTGGGCCTCAGAGTTATTTAGTACTTGGAAAGCAGTTCCATTATTAAATATAAAGGTAGAAATGAAGGCATTTGACCACGAAAGAAATGCTGAGTGTGAATTGGGAAAAAAGGGGCGTGGGGGGATTGACATCAGGAAAGGAGACAGCAAAGTTGAATTAACTTTACTTTTGCTACATCACCCCTGGTGCAATATTTGCTTTCATGCCAGCCTCTTGGAGGAAGGGGACAGGGATGGGGGTGGGGGTTAGGGGGTGGAGGTAGAGTGGAAAAGGGAGGTGGACTTCATCAGCAATTAGAGAGGAGCTTTAAACAACTCATCCATCCAAGCATACTTAGAACCTCATTTTATCTTTATGTATTTGGCAACTAGCTAGGAAAGACCAGAACAGAGACTTACACACCTATTTAGCACCTGGTTAAGCAGCACTTGGCACCTGCCAAATGGATCTCTACCATTTAGTGGAAATGTGCACTGATTACTGTACTAATTAAGCAGAAACCATTGCTACTTACAAGCATTAGGCTGAATTGGTTTCAGGGGAAAAGTCTTGATAAGCAGCTGTCCAGTTGAAATGGATTTGAAAGCACCCCAACACAGTTGCAAACACACTCAGCCAGCACAGGCTAGATTTTTGTGACCGAGTTCTTCATGGTGACTGATCCCAGGGGTAGCTCTCTTGGTTAGAGGACATGGATTGTGGAATCTTGGAGGATTAGTGATTAAATTTAACTGAGGTAAACTGTAATAAGTACCCAGCTAAAGGAATATGTTCTGCATTGAGTAGCCACTTACACATCTGTATCCTGTAATTCTCTTCCCTTTCATTTCCTTTGCATAAATACTTTTGGGGTTGCCGGGAGTCAAAACCTTAGCTAAGTCTCTCACATAACCGGTGAACGGACATTCTGATCATTGGAACTGCGATTACCATCTGTTTGGAAAGTTGCTCACCCACCTCCCTCCCCCCACTACCTTAGCAGAACTTCCTCATGGTGTGTGCTTAAAATGCAGCTGTAAAATAAAATTTTCAGAGCTTGATCAGACCTCATGACTTGCTCTCGTTCTTCGTGTCTCTTGTCCCCTCCATTCTCTTGCCCCCTACCCTAGGTTTCCATTGATAACCCCGCAGGCTGGGGCACCTGGTGCCCGACGTGGGACCTTTTTGGGTCTGGGGTCCGAGAGAACGTCGCTCCCTGATGGTCGACCAAGGTGCATAGGACCGCCACTTCAGAGAAGGAGTGAGTGAAGGTTCACATAGGATTGCGGCTCTACCCAGAGTGAGTGAAGATCCGCATAGTGATCTCCGCAGATTCGCCCGTCTGTGAGATTGATCCGTTTTGAGGTAAGAAAGAGCGACACAATTAATAATTAATTAATTGTTGCTTAAGGGCCTCAAAGAGTCCCTCAAGACACGAGGAGTAAGGGTTAAGAAAAAGGGTCTCAAGAAGTTTTTTTTTATTTTGTGAGTGATATTTGTCCATGGTTTCCCTTAGAAGGATCTATTGATGAAAAAAGATGGGCCAGAGTAGGAAACTGTTTAAGAGATAACCTTCTGTTTGTGAGTCTGTCTCTATTTCTATGCCTGACTCAGGAGACCCCACCCCTGAGGTTGCTGCGATCAAAGTGGCTCCTGCTAAGTCTCCTCCTGTTAAGATTTACCCCTCTTTGACAACCTTAAGACCCCCTGCCAAAGATGGGCCTGATGATAGTCTTTCTCCTGAAGAGGCCTTATCCCTTGATGAAGAGATGGCCAAATATCATAATCCTGACCGGCCACCCCTACACTCTTCTTTGTCCAGACTGCCTCCCTATCCACCACCCCTCCGTTTTGTGCTCCGGTCCTGGACTTGGCCGACACCACCAAGGCTAAAACTCAACTAGCACAAAAAAAAGCTTCCCTTAGAAAATTAGTAGAAGAAAAACGAGACCATTTACAATTAGTTAAAGAACTGTGGGCTCTTGATTTGGCATTATCTTAAAACTAGCCAGCAAAAAAAAAATAAAATAAAATAAAAAAAGATCCAGGTTTTTCCCTCTAGCTACCACCAGAGCTCTCAGAAAACATTAAACCAATTCTGAGCAAGATCTTATCTGGCTAGCAAGCTATTCTCTAAAGAAAGAATAAAATCAATCAAACAAGACATTCTCTTTAACTTAAAAACTATTAATCAGAGAACCAGTACACACTTTTGATAGAAATTTAATGAATTGTTTCTTTAAAACTGTAAAATGTACCTTATCCCAGAAAAAGAATTTCAAAGATTTTTCTCCACGCAGTAAACTAAGCCCACCTGTTCTGTCCGTGCAGCCAATCATGACACAGAGCTACTGCTCCACAGATTGGCAAAGACTGCAGTGAATCATTCCCTAGCCACAAACACCCCTCCTGGGGGTGGGGGTGGAGAGTCGGTGAGTTAGGAATCCAAAAACCAAAGCGGTTTTTCAAAGGGAAATTTTTTCTTTTCACCAAGAATGTCTGTTTTAAATCTATGTGCTAACCTTGTTTCCATTAATGTGTGTTAACCCCTAAGTAACTAAAGGTTGTTTTAAGTTTTAAATAAGATTTAGTTAAGCAAAATGTGGTTTTAAAGATCCCGACTCATAGAGTTGACACACCTTTACCAGAGTAAAATATAGGACAGTTTCATCCTTCTGATAGCTAATATCAGCATTAATTCATTAGTTAAAAGATTTTCTGAGATATCTAGGCATGGTAAAATGCCTCTACAGTCTCTCTCACTCTTGTGAGAATTGTAAATATTACCAGCACCCCAATACCAACTGCCACTGTTTGTTAATTTGTTAATTCCATGTTTGAACTGGCTTTCTAATAACCCAGTCAGTGTAGAGCAGTGGCCTTGCCAGGAAAAAAGGGTTAAGTGTGGTATTCCTGGCCTGATAAAAATTTTTCATTTGGCAGATGTGATTCAACAAAATTATTTAGAGTAAAATGGTCATCTAAAAGAAATGTTAACAGTAAAATTTTATTTTGAACATTTCAGCTATAAGGTTTATCTTAGCTTTTTAAGTTACCTATCCAAATCAAAGTGAAAGATCAATTAAGTTGTGTACCCACCCTTGTTCATAGCTGCCCTAAGGGTGTGATAACATTGTGATAAGCAAAGATCCTAACAAACAAAGTTTAACATTTTACTTAAAATTGTTTAAGTGATTTCAAAAAAAAAAAAAGCTTTTAAAATACTTTCTCAACTAAACAGGCAAAACTGGCCTGGGTTAGTAAAAGATAACACAATGGTTATGTTAATTATTTACATGCCAGAGGCTTTTGCTCTGATAAATGAGGTTTAATTTAAATAATATATGTAAAATTTTTTTTCCAAATAAAACTTATCAAATAAATATGGGGTGGCCTAATGTAGAGCTGTATAGATGTTTTAGCTAACCTTTATACATTTTATTCAAGAAGTATGCCCCTGGTTTCCCTGAAAAAGAACTCTAGATATTAAAACATAAGAGAGACTAGGTAAAAAGTTAAGAGAGTTTTATGTCTGATATAGACAAAAATGTTCCGGTTAAAACTTTTATTTTAAAACTTGTTAAGAGATTTTTTTATCTCATGAGTTAGTTACTTTTGCTTTTACAGTGACTACTTCTGATAAAGTTGTTACTGAGATAACTCCCCTATTTAAAAAAAAAACTACAAAATTATCAAATAATTGGCTTTTGAGAGTACAGATTCTACATGTCAAACTTTAATTAGTTCTTTTAGAGAGTAAAAAAATAAATTTATCTGGCTTGTTTTAAGACACTGTCAGAGGTTTATTCTTGATAAATTAAGGTAATACATGGTGATTCTGGTCTGATAGATTTGTTTTGGCAAATCCTGATTTAACAAAATTATTATTTTAAACATTTAAGCTATGAGGTTTTATTTTAGCTTTTTAAGTTGCCATATTAGAGTTCTAAAGAGCAAAATCTATTAAGAGTTTTATATCTATGCTCACTCATGATAGCTTTGTGATGAGTAAAGATCTTAGTAAACTAAGTTATAATAGTGTGCTTAAACTGTCTAATCAGTTTAAAATAATGCTAACAAATGGTAAACATTTTATCATGTCAACACATTAGATATTGACTTTCTATAACATATTGGTATATTTTAATAAAGAGCCTTCTAAAATCATATGAAAAAACTCAAGCCAATTCTAACCATTAGATCATCAATTAACTTGGTACAAGTTCTCTCCCTAAGTAAATAATTATAGGTACATCTGCACATGAAGAACTGACTGCTCATATGGTAAGATTTAAAACTAAACATTTTTATTTTTTTTATTTATGGGTGTGTGATGACTCCTAAAGTCACTCATATCCTAAAATTTTTCTCATTTTTTACAAGCCTCTTAAAATTTTAACGCTTGACCTGCCATAGTGAGAGCACTTTACTGGCTCCTGTATTGTTTAATTAAGATCCTACTATTCAGACTTTTAAGATTAATCCCCATTGATAAAAGCCAATGCTCTCTGGCAGATTGATGTAATTCACCTGCCCATGTTTAGTAAACAAAAACATTTTTTTTCTCAATTGGTACTTTTTCTAAATTTATGTGAGCTACAGCTCAAACAAAAAAAAAGCTCAAAAACCTTAGGAGTCATATGCTCTGTTTTGCTTCAATAGACATCCAATCCATGTATTTTTGTTTCCTTAAGAACATTAAAATCTCAATAAATAAATAAATAAAAGAAGAATGCACCCCCCCCAGTATTCAGTTGGCTAAAGTGTCAATGAAGTAACTATACTAAACCTTTTTAATATTTACAAAAATTTGAATTGTCCATTTATTATATCTCATTGACAAAGTCACTCACTTTTCCAGTCACAGAGACATATTCCCTTTTTCTCTTTTTAAAAACTGGATGTCCATGTTTGTTTTCCTTTTATTATGGTAGATGACATTATTGCTCTTGCAAAATCCACAGAGTCCCTGTTGGCAAGTCCTTACCACAATGGACGCCATGGCAGTATATACTCCAGCTAACCACACCAGCCTATCCAAGTCTTCTCTTTCTGCTGACCTACCACTGCTGACTTCATTCTTACATGTTTATTGACTGCTCACTTTTCTCCCAATATTCCTCATGTTCAAGGAACCTCACCTCATGTGTATGCACCTCCTCTGTGTTTTGGTACAACACCACCCTATATTTTCATGTCAATTCTTCTCTACCTGGTCCTTGCCTCCTAGTTTTGCTTGTTCCACAGCTGACCCTCTATGAAGAAGAAAAATTTCATCAGTTGGTGCCGACGACCACCAGACGTGCTGTGTTTCTTCCCCTGGACATCACATCCACTGACTGCTTCCCTTAGACTTGCTGGTGGTGTGCTAGGACACTTTGATGCCCCTTATGGGACCCTTGATTAGTCTTTTGTTAATGATTACCTTGGGACCCTTTATTTTTAATAAGATTATTGGCTTTATAAAGCAACAAATTGACTCCTTGGCATTGAAACCCTTACAAATATATTACCACAGACTTGATTTGTCTGACAGAGGCTTGGCTGAACCTGAGGGTGACAGACCTCTTTTAGGAGCTGCATAAAACTCAGATTTATGCACGCCAGCCTTGACATGGCGTGGGCACCGGTAAGGGGTGCAGGGCTAAGCACTGCAGGGGGAGGACCCTATAGTCCACCTCTGAGTCCCCCGTGAAGCAAACCTGATTTGCATGGAGGTTGGTGTCAGTCATCAGAACTCTTCGCTGTGAGTTTTTCTCACCTTAGAAATAGTGGCTCTTCCTTCTCTCCCCAAAAAAGACACCAAGAGCCGTGTAAGATGTGGGAAGATCAGTTCTATGTTTACCCCGCGGGAGAAATCAGGTCAATACTTCTCTCCTCTGGTTAATGCCCGCTAATCTCTTGATAAGATTCCTAGCTTTTACCCTCAATTTCCGCCTCACTTAAATTGTAAAAAGGGAGGACATGCCGGGAGCCAAAACCTTAGCTAAGTCTCTCACATAACCGTTGAACGGACATTCCGATCATTGGAACTGTGATTACCATCTAACTGTTTGGAAAGTTGCTCACCAACCTCCATCCCCCCACTACCTTAGCAGAACTTCCTCATGGTGTGTGCTTAAAATGCAGCTGTAAAATAAAATTTTCAGAGCTTGATCAGACCTCATGATTTGCTCTCGTTCTTCGTGTCTCTTGTCCCCTCCATTCTCTTGCCCCCTACCCTAGGTTTCCATCAATAACCCCACAGGCCGGGGCATGGGGTAGGTAATTCCTTGCTTTAGTTACTTTCTACATTGATTTTTGGGATACTTAGAACATTTTATAGACTTAGTTTGTCACTGGGATATAGTAGCTTGTCTGAAGTGTAGTTTTAGGATTTTTGTAATCTTGGCATTTGTTGGGAAAACTTTTTCAAAGTAGGTAGATGTGTATACATGGTGGGAAGGAAAAATAGCAATACCCTTGTTGTACAACATGCTGTGAATGCTTGTGAGTTTCTGAGGACCTGATATAGGCAATAGATTCTCTTAAAAGCATTAGAACTTCTCAAATAACATCAAATTCTATGCTTGAAGACAGTACTTTTGAATCAAGGCACAAACATCTGAAAAGATTCTATCTTTTTGAAAATATGACTACAGCTTTTTATAGAGTTTGGTTTATGAAGCAGGGGAATATTGAGTTGACTGGGTATTATAACAGTAAAATGTGGAAAAGAAAATGGTCTTTATATTTGAGGACAGATGAGATAGTTTTGAGACATTGTGTTGACCATTTCTGATGCTGATGTCCATCATCAGGTAAACAAAATTTGCCTAGGGTCTGGGTGGTGGTACACCTGGTTGTGTACACACATCACATCTCCATCTTCAGGGGGGAAGATTTACAGGCAGTGAAGCAGCACTGCAGGTGTCTCTCTTTCTATCCCTTCCTTCTCAATTTCTGCCTCTATCCAAAATAAATTAATTTTTTTTCTCCTAACACTGCCCATGTTAGTTACATTACTGTCTTCATTAGGTTTTCCAGGAACACTGAATGAGGTTGTTTTGTTTGGGTGAGAAGGTGCATTGTTCCATATCATCAGTTGTAACAATGTTTGGGGATAATTACATTTCAGTTGCTGGAAGGTCATAGAAAGGAATTCAATTTGAAACCAGTGAAAATTTACATGCAGGGGTGCCCCATGTAGCACTGGCATTGCAGTGACGATCTCTATACCCCAAATGATTCCCTATGACATGTTTTCATCAGGAAATATTCAATGAAAGGAAACTTTGTCCAAAGTAAAAATGTAGAAAATCTCTTGGAAGTTGTTCTAATAGGAAAGTATTTCTGAAAATCTTGTGGGATAAGATCTTAGAGTGAAGAAATGCTGACTGGGAGAAGAGCTCTGCAGGAAGCTCTCAATTTATTTGAAAATTTAGTGAGAATGGAAAACTGGACAGAGAGATGATCATGAGAGCATTAACCTTTTCAAGAGCACTAGTAACTTTGGTATTTTATGGAATTAGAGGATGAAGTTCAGTTAATTTTATTTTTGAAACTGAAGGGGAGGGTGACCTGGGAAAGCTGAATGATTTAGGACACACAAGAAAGAAACACATGAACAGCATTTATCTTATCTTATCTTATCTTATCTTATCTTATCTTATCTTATCTTATCTTATCTTATTTTATCTTATTTTTTACCAAAGCACTGCTTAGCTCTGATTTTTGGTGGACCTGGGAGTTGAACCTGAAAAAGACATTAAAGTCAGGGGTCAGGCGGTAGCACAGTGGGGTAAATGCAGGTGGCGGCAAAGTGCAAGGATCGGTGTAAGGACCCCGATCGAGCCCCCAGCTCTCCACCTGCAGGGGAGTTGCTTCACAGGCAGTGAAGCAGGTCTGCAGGTGTCTCTCTCTTTCTCTCCCTCTCTCTGTCTTCCTCTCCTCTCTCCATTTCTCTCTGTCCTATCCAATAACAAACGACATCAACAACAACAATAATAACCACAACAAGGGCAAAATGGAGGGGGGGGGAATGGCTTCCAGAAGCAGTGGATTCATGGTGCAGGCACTGAGCCCCAGCAGTAACCCTGGAGGCAAACAAACAAACAAACAAAAGACATGAAAGTCTCTTTGCATAGTCATTATGCTATTTCCCCAACCCTGAGCAACATTTGAATATTAGTTATACATTGCTTAGTGATGAGAGTCCCAGTCAGGCATACCATATACCCAATGTGTAAAATAAGCTATACCATGCATCTGTGTAATTCTAATACATGAAGTTAATATCATAATAAAATTACCTAGTGGCACATTTCTCAGTATTTGTCCCCTATCATTAAGTTGCATATTTCTATGCTATGTTTAGGAAATCCCATCCATAGAATGAAGAGCTTGGTACTTGCTAGGGGGCATATTAACTGTTTTATGTACAAAATAGGAATGGACACAAAAATGTCCTATAAAATGCTATACACATGTTAGGTGTCACATAGAATATTGTATTGATTTATTGAGTATATTTCTAGGGAGGAGGTTGGGATGAGATGACAGGTGGGAGATGACATTGAAAACAGGGAAGAAGCAGAGATGGGAGTGAAGAGTTGAAGACATCTCTCCCCAACTAAAGCAGAGACAGATTCTGTTGTCTTTAGATTTTTAAAGAAAAAAAGATACACTTTTATCATTCTGGTAATTCTTTGTTGGGAGCTGGTGCAGCCTAACTCCCCTGTATCTAATCAATGGAAGGACATATCTCTGCAATAATGTTTTCTGTCTGGTTTGAGAGACAAATCCAAAGAAACCAGCATCATTTCCTTTCCTTCTTGACAACTTCACAAAGTGCTAAGTCAGGTAAACAGATGAACAGGTTATAGGCTTTCTTTTAAAATGTATCATTTTTATTAATTTTAATAATTTAGTAAAAATTATATATATTTCCCCCTATTTTTTATTTGTGGGATTAGTTGATTACAGTCAACAGTAAAATACAGTAGTTTGTACATGTGTAACATTTCTCCATTTTCTGCATAACACTCTAACCCCCCTGCCCCAGGTCCTCCTCTGCCATTATGTTCTAGGACCTGACCACTCTCCTCTTCCCCAGAGGCCTTTACTTTGGTGCAGTACACCAAATCCAATTCAATTTCTTCTTTTTCCTTTCTGATCTTATTTTTCAACTTCTTTTTTTTTTTATAACTGTAATTCATATTTTATTTATTTATTTTTTTTTAAATTTTTTTATTAAAGAAAGGATTAATTAACAAAACCATAGGGTAGGAGGGGTACAACTCCACACAATTCCCACCGCCCAATCTCCATATCCCACCCCCTCCCCCAATAGCTTTCCCATTCTCTATCCCTCTAGGAGCATGGACCCAGGGTCATTGAGGGTTGCAGAAGGTAGAAGGTCTGGCTTCTGTAATTGCTTCCTCGCTGAACATGGGCGTTGATTGGTCGGTCCATACTCCCAGTCTGCCTCTCTCTTTCCATAGTAGGATGGATCTCTGGGGAAGCTGAGCTCCAGGACACATTGGTGGTGTCTTCAATCCAGGGAAGTCTGGCCGGCATCCTGATGACACCTGGAACCTGGTGACTGAAAAGAGAGTTAACATACAAAGCCAAACAAATTGTTGAGCAATCATGGACCCAAAGCTTGGAAAAGTGGAGAGGAAGTATTAGGGAGGTACTCACTGTAAACTCTAGTATACTTCTGCTTTCTTACTTTGGTGCCATACTCCAAACTCAGTCAATTTCTGCTTTGCGTTTCTACTTCTTTTTTTTTTTTTTTTTACATGCATAACATTCCCCAGATTCCCATTTAGCAATACAACCCCCACTATTTCATTCATCATTTTTCATGGACCTGTATTCTCCCCACCCACCCACCCACCCCAGAGTCTTTTACTTTGGTGTAATACTCCAATTCCATTTCAGGTTCGACTTGTGTTTTCTTTTCTAATCTTGTTTTTCAACTTCGGCCTGAGAGTGAGATCATTCCATATTCATCCTTCTGTTTCTGACTTATTTCACTCAACATGATTTTTTCAAGGTCCATCCAAGATCGGCTGAAAACGGTGAAGTCACCATTTTTTACAGCTGAGTAGTATTCCATTGTGTATATATACCACAACTTGCTCAGCCACTCATCTGTTGTTGGACACCTGGGTTGCTTCCAGGTTTTGGCTATTACAAATTGTGCTGCCAAGAACATATGTGTACACAGATCTTTTTGGATGGATGTGTTGGGTTCCTTAGGATATATCCCCAGGAGGGGAATTGCAGGGTCATAGGGTAGGTCCATTTCTAGCCTTCTGAGAGTTCTCCAGACTGTTCTCCACAGAGGTTGGACCAATTGACATTCCCACCAGCAGTGCAGGAGGGTTCCTTTGACCCCACACCCTCTCCAGCATTTGCTGCTGTTATCTTTTCTGATGTGTGACATTCTCACAGGAGTGAAGTGATATCTCATTGTTGTCTTGATTTGCATTTCTCTGACAATCATAGACTTGGAGCATTTTTTCATGTGTTTCTCAGCCTTTTGGATCTCTTCTGTGGTGAATATTCTGTCCAATTCCTCCCCCCATTTTTGGATGGGGTTATTTGTTGTCTTGTTGTTGAGTCTGGTAAGCTCTTTATATATGTTGGTTATTAAACTCTTATCTGATGTATGGCATGTAAAGATCTTCTCCCATTCTGTGAGGGGTCTCTTGATTTGGGTAGTGGTTTCTTTTGCTGTGAAGAAGCTTTTTAATTTGATGTAGTCCCATAGGTTTATACTTGCCTTAGTCTTCCTTGTAATTGGATTCGTTTCATTGAAAATGTCTTTAAAATTTATGCGGAAAAAAGTTCTGCCAATATTTTCCTCTAAGTATCTGATAGTTTCTGGTCTAACATCCAAGTCCTTGATCCACTTGGAATTTACTTTTGTATTTGGTGAAATACAGTGATTCAGCTTCATTCTTCTGCATGTTTCAACCCATTGTTTCCAACACCATTTGTTGAAGAGACTCTGCTTCCCCCATATAGTAGTCTGGGCCCCTTTGTCAAAGATTAGATGTCCATAGGTGTGGGGCCTCATTTCTGGGCTCTCAATTCTATTCCACTGGTCAGTGTGTCTGTTCATGTTCCAGTACCAAGCAGTTTTGATGACAATGGCCCTGTAATATAGTTTGAGATCTGGCAGTGTGATGCCTCCGGTTCTGTTCTTTTTTCTCAAGATTGTTTTGGCAATTCTAGGTCTTTTCTGGTTCCAGATAAACATTTGTAGCATTTTTTCTATTCTTCTAAAAAATGTGCTTGGGATCTTGATGGGGATAACATTAAATTTGTAGATGGCTCTGGGTAATATATTCATTTTGATGATGTTAATTCTTCCAACCCATGAACATGGAATATCTTTCCACTTCTTTGTGTCTTTTTCAATTTCTTTGAGTAGTGACTCATAATTTTCAGTATACAAGTCTTTCACTTCTTTGGTTAGGTTTATTCCTAGATATTTTATTGTTTTTGTTGCTATAGAAAAAGGAACTGATTTCTGGATTTCAATTTCTTCTAACTTAGTGTTTGCATAGAGGAATGCCACTGACTTTTGAATGTTAATTTTATAGCCTGACACATTACTGTATTGCCTGATGATTTCCAAAAGCTTCTTGCTAGATTCCTTAGGTTTTTCCATGTATACTATCATGTCATTTGCAAATAAGGAGAGTTTGACTTCTTCTCTTCCAATCTGTATTCCTTTAATTCCTTGCTCCTTCCTGATTGCTATGGCAAGAACTTCCAACTTCTGTGTATGCATGAGATCATCCCATATTCATCTTTCTCTTTCTGGCTTATATCTCAACATGATTCCTTCAAGCTCCATCCAAGATGAAGTGAAGAAGGTGAATTCACCACTTTTAATAGCTGAGTAGTATTCCATTCCACAGCTTTTATTTGACAGAACAGGAAGATATTAAGATGGGAAGGGAAGTTAGAGAGTAAAGGAGAAATAGAGACAGACACCTCACCAGTCATGAAACTTCCTCTCTGTAGGTGGGGACTGGGGGTTGAGTCAGGAACCTCTCACATGATAACGTGTTCACTCAACTGAGTGAAACAGAGTTGGCAGTCAGCTGAGGTAAAGAACAAACACCTCATCACAGACCCCTGCAAGCGTCAACCCGGCTTTGACCTAGCACGTTATGATTGGGCCCTCCTCAATCGCTATCGAACAGGCCATGGCCGGTGCGCCGCTATGTTCCATCGCTGGGGAGCCAGAGATGACCCGAACTGCCCCTGTGGCTACAGACAATGACCCACATAGTCAACGACTGCCACCTCTTCAGATTCAAAGGAGGTCTCGAAACTTTACATCAGGCTCAACCTGACGCTGTTGACTGGCTACGGAAGAAGGGCAAATGCTAGAAGAAGAAGAAGTGAATCTGGCCTCTCAGCCTATAGGCTTTCAAATTCCCTGTCCCTAGAAAGAACATTTGGGCTATCAGGGTAGTTTCTTGTTCTGCAATCACAAGGCTGTTCCTCACCCCTCAAAATATGCACAGTGTTTGAGACCCCATTCAATAGGATTCTTATGTTGATCATGTGAACTGTGCACACTTGACTAAGCTGTGGGTTTCAAGTGCTCGTTGCTACTAAGTTTTGTTCTGTAACTAATACAGCATCACTTTTCTTTCTTCTTGGGAATTGGGGTCCTTCTAAAAATATTTATTTAGTTATTAGATAGAGAGGGAAGGTGGAGATAGAGAAAGGGAGAGAGAGACAACTGCACCAATGCTTTACAACTCATAAAGATTCCCTCCTTAAAAGTTGGGACTGAGGACTTAAGCCTAGTCCCTTGCACATCTTAATGTGCTCTCAACCAGACCCTCCTATACCTGACCCTTTGGGGTCCTTTTTGAAATAGTGCTCAGGCTTTCTAGGTAACTGGAATGCAAAGAGACAAACTCCCTGCAATAAAAAAAAAACAAAAAAACTTAGGTCTTGAAGCAGACAAACATGGTAGGTCAGCAGAAGACAGTGAGAAGGGAGACTGGCCTTTCATAAAACCGTTTTTTTTTTTTTTATGGGGGCATTGTTAATAGACTCTTCTGCCCATTCAGGGGGCTTCCTATAACTGATGGTCTGGTTAGGTTTGGGTGTTTTTCTTTATGTAGTCAGGGAAAATAGATACAGGGCTGTGGAGGGAAGGAAGACTCTCTCTGACTCTTAAAATGATCTGATAGTTGTCTCTGGAATGGAAATGTGGGTCAGTGGAGTTGTTTGTTGGTCAGTATGAGAGTTACAGGCACAGGGACTAGAATGGGTATGTGGGGTTGTCCGTTCATCAGCTGTCTCCAAGTTCTTTGTCTGTTTCTTCCAGAATATGCCAGGGAGAGTCTTCCTGAAGCCACTGAGGTACAAAGGATGCTGCCAAAGGGCTAGAGTAACTACAGAAGAGATGGATTTTTTTCCCTGCTGAAAGGCAGTCATCCAACAGATGTAAGGTGGCAGCTCTTGATCCATGAGTATCGATTTGCTGCGTTGGTCTGCTCAACTTGTAGAATAATTCCATATAATTGGCTAGCTAAAGAAGCAGAGAGGAGACTCAAGCAGGCAGACTCAAGTTGGCAGTGGGTGCAGCAGTGGGTGAACCTGCTGGTCTTCTCAAACTACCTGTCTACACAACACAGTGGTTCCAATCCTAGCAGGAGAAGTAGACTGTCATGACTTTCAGTTTCCTTCCCTGTGTTAACTGGACCTGGTCAGGGAGCTAATCTCTTCTCATTCCCTTTCATATTCACAACATTTTCACAGAGCTCTTACTACGTATGCCAGATACTATGCTGGACCCTAGGGATAAAACAAGAGCAGGACAGTTCACCCAGCTATACACAAAACACAGCCTGCTCTAGTAACCATGTCTGAGGCTGCTGCCCTGTGTGTGCCTCTGCTCCTGGGAAATCTTTCTAGTCATCACATGCCCATGGGGAAGGTTTGGCTCCATTTCTATTATGGATGTGTGAAAACTGCCAAAGGTACATATGGGAGGGAGGCTGCTTGGATTTCCTCTTTAGCAGCTTAAATGGGAAAGAAACTTGGCTCCAAGGTAGCCCCTTGTGTTGTGTGAAAAATGCTATTTTGTCATTCCTCAAAAGGAGTCTAGAAGCAGCCAGTAACTCTGTGTAGGAGAACAGAGCAGCAGCTGTCACCTGAAAGAGGCCCTCACATAAATCATGCAGACATGAGGAAAGGAGGGCGGGTTCAACTAGGACATCAGGACACTCTTGGCTTTAATTTGATGAGCTGCCAGGGAACTGGGAACTGGGTTGTATTTCTTTTGTCTTTGCCTTCAAATCAGTTACATTCTAGCTGAAAAGGCTTCCTCCTGCTGCTATCCTTTTCAAGCAGAAATAAAAGGCAGCACTGGACCCTTGAAAGTGGCTCTTGAAATCTCTGTCTTTGCCTGTCATTCCAGTGCTGCCACTGCTGAGTGAGGCACTTGTTCCATTCTTTCCTAGACTGTCCAGTTCCATGATAAGATGGTGCTAGGAGTCACACATATGCTTAAAGCATAGTCCTTCCCAAGTCAACATGGTAGTCCAACCTCTGCCATTGGATTCTCTTCCTGAAGCCTCGTGAAAATTGCTGCCAAATAATAAGATGTTATGAGGCCACAGGACAAAGGAAATGAGGGAATCTCTGGGATATGTTAATGCATTCTTGGAAGTCAGAAAGTAGAAAAGCTGCTGAATCACCAGAGGGAAGGAAAAAATTCTGTGCCCACAGGGAAGGGTCATGAGGAGAAGTAAGTCTGTCTCTGCAAGTGCAGCAGGAGGACCTGATACATGGGCTAAGCCAGGGAGTGGACTGAAAAAAAAATCTATGTAGATTCAGTCAGAATTACTCTTCCATCCTACAAAGAATGACAATAAGTCTCCTCTCCTCAGACACTTACATAAACTCTTTAGAAATTGAACCTGCAGAGGTTTAGGCCATGAGATATCTTGCACTGCAGATGGTAGAGGCAATATACAGATTGAATGCTGGGGATATGTCTACATTCTGAATGAGGGGTTTCTCAAGTACCCTGCCAGAACCTCCAGATGCTAGTATCCAGGGCCTCCCAATGGGGAGGAGACTGCTTCTCTGGATTAACTGAAAGGAAATGTTTACAAATTCTCATGTTAAACCTTAGAATTTGATAAGCTGGTCTAGGCATTCAGAATTTCTCATCACTGCCATTTTTTTATTGTTGTTGTAGTTATTATTGTTGTTATTGTTGATGTCAACATTGTTGGATAGGACAGAGAGAAATGGAGAGAGGAAGGGTAGACAGAGAGGTGGAGAAAAAGACACCTGCAGACCTACTTCACCACCTGTGAAGTGACTCCCCTCCAGGTGGGGAGCCAGGAGCTCGAACTTCTATCCTTATACTGGTCCTTGCACTTTGTGCCACATGGGCTAAACCCACTACACTGCCACCTGACCCCCTATCACTGCCATTTTTTAACTTATTATTATTACTTTTTACCTATTTATAATTAGCTAGCTAGCCAGGATGTTAACTTGTCTGAACTTTAAGCTTTTTTTTTGTGGGTAGCTGCTAAAAATCTTGTTCCACATTTTAGCCTTAGCTGAGTTGCTGACAATTCTCTCCATACTGTGTTGTTCTGGGGACAGTCAGAGGTGAGGAGGAAGTTTATACTACTCTTTTCTGAATTTTCTCCCTTTATTGTTGCTCAAGACTTTGAGTACTCAAATCAATTAGCTGTGGGTTTCTATCACCATTTGAACTTTTGTTTGGCACAGAATGGGACTTACTTTAAGGGTAAAAGCCATAGCAGCATGAGAAATGACCATTGCTTCCAAATACCAACTCTTCAATACCTGGTTACCTTTGGTCATCCTTGAATGACTTTAGGTAGTTGTTTTGTTTGTGATTTATAGTGCTACTTTGGAAGAGGGTCGTTTTGAAAAGATCTGATAGTAATACTTTTTGATAACTCATTCTCCTACTACTTTCCCTCAGCTTAGCTTTAGATACAAATGTATAGCTAAAGAGTTTGAAGACAATATGCAACATAAAAGATGAATAAATGAAAACTAAAGCACTTAAATGGGGCAAAGGTTGAGAAGAGGGGGCTTTAGAGGAAACAGAGACTCCACCTGGAGCATGACAAAAATACAAAAATAAGCCCACAATAACAGACATAGACAGAAATATTCACCTGCAGAAGAAAAGCAGTTTGGGTTTACTGTTTTAAAAAAGGAGAATCTGTTTTTAAAAGAATCTGTTTACTGATGACATCCGGAGGTGGGGCTATGGAGCAGCAGCAGCTGTGCTTCTCTCCTCTCCTTTCCCAGGTCAACTAGGAATACCAAAGGAGACTACCTGGGACCACAACAAGACAGGTCTAGAACAAATTCAGGAACTTACAAAATCACCAGTGAGTACAAACACGTGTGGCTCAAGGACAGAGAGAAGCCTAGGGAGAAGTTAAATGACTGGTAACAACAGTCCAGCAGTTTACCAGGTGGGACACCACCTCCAGTCTGTTTCACCAACAAAAAGAAGGCTGAAGGGAGGAGAGGACTCCCCTGAGATTCACCAAATGCAACTGTGAGTCACCATTGCTACTGCACTCAGAATCTGGAGCAACAGGGGGTAGGCCCTGTGCTGACACCAGGGGACAGAGAACTAACAAGGAAACTCAGGAGAAGATCTATACCTTGGTATCCTAGCAGTGGGGCCATGGCAGTCTTTTTGCATAGCCATCTCTACCCCACCCTGCTTTATCTCTTGGTCAGGAGTGAGGGATTAAGCTAAGAAGCCTACTTATAGTTTAAAAGCCCTCAGGATTCCATAGCCTACAGGGAAGAAAAAGAACAAAAGAGGCTTTTAAGCCACTGTGCTCCAACTCAGGGATTAAAATACTATTTAAACAACTGTCAATTTCCACAACTACCTTACTTAGACACAAGTCAATCCAGGCAAAAGTGATCAGTAATTTGAAAAGTATTGAGAGACAGACCTCATAAAATACTATATAGAATGGTCAAACCAACAAGAAGAAATATTGGAGAAATGAACCAAGACAAGAGTCCAGCTAAAATTCCCCCAAAGGTTGAAGCACAAAATAATGAGGTCAACATCCAAATACTAATAAAGGAACTAATCACAGGAGTAAGTAAAGAATTTGAAAGAATTGTCATCAGAAATGCAGAAACAATGAATGAGACTCTGGAGAAAACACTAATTATCTCATGTTTATTAGAGAACTGAAAGCTGAAATAGCTGAGCTAAGAATGCAAATAGCTGAACAAGCTAAAAAAGTATCAGAACAGGGTAACAAAATAGATGAACTGCAGAAAACATTAGAAGGGAGAGTGATTAGAATAAATGAGGTTGAAGACAGAATTAGCAAGATGAAGGACAAATTAGAGCAAACTAAAAAAGAAGTAAGAGATCTCAAAAAGAGATTAAAAGATACTGAAAACAACAATAGAGACCCATGGGATGACTTCAAAAGAAATAATATACGCATTATTGGCTTACCAGAGGAAGAAAGGAAGGGGAAGAAAGCATTCTTCAGGACATAATAGCTGAGAACTTCTCTAGTCTAGACAACATCAAAGACATAAAGGTTCAAGAAGCCCAGAGGGTTCCAAACAGAACAAACCATATTTAAAGACACCAAGACACATTATATTTAGAATGGAAAGGAATAAGGATAAACAAAGAATCCTGAAGGCTGCAAGAGAAAAACAAAGAGTCACCTACAGAGGAAAACCCATATTATTATTAGCAGACTTCTCCATACAAACACTATAGGCCAGAAGAGAATGGCAAGATATCTGTCAAATGTTCAATGAGAAAGGCTTTAAACCAAGACAACTATATCCTGCCAAACTGTCATTCAGAATAGATGGAGGCATAAAAACCTTCTCAGACAAGCAACAGTTGAAAGAATCAACTATCACTAAGCCTGCCCTGAAAGAAGTTCTGAAAGGTCTCCTATAAACAGTCAGACCACCATAAATAGGCCATCTATCAGAATACTCTAAATACCTATAAGAATGGCATTAAAATATCTTCAGTCTTTGATATCAATAAATGTCAGTAATATATTAACAGCAACACAGTCATAGTAGTGGACTTCAATACCCCACTCTCTCAACTAGACAGAACTTCCAGGCAAAAAAGTCAATAAAGACATGAGGGAGCTAAATGAGGAGATAGATAAACTAGAACTATTGGACATTTTCAGAGCCATTCATCCCAAGAAACTGGAATACATATTTTACTCAAGTCCACATGGGTCATTCTCAATGATAGACATATGTTAGACACAAAGACAGCATGAGCAAATTCAAGAGCATTGACATCATCCCAAGCACTTTCTCAGACCACAGTGGAATTAAACTAACTTTTAACAATCAACAAAAGATTAGTAATAGTCCCACAATGTGGAAGCTCAACAGTAGACCACTTAACAACTACTTGGTCAAAGACGAAATAAAGGAAGAAATCAAAATGTTTCGAGAATTCAATGAAAATGAAGACACAAGCTAAAAAAATATTTCTGAAACAGCTAAGGCAGCACTGAGAGGGAAGTTCATAGCCATACAAGTACACATTAGGAAACAAGAAAAAGCAAAAATAAATAGCCTGATTGCACACCTTAAAGACCTAGAAGAAGAAGAACAAAGGAACCCTAAAGCAACCAGAAGGACAGAAATAACTAAAGTTAGGGCAGAAATAAATAACATTGAAATAAGAAAATGATACAAAAGATCAACAAAAGTAAATGTTGGTTCTTCGAAAGATTGAACAAAATCAGCAAACCTTTAGCCAGACTTACAAAACAAAAAAGGGAGAAGACCCAAATAAATTGAATCATAAATGAAAGAGGAGATATCACAATGGACACTGCAGAAATTCAACGTATCATGAGGCTTCTATGAAAAACTATATGCCACGAAGCTAGAAAACCTGGAAGAAATGTACAATTTCCTAGATACCTATGAACTTCCAAATTAAGTAAAGAGGAACTAGATAACATGAACGGGCCCATCAAAGCTATTGAAATTGAAACAGTTATCAAAAACTTTCCTAAAAATAAAAGTTGTGGACCAACGTGATCCACCATATCAATAAAAGCAAGACCAAAAACCACATGGTCATATCAATAGATGCAGAGAAAGCCTTTGAAAAAATACAACATCCCTTTATGATCAAAACACTACAAAGAGTGGGAATAAATGGAAAATTCCTGAAGATAGTGGAGTCTATATATAGCAAATCTACAGCCAACATCATAGTCAATGGTGAAAAGCTGGAAGCATTTCCCTTCAGATCAGGTACTAGTCAGGACTGCCCACTATCACATTACTATTCAACATAGTGTTGGAAGTTTTTGCCTTAGCAATCAGGAAGGTGCAAGGAGTTAAAGAGATACAGATTGGAAGATAAGAAGTCAAACTCTCCCTATTTGCAGATGACATGATACTATCCATAGAAAAACCTAAGGAATCTAGCAAAAAGCTTTTGGAAATCATCAGGCAATACAGTAAGGTGTCAGGCTACAAAATTAATATTCTTAAAAATTCAAATGAAGGACATTATTGTGAGCTTTCAGACAAATCAGAGCTAAGGAGACCCTCCCAAGGGATTCTAGGAAGAAAAGGTCACATACAAAGGATCAGAAATCAGAGTGGGATTAAACTAAAAAGCAATGGAGGTGACCAGAAAGTCTAATAATTCCTTTAAAATACTAGGTGTATTTCTGGTCAAATACAGCTTTTGACCAGAAATTTTGACCAGGGTAAGAACAGAATAAAGATGTTTTTAGTCATTACTCAAAAATTATAGTTTTTTTTTCCTTTGTGGAAGATATAATTTAGCGAACCCAGAAAGATGAAGCTATGGAGGTCTCTGTGCAGGATGGTGATGGGTAGGAGATCCTGGGATGATAGTTGTGTTTCACACGCATACAGCAAAGAGTGTAGGCAGAGTTACATAGAACTGCTTGTAAGAGAAATGGAGGCTAAGATGAAAGGTGGTCTTTTATAGGAATTGTTACTGGAACTGATGGGTTGTCTATATAAGAAAGAAAAGCTAAATGTCTGTCCTCTTAAATCCTGTGGCTGGCCTAAGAATGAAACTGACATATGATTGACACAGATTTATTTGATACTTTTATATGTACAGAGTAGTTTTCAAAAGGAGAATGAAAAACACAAAGAAAGCCATCTGTCCCTAAAATATACACATTTATACAAATAATGATAAATTGTCAAAGATATTTAAGACAAAGGGTCATAAACTTGGAGAGCAAATATGGAACAATGTTGTAGGACATATGTGGAGGGTGCTAATGGACTTTAAAGGCTATTTTAGCAAATTGGTATGTACAGGTGCATTCTGGTAGCAACTTCAAGACCCTGGTGATAAGATTGTTTTCTTCCAGACACAAGAAGGGGACTCTTCCCATGTGAAATTGTAAGAAATTCATGTAGTTTAGGTATAAAAAGGAAGCTAAGAGAGCGCTTCCTGTACCTAATATTCCTCAGTGCCTTTGGCTCAAAATAATCATAATGCCAAAGCAGGATATTTTAGGGTGACCAGTTCCAAACTCTCCTATCTAAGCTTTGGGCTAAGCAGAGGAGAGTACTGAGAAAGGTTTCACAGACTATTGAATATTTTTGGAATACTTGGCACTGATTATACAGTAAACTACACAAAACATAAAATAGTGCAATTGCTTCAGGAAAAGCAAAAAAGAAGTGCATGAGAAAGAAAATATAATTATTATGCCGACTCAACAGTGAATGAGATGTATATAATTTGACAATTGGCCCCCACAAGCTGCCTCCTCCTTGTCTTGGGGGAGGCAGGAACTGAGCTACTGATATATTCGCTTTCAGCAACACTAACATGTTTTCACTTTATTGTATATTAAATTTCTATGTATTAGATTATCTGGCATAGGTTTGTGGCATCTGACTGGTACAGAAGTTGATTAATAATGTCTAAAATTAATAAATCTAGAAATAGCAGTGTAAGCAACATGCTAAAATTATGGCAATAAATGGGGGAGGCAGTAAAAGAGTTGAAAGTGTTTGCCTCTGGACTTGAGGGTGGAGTTGGAGTAAGTAGAGAGATAGTAGGGGAGATTATATATATATATATATATATATATATATATATATTTAGAAGCAAGGACTTTTTGAGGGGGAGGGGTGGTCTGAAAGATGCAGTTTTAATATAATTAGAAAGAAATTCTGACTGAGGGGCTTACTTCTCTGTTCAAGCAACATTACAGAGCCCCTGCACCTTCTGCTGCCACCCCCATCTATCAGTGTGGTGGTCAAAACTGGGAGTGCTGTGGGGAAAAACTGGTCAGAGGATGAGGGAAGCCTCCAGGGCCAATGTTCTCTCAGGAGAAGTTGGGGTTTTGGTCACATTACCTTAGAAAAACCACAAGTGATTTCTTGATAAGGTACGCAAAGCATAAATTCTTTGTTACAGAGATGTGAAGTACAAGTCATGCAGAAATAGTATTAAGGTGCAGAATAGTTTGTGTGAAGAGAAAGGCCCCTCCATGTGCTCCTTCTCTTAAATTCTGGATTCAGGTCCCACATGGATCCAGCTTCCCATTGGTCCACTGAGATCACCTCCTGTCCTTCCTATTGGGTTACTGTTTTCTTTTCTTTCTTTCTTTCCTCTTTCTTTCTTCTTTCTTTCTTTCTTTCTTTCTTTCTTTCTTTCTTTCTTTCTATCTTTCTTTCTATCTTTCTTTCCTTTTTCTGGGTCTCAGTGCCTGCACTATGAATCCACTTCTCCTGGAGGCCATTTTTCCCCATTTTGTTGTTCTTGTTGTAGTTATAGCTGTTGTTGTTATTGGGTAGGAAAGAGAGAAATAGAGAGAGGAGGGGAAGACAGAGAGGAGGAGAGAAAGATAGGCACCTGCAGACCTGCTTTACCACTTACGAAGTGACCCCCCTGCAGGTGGAGAGCTGGGGTTTCAAACTGGGATTATTGTGCTTTGCACCATATACACTTAGCCCACTGCGCTACAGCCTAACCCCTGCCTACTGTTTTCCAAATGTTGTTACCTTTCTAAAACTCCTCCCACTGTATAAAGATGCTTCCTGTGTACTCAAAAGCCCTTCCTACTATTTTCTTGGTTCTACCTTTAAGTTCTTCCCCATTCATATGGAGAAACGTGATAATACAAAACAAAGTGGCCATAGACTGAGACAGTTCTGGCTAACTCAGGTTTCAAGCCTCCTTTCCTTCAGAATTGTCCCTAGCAGGAGGAGGAGGAGGAGGAGGAGGAGGAGGAGGAGGAGGAGGAGGAGGAGGAGGAGGAGGAGGAGGAGGAGGAGGAGGAGAAGGAGGAGACAGAGAGAGAGAGAGAGAGAGAGAGACTGGAGAACCAGCCCAAACAGTTGACATTTAGTAAGAACTGGGGGGAAGGCTATTTAACATGGGACGTTCTGGGAGGCTTCAGGTACAAAGATATTTTCCTGGATAAGATTTAAAAAATGAATTCACACATCAACCTTTTAAAGATGTTAGGTGAGCCAAAAGGGAAAAAGGCCAGTATCCATAGCTGGTGACAAGAATTAAGAGAGGAATGTGACAAAAGTAGATCTAAAACTCAGAGGGAGAGGGTGACAATCACTATGAAAATGGAAGCTTCCATCTTTTCTCAGAAACACTGAGACATGCACTAGACACCTGCTATTTGGATTCAATAGATATTTACAGAAACTTCCAAGAGACAGGCCCTGTCTTGACATTGAAAACTAGGGGAAAATAAGGCAAAGTGCTTGCCTTCATCTTCTTTATCTCACATTGATCCAACTTCTATTTAAAAGATTCTGTTACACTGGGAGTATGCACTAACCTGTCAATGCCCATGTTCAGTGGGGAAGCAGTTACAGAAGCCAGACCTTTCACCTTCTGCACCCCATAATGTCCCTGGGTCCATACTCCCAGAGGATTAAAGAATAGGAAAGCATGGTCCAGGAGGTGGCACAGTGGATAAGGCATTGGACTCTCAAGCATGAGGTCCTGAGTTCAATCCCAGGCAGCACATGTACTAGAGTGATGTCTGGTTCTTTCTCTCTCTTCTATCATTTCTCATGAATCAATCAATAATTTAAAAAAAAAAGTTGTGTTTTTTTTTTAAAAAAAAAAGAATAGGAAAGCTATCGGGAGGGGATGCGATGCAGAGTTCTGGTGGTGGGAATTGTACCCCTCTTATCCTATGGTCTTGTCAGTGTTTCCACTAAAAATTTTAAAAAATGACAATAAATTGTATTGTAAAAAAAAAGATCCTGTTTCATCTAATTAATTTCACTGTTTAAGTCTAGACTACCAGCCCTGAAAGGTGAGGTCACAGAAGCCAGATAAATTTCTGCTGGTCTCATCAGTGATGACTATTTACTTATTAGTGCTATGTGGTATCCTGTCAATTTTCCTATTTATCTACTTTAATGTGATAATAATCCAGGTCAGCCTGACTTTAAAGTCCTGTCCTAGACAATTTGCCATCACTCAAGCACTAGCATCTTAAAATCCTAGTTTATTTTCTAAGGTAAATACTTTGGACCTAATTGTTGGGGTTTGTTTTAGAATCCACATCTCTGGGGAGACAGACAGTTTTAAAGGTACTTCTCTCAAGGGATTTTTTAAAAAATTGTTTTTATTATTATCTTTCAGATTAAGTATGCCTAAACTTAAATAGCATAATTGTTAAGATGATCTCCTTCAAATGTTAAGATACTCCTTTCAAAACTGTTCTCAGAGGTCTCTGAACTCCAGTTCCATCAGGACCCAGAGAGAGAAGAGAAAAACAAGGAAGGACACTCAGAAGTAATAACAGGTGTAGGTGTGACTTAGAAAGGAACAGAAGGCAAGACCATAGAAAAAATGAGCAAAATATACATAAATATAAATAGTTATAGAAATAATAGCCCATATCTGTGACTTTGGGAGAACTACTACAGTTCCAGTAGAGGGAATGGGAACACAGAACTGTGGTGGTTGGAATGGTGTGGAATTATACTCCTGTTATCTTAACTTTGTAAATTAATATTAAATAACAAATAAAAAAGCCCACCTCTGGTCAGTTGTTTACCCAAGCCACTAGAAAGTATTTGCTGGTTTGGCACCAACCTTTGCCTTGTCAATACACTAGAGAGCTTATCTGTATGCATAAACAATGGCTTCTGCTTCCCTATAGAGCCTGCAGAAGGTCATATAGGGATGGGGGTCAGATGAAATGTAAGTCAGTCTAATAGTCTCATGCAGAATGTCCCCATGGTTATTAGGATAGAATTTAGGCCATCTCCAAGGACAATTGTAGAGAAGTCCCTGGGAGAAAGAAAAATGCTAATTTTTTATTCCAATTACCAGTATGCTCTTTAATTCAGATGAAATGCCTCCAGTGTTCTGGATGTTTTATGAGATCTATCATGAAGACGTTCCACAGCCCTCCAGGGATTTCCATCAAAGAAAGATATGACATATTCTGGGGCCACAGTGGGCCAGGCAAATAATAGAAGGAGAAGGGTACTTGAATTCCCCCTCCTCTACCCACCATTGTGTCTGGGACCATAGAGACAGAATCCTGATTAATCTTTCTTCTCTTTTATGGAATTCCTTGTTCTTTATAGATAAATAGAATGAATGGAGCAAGAATAATATTTCCATGCTTTGGAATCAAGCTTTCAATCGCCAATACCTGTAAGAGAAGTAAAACCCAAATAGGTTATTCCAGACTATAGTGTAGCCTATTTGCTCTTCTACTAAAATATTTCATGGATTTTTAAGGAAAATCAACTCTCTGAGCAACCCTAACTTCACTCATTTTCTGCTGTGGAAGATGATGAATGAATAGGAAAATGGCTTTGTGTATTATGTCCAGATGATCCTAGCTCAATGAGAGTCTGCTACCATGAATTTAAAAAAAAGTTGTTAGTATTGTTTTATTTATGTAGTTTCAGTTTATAAGACTGTTTATGTTTTAGGTGAACCACTTCATCTCTCTTCTAATTATATGTTGCCACACCATCAAAGTGTCAAGCTTCCTCCCCCACATTGAGCTGCCTTCTTCCCTATTTTCCCTCTCTCCCTTCCTCCTTTGGTAGACTTAGTTTTGTTTCAGTCTTAGGGTTTGATTTCATGGAACTTTGTCTGTTGTTTTGTTTCCTTTTTCTGAATATATCCCACATATGAGTGAGGCTGTTGCTGGTGAAGCCTAGTAAGGGGTCTACGAGGTTCCTCTTGAAACCCTGCTGATTGACTGGGTCATAGATGATACCGCAGTGAAGAATCACAGAGATTTAGGTTTCTGGCAAAATGAGTGTTTATTGAAGCAAGGTAGAGATAGAAAGCAGAGACACATGCAGACATATGTAGGCCTTTGAGAGTGAGAGGTCTCCACTTTTGTAGCCCCTCTTAGTTTTATAGTGGTCTGGAGTCCATGTAAGTTACCATAGAAAGATTAAGTGGAGGGACCGGTGGTGGCGCTCTTGATTGGGCGCACAAGAACCCAGGTTCGAGCCCCTGGTCCCCACCTGCAGGGTGGAAAAGTAAGTGGTGAAGCAGTGCTGCAGGTGTCTCTCTGTCTCTCTCCCTCTCTGTCACCCCCGTCCCTCTCGATTTCTGGCTTTCTGTACCCAATAAGTACATAAAGATAATTAAAAAAAAAAGACTAAATGGTTTCTTAGTGCTGATTCCCTAGACCCTTGACCCCCACTTCATCCTGTGATGCTTAACTTGTCCTTGTGTTCTTCTGTGCATATCTGCATCTATGGCTTGATGTCTGGTTCTTCTTCCATGCTCTGGAATGAACGTGTAGGGGAGGATGGTAGGGGGCATTGCTCAGCCAGTTCAGCTAGCTCCACTAAGTTCCTGAATACCTTCTAATGCCCTTCCAGTGTCTTTCAGGATCATGCATGTGTGGAAAATGGGGTCCCCTTCCCTTATACTGCCCCTAATAAGATCTTTTAGCCCTTTACTTTCTCCTCCTGGCTTATTAGCTTAACATTATCCCTTCTAGCTTCATCCATGTTGCAGCAAGAGGCAAGATCTCATCCTTCCTTGTGAGTGGTATTCCATTATGTGGAAATACCATATCATTTTCCTTTTTTTTATGAGTTGCTCTTTTTCAAAAAAATTGTTATTTCATTCCATTTCTCTCTTCTTATGGAAGACATATGTTGCAAATAGTGTTTCTTTAGTGTTTTTACTTGAGTTTCTTTTTTTTCTTTTCCCCTTTTAAATGTTTTATATTATTATTGTTATTATTTGAGCTTCTATCACATCTTCAAGCTCACAGGTTCAACCTCCAATTTTTATCATTTTCTGCTGAGTCTCTCAATTGTATATATATATATATATATATATATATATATATATATATATATGTCAGTTACTATGTTCTTCAGCTCTTTAATGTTTTTCTGGACTTGCCTCATACTTTGTTTAAATTTTTCTCTATTGGCTTTCTCATTTAAGTAAGTATCACTGGGACTATTTCTGGAAGACTTCGGGAAGCTTATGTATCTGTGGTGCATTCTAACCCCCCGCCCCAAACTTTCATTTTGGTCCATTAATACAAATACAAGTGATTTCCTGTCTCCCATTTGTCTGTACTCTTTGAGCATCTGTGTCTGGGAACCTTGCTTAACTGGATCTGGGTGAGGTCAAGTGTTCCTAGCAATGAATGTCCCTCTATGGAGGATGAAGGGAATCTTGGTGGCCTGGGGTTTCCCAGTAGCAAGAACCAGACCTGTGCAGTACCTGTTAGTCCTTCCTGCAAAGAATAGACAGTGGTGGCTATGGTCTTGAGTGTGTACAGAGATGAGGCTATGGGGCCTGGGTAAGGCATGGTAGTAACTTCTTTTATGAGTGCCAAAGTGGGAAATCATAGAAGCAGAATTGTGGAGGTTAGAACTTTGGTGGGCAGAGTTGCAGGTGTGTTGGGGTCCAGGAGAGGGTAGTTGATTTCATTGGATAGTACAGAGGCTATGATTTAAACAAGTTGTCAGGTGACTATGCTCAATTTAGAGATTTAGTTCAAATATGGTGTCCACTTGTGTGTTTCCATAAAAGTGACCAATGTTTGCCACAATGTTGTTTGCTAGCCACTCCAACCCTAGTTTATGCTCTAAAGTCTCCTGCCCCCCTGCTCTATAATTGCAAGGGCAGGTTCATATGGAAGAGTCCATGATCTAGCTAACCTTCCCTGTTCTCCATAATAAAGTTTTGCTTCCTGGAAATCTCTTCTTGCTCTGCACTGTGGTCTCACTCCTAAAAGGGAATGCTACATTGCCTCCTAGATGGTCTTTATATGTCACTTACTGTAAAGGTTCTCTTTATTAGCTCTTAGTCAATTTTCTGTGTAGATTTATCTGCCCTGGGTCTGCTGTGTTCTTTAAAGGAGGCAAACATAGTTTTTCTTTGTTTGGCTATCTTGGACCAAATTCTCCTTTTAAATATTTTCTTTCTTATTTCCCTCTATTGCTATCTGCTTTTATGGAGGTGATGGAGACTCCACCTCTTGCTCAGGTACAAGTTTACTTGGATAGCATCAGGCCATAGGGATAAATTTCTTATCTTTCTGGCTTCTTTGTATACTGGATGAATAATCAAAAGAGCACCAAAATGATAGCAAAGGAAAAATCAGTTTAATAACATTGATAGATAAATTTAAGCTGTTGAAAAATCTTATAAGTACCATGTGCTAACTGATTGCACCACTGGAGTTATAGTTAAATGGCTGAAAAATCTAAAGTAAAATGTGGCAGTCCAGAGATGTATAGCCTATCTTAGGAGGCTTGAGGTGGTGGTCCAGGAGGTGGCTCAGTGGATGGGGTGTTGGACTCTCAGACATGAGGTGTCAAGAAGAGGAGGGAGGGAAATTTCATATGGTAAGAGAGGATGATTTCAGCTTTTATTCTGAGAGTGAAAAGGTTGAGTGTCTTGAAGAAAGGACAAGTGCACTGATGAATATTATTATTATTATTATTAACCAGAGCACTGTTCAGCTCTGGCTTATGGTTGTGTGGGGGATTGAACTTGGGACTTTGGAGCCTCAGGCATGAGAGGCTGTTTGCATAACCATTATGCTATTTACCCTCTGCCCTTTTTCTTTTCTTTCTTTTTAAAATTTTGTATTGCACTGATGAATCTTGACTTGGATGACACCCTCCAAAACTAGATCATTAAACAGGGCATCAGTTTTCTTCAATTGAGAAAAGCCAAAGGACTGAGAGAAAAACAGAGCTTCTTTTTAAAAAAATTTTTTATTTATAAAAAGGAAACATTGGCTAAACCATAGGATAAGAAGGGTACAACTTCACACAATTCCCACCACCAGAACTCTGTATTCCATCCCCTCCCTGATAGCTATTCCTTAACCCTCTGGGAGTATGGACCCAAGGTCATTGTGGGATGCAGAAGGTTGAAGGTCTGGCTTCTGTAATTGCTTCCCCACTGAACATGGGCATTGGCAAGTCAATCCATACTCTCAGCCTGCCTCTCTCTTTCTCTAGTGGGGTGGGGTGAGGTTCTAGGGAATTGGAGGTCCAGGACACATTGGTGGGGTTGTCTGTCCAGGGAAGTCTGGTCGGCATCCTGCTAGCATCTGGAACCTGGTAGTTGAAAAGAGAGTTAACATACAAAGCCAAACAAATTGTTGACCAATCATGGACCTAAAAGTTGGAATAGGGCAGATGAAGAGTTGGGGGGGGGGGTCTCTGTTTTATAGATAGCTAGTAGGCATATTTTAGTTATAATCCAAAGAGCCTGTGGCTATACTAGTGTTTTTTGTTTGTTTGTTTTGCCTGAGCCTGAAATCTGATATGGAGGTGGATCCTAATTATTGTCTGGGGAGATGATGTCATGGCTGGAAAAAGGACCAGAAAGCAGGATCAGGGAAGAGAGTATCTCCCAAATATGGGAAAGCTGTATAGATATGTTGACTATAAATGCCATCGATTTGATGTGATCTGGGGCCCATATTCAGCTTGGGAGCCTTTGTGACCTCTGCATCCTTGTAGATCTGAGCTCACATTCTGTGGTCATGAGTAGGGACATTCCAAGCTGCCCCAATATCAGGACCCATGTATGTTGCCCATCCTCCCATTCTCTACCATTGTTGATCCAAGTTGAGGGCAGGGTCCTATGGGACCCACAAAGGGGTCTATTGTGTTGTTCCTGATAGAAATGAACAGTAACAATGGAGAGAGGGATTTATTCGAGGTCTAGGCCCATCATATCTGTTTGGGAATCTCAGGACTCCCCAACTAGGGCCCCAGCTGATGGGGTCGCCTGATAGTGACTAAAAAGTCATCATTAATATATGCCAGTCTCTTGCCCTTTTTCAGATTTTGCAGTCCTTGCTTTGATGATGTTAGCTTTGGAGTGAGTGAGAGAACTGTAATAGGAAGTAGGTAAGGAAAAACAGAGCTCCTTCTCAGGCTCATGTTGATCTTTAATTGAAATAATCTGCATTATTTAAGTAATGGCAACAGACCATAGGGCCTCTGTCGACTTTGGTTCTCTACATAGATATTACACTTGTTGGAAAAGGGCCTACTCTGAACATAGTGATAGAAGTCCGTCTCACCCTTTAGCAATATTGACCTCACAATGTGTCATGGTATGCATCGGTTTGGTTTTCTTTATTAAAGCTTAGTAGAAAACTATTTTTAAAAAATTAAATGATGACTTTAATCAAGTACATAATGAACACATGCCAAAGATTTTAATTTATTAATTAAAGAGGAAACTAGTAAGGTAATGCTACCAATTCAAGGGCAAATCGGAAGAGCGGAAACATACAGATTGTCAGGAATTTGCTTAGTAAAACAAAACTGTGAGAGATCAGTGACACTTCTGCCAGACAGAACTCATCTGCATGTTTATGGACAAGAATCATTTGCAGTGCTGACAGTTACATATAATTTATGGAGTCTTAAAATGCTCAACAACATTGAAAAGTACAGCAACTCTGTAGAATCAGATTTCTGAGAACTCTTATGATGTTCAGAGGTCTTCTCAGTAATCTGATTCTGCTGAATCTCTATACTTGTCAGTGCTGTTAAGCATTTAAAAATAAATTTTATTTTATTTATGTGTTTATTTTGGATAGAGACAGAGATAAATTGTGAGGAAAGTGTGATGTAGGGTGAGAGAAAGACACCTGCAGCACTTTTTCATAGTTTGTGAAGCTTCTCTCTTGCAGGTGGGGACTGGGGGCTTGAACGCTGGTCCTTATACATAATAAGTTGTTAGGCATTTTAAAACTCTATAAAATGCTACCTTTTAGTTTTACTTTAATGTCATTTTTTTTACCTCTGTTGAGACTAGTCCACCTTCTAGAAGCACAAGCAAGTGGGTAATCAGAATCAGTGCATTACTTTACTTTTTCTGGGTCAGCACTCAGTCTTTAACTTTGATAAGTAAATTATTTATTCATTTCTTTTGTGGTGATTATTGATATTATTTTAGTCTTGAAGACAAAGAATGCTAGAGGCTGAGGGGAAGATCAGTCATTAAAGGGCATCAAGAAAGGCACAGCAAACAAGGATATACCTTTATATACACTGAAGTTTCTTTTTTAAAATTTTATTAGTGATATTATGTTGATTTACAAAAATTACATGTCAACAGGGGTATAATTCCATACCATTCTCACCATCAGAGTTCTGAATCCCCAATCCCTCCATGGCAAGTCACAACAGCTCTCCTAAGATTGCAGACATGGGTTAACTGTCATCTCTATAAATAACTGTCTACATTTTAAAAATATTTTTATTTATTTATTATCAGACAGAGATAGAGAGAATTTGAGAGGGGGAGGGAGAGATAGAGAGGAAGAGAGAGAGAGACTGAGAGAGAGAGAGAGAGAGAAACACCTGCAGCACTACTTCACAACTCCTGAAGCTTTCCCCCTGCAGGTGGGGACCAGGATCTTGAAACTGAATCCTTGTGCACTGTAATGTGTGCATTTAACCAGGTGCACCACCACCTGGCCCCTCTGTCTACATTTGTACATAATTGGGCCCTTTTCTTCCAGATCCTGTACTCTTCCCTTTCAAGCAACACATAACCCTATAACTACATCCAAATGTCCCTCCCATTTTCCTCCTCTATCCAGGTCCTGATCAAATTCAGAGCCCTGTTTTCCTTTTCCTCCTATCACTTCTTCCCCACTGGAATATGGATCAAAATTGTCTTTGGGGTGCAGAAGGTAGAAATTCTGGCTTCTGTTATTGCTTCAACACTGGACATGGGCATTGGCAGGTCGATCCATACCTCCAGCCTGTTTGTAAATTTAAGTTTCTGCCTTCCTAATTTGTATGTGTTACAATGATGAAGCATTTTTCTGAAGGGAGTTTTTTAAAAAAATTTATTTATAAAAAGGAAACTGACACTCAGGTGAGACCTTTCCTTTTATAGTATACTCTAATTCCATCTCAGGTGGTTCACTTTCTAACAAAGTCCCAAAACCTAGATATACACCAGTTTCTGTGAGAGAGAGCATATGTTCACACGTATCCATAAACTACTGCAAAATATATACCTGAAAGCAGAAGTACACTAGAGTTTGCAGTGAGTATCCCCGTAACACTTCCTCTCCACTATTCCAAGCTTTGGGTCCATGATTGCTCAACAACTTGTCTGGCTTCGTATGTTAACTCTCTTTTCAGCCACCAGGTTCCAGATGTCATCAGGATGCCAGCCAGGCTTTCCTGGACTGAAGACCCCACCAATGTGTCCTGGAGCTCAGCTTCCCCAGAGACACACCCTACTAGGGAAAGAGAGAGGCAGACTGGAAGTATGGACCAACCAGTCAACGCCCATGTTCAGCGGGGAAGCAATTACAGAAGCCAGACCTTCTACCTTCTGCAACCCTCAGTGACCCTGGGTCCATGCTCCCAGAGGGATAGAGAATGGGAAAGCTATCAGGGGAGGGGGTGGGGTATGGAGAATGGGTGGTGGGAATTGTGTGGAATTGTACCCTTCCTACCCTATGGTTTTGTTAATTAATACTTTCTTAAATAAAAAAAAAGGAAACTGACAAAACCGTAGGATAAGAGGGGTACAACTCCACACAATTCCCACCACCAGAACTCCGTATCCCATTCCCTCCCCTGATAGCTTTCCTATTCTTTAACCCTCTGAGAGTATGGACCCAAGGTCATTGTAGGATGCAGAAGGTGGATTTTTACTTATACACAAAAGTATCTCTTACCAAAAAATCTGTCTTTACCCAGCTTCAAAGTTCCTTCTAGGAAATTATTCTAAGTGGCATATTTTAGAAAGGGGTGGCAACATTTTTCACTTACAAAAAGGGAAAGGGTGAGACCCCAGTAGTTTGGGGGTAATCAATCTATCTTCTGTAAAATACCCAGTCTCTTATTCCATTGAACTAGTGTTCAATGGAAATCCTTAGAAGTATTTATTTACAGTATTATAAATAAACTTTTATCTAATATTGTAAAGATATTTAGCTTATGTATATGCAGGCAATTATATCAGCAAGACTACAGAATACTGAACTTACATTTTAAAAATTCAACCACTTACTGAGAAGAGTATAAGCCAGGCAAATTTCCTCAGGGATACAGAGTACCTTGGGAAAAACAAAAAGGTCTAAAAAACTTGAGCTGATACATTGAAGCAGTTTTCTTTCTTTCCTTTTTTTTTTTTTTTTTTTTTAAGATATGAAAGCTGAATCGGAAAAAAATCTGAGAGCCAGAGAGTTTTTGTGATGTAGGTAGAATTTGTAGCAGTAGAATATTTGAAGTACTCCATTTGATCTGCAAGGGTTTTTCTTTTATGCTTTTTCTCTAAAAGTTGCTATTCTTTTTGATAGGGAAACAAGCCCAAATGTGTGAGCTGTATGTATGTTCTAGGGAGTGCTCTCTGGAAGTCCTTAGTTGTCATCTGAACTATATTATCTGGGAATGTAAGAACTCAATCCCCTTGACAAGTGTCATCCCAACCATCTATATCCAAAATTTTTCCCCTCATCACTGGTGCTTCATCACTGGGATATCTTTTTTTATAGAAAAGGAGAGG
The DNA here is from genome assembly GCF_950295315.1 of Erinaceus europaeus. Taxonomy (NCBI): domain Eukaryota; kingdom Metazoa; phylum Chordata; class Mammalia; order Eulipotyphla; family Erinaceidae; genus Erinaceus; species Erinaceus europaeus. Next base: position 26,711,987 of record NC_080177.1, read on the forward strand.
GAGAGGGGGACAGGCAGTAGCGCAGTGGGTTAAGCACACGTGGTGCAAGAGCAAGGACTGGCGGAAGGATCCAGGTTGGAACCTCTGGCTCCCCACCTGCAGGGGAGTTACTTCACAGGCAGTGAAGCAGGTGTTCAGGTGTCTGTCTTTCTCTCCCCATCTCTGCCTTGCCATCCTTTCTCCATTTCTCTCTGTCCTAACAACAACGACATCAATAACAATGATAATAATAACCACAATGGTAAAACAACCAGGGTAACAAAAGGGAAAAAATGGCCTCCAGGAGGAGTGGATTCATGGTGTAGGCACCGAGCCCTGGCAATAACCCTGGAGGCAAAAAAAAAAAAGGAGAGGGAGGGGTAGGGAAAGGAGGGAGAAAGGATCAGAGAAAGGAGGGGAGGGGGGAAAGGAAAGGGAGAAGAGGAGGGGAAAGAGGGAGAGAAAAGGGGGGAAGGGGGGGAAGAAGATAGGGAAAGATACCACAACACTGAAGCTCCCCTCAGTGCAGTGCAAACCATGCTTAAACCTGGGTAACCCCTATGGCAAAGCAGGTATTCTCTCAGGTGAGCTATCTCACTGATCCTATATCCTAATGTATATTTTGTAATTCTTCTCTTTGTTTGCTCTGAGTGAGTCAGGAGTACAGAAGTTAGCACCTCCTTGGAAAATGGTTTCGGTAATGTTATTTAGTGTTCTCCCCAAATGTCTCAAATGACATTTGACATTTAGATGTGATTTTTGTTATGCTTTACTGAGTGCTATTGCTTAGGTATTTGGAATCAACCCTCATGTTTTGCACCAATCTGTTTCATCTCACTCAGGGAGGTGGTAAAATTATTTAACCATAATTCTACACATGCAACCCTTCTGTTTTTCTTGGCTAATGTGACTATAGGAGAAGAAGAATTCTCTCTATCCTCCTGTCTCAGTTCATTCTGGCTTCTGTAACAATACTGTAGATAGGGTGGCTTATTAAAAATATAAAGTTAATTTCACATAGTTCTGAAAGCTGGGAAATCCAAACATCAAGGCATGGTGTCAAAGTATATCCATCTCTGCCTTATCTGCTTATGGTGGGAGGAGTGAGAGATTTCTCTGAGGTTTCTTTTGCAAAGACACTAATTTCTTAATATCTCTGTCACTTCCCAAATTCCTCACCTCCTAACACCATCATATTGGAGGTTAGGCTTCTGCTACAAATTTTGTGGCAATACAGACTTCAGTCTACAATGCCATCTTGTGTTCATTGGCTAGGGTCTTGCAAATTAGGTTGATCAAAGATTAATAAGATAAAAGAGGAAAAATGTAATAATATATGTAGTGGATGAGCACACATGGAAATATCTAGTGGTAACCAACTCAAAGGAATATTTAGAATTTTTATTTATGTAACATCTTAACAAAAGATACATAATTAGGCTACAATACAAAGGGAAAAATTGGCTTCTAGGATGATAAACTACAAGAAAGTAAAGATTGGGTGGTTGTAAAAGTCATGAGGTAGATTTCTGGTTTTCTATGCAAAAATATGGCCATGACTTTTCAGACAACCCAGTATATAGGGAAACTGTTGGAAGGTATGGACTAGTTAGGGGACTGTTAGGTAAAGTTCTCTGGTGTCATTTCTAGGATGATCAGAATCTAGAGTTGTCTCTGGTTAACTTCTGGCCTTCCTGGTACACAGGAACAGGGAAAACATCTTTATAAACTTAAGTCCTCCTTTCAAGAAAACAGACAGAGGGCTGAGAGGCTTTATTGTATCTGATTCTTTTCAATCACCTTCAATTCAAGATTATCCTATGTCAAAGTGGCATATTTTGGGGTGGCAGATGCTGTTATGCCTCAGATTCATGATGCTACCAACAGTCTCTTCTGTGGAATAGCTGTCATCTTTCATAGCAACTCTGCCTTGCCAGCTCTCAGTTCTAATTTTCAACTTTCTCATTTCCTTCTGTTTTTATGTGACTGTTATCTTCCATTCTCCTGTGTCTTTTCTTATATTAGTATGATTTCACAGTTGTTTTTAGCTCCTCCCCATTTTTGGTCCCCTCTTTCAGCTCTCAGTGAGAGGGCCTCTTCATTTCCTTTCAGAATGCAACCATGAAAACATTCTCCACAGGAACAGACTCCCCATTTCTTGGAATTCTTGCTTTTTAGTAGTAAAACTAGGTAGCTAGCTTTACTTCAAAACAACTATAGCCACAGCTGGTGGTGGAGGCCCTCAGGAACCCAGACCACTGCAGTTCAAAGGCTATCTGTCTACTGATTAGCACCCTGAAGAGCCCAGGGAAAATATGTTCTAGGATTGTAACCTTCCTTGTGGGGGTCATAGTAAAAATTGTCCATTGACATTTTAACAAATAATGTGGAACTAGAAGACTGTTGACCCCACTGGAAAATGTCAGTGCCTTTGTAACAAAGGAAAAAGAGGAATGACTGATTGGAAAAGTCACTGGGAATTCTTAGCTAACATAGAACATTGGAGGAAAGTTCTGGTTGCCTCCCTGACACCCCTAAACAAACAGGGACTGTTAGGCAAGGACAAAAAATCCTGACTGTTTTCAGTCTGGACAGGATTGTGAATCTGAATGTGGCTTTTAGTCAGATCCTACCTTTAGTTTCCCTTTCTGATCTTTCTCAACTTCTGTTGTTGAGTGGGATCATCCCATACTCATCTTTATCTTTCTGACTTAGCTCACTTAACATAATTCCTTCTAGCTCTGACAAAGATGGGTCAGAGAAGTTGAGTTCATTGCTCTCAGTTGCTGGATAGTATTCCATTGTGTATATATACCACAGCTTTCTCAGTCACTCATCTGTTGTTGGGCACCTAGGTTGCTTCCAGGTTTTAGCTATTATGAATTATGCTGCTATGAACATAGGAGTACACACATCTTTTTGGTTGGGTGTTATGGAGTCCTTGGGGTATATCCCCAGGAGAGGAATTACTGGGTCATATGGAAGGTCCATGTCTAGCCTTGTGAGAGTTCTCCAAAAAGTTCTCCACAGAGGCTGGATCAATTTACATTCCCACCAGCAGTGCAAAACGGTTCCTCTGTCCCCACAGCCTCTCCAGTATTTTTTGCTGCTGTCCATTTTGATGTATGCCATTCTCACAGGGGTGAGGTGGTATCTCAGTGTTGTCTTTATTTGCATTTCTCTAACAATCAGTGACCTGGAGAAGTTTTTCATATGTTTGTTATCCTTTTGGATCTCCTCTGGAGTGAATGTTCTGTTCATATCCTCTGCCCATTTATGGATGGGGTCATTTGCTTTTTTGGTGCTAAGTTTGCTGAGATCTTTGTATATTTTGGTGATTAGTCTCTTGTCTTATGTGTAGCATGTAAAGATCTTCTCCCATTCTGTGAGGGGTCTCTTTGTTTGTGTGATAGTTTCTTTGGCTGTGCAGAAGCTTTTCAATTTGATATAGTCCCACTTGTTTGTTTCTGCTTTACTCTTCCTTGCAATTGGGTTTGTTTCATCAAAGATGCCCTTGAGGTTTAGGTGGGAAAGGGTTCCACCACTATTTTCCTCTAAGTATTTGATAGTTTCTGGTCTAACATCCAGGTCTTTATTTCATTTGGAGTTGATTTTTGTTTCTGGTGAGATAAAGTGGTTCAGTTTCACTCTTCTACATGTCACAACCCAGTTTTTCCAGCACCATTTATTGAAGAGAGCCTCCTTCTTCCATTTAATACTTTGGTCCCCCTTATCAAAGATTAGATGTCCATTGGTGTGGGGGTTTACTTTTGGACTTTCAATTCTGTTCCACTGGTCTGTGTGAATATTGCTGTTCCAGTACCATGCTGTTTTGATTATGATGGCTTTATAATAAAGTTTGAGATCTGGGAGTGTGATGCCTCCATTTCTATTTCTTTTCCTCAAGATGGCTTTGGCAATTCTAGGTTTTTTCTGGTTCCAGATAAATGATTGTAGTTTTTGTTCTATTTTCTTAAAGAAGTTTGGTGGAACTTTAATGGGTATTGCATTAAATTTTTATATTGCTCTGGGGAGAATATTCATTTTGATGATATTTATTCTTCTAATCCATGAGCATGGGATGTCTTTCCATTTCTTGGTATCAGTTTCTATTTCCTTGAATAGTGACTCATAGTTTTCAGTATACAATTCTTTCACTTCTTTGGTCAGCTTTACTTCTAGGTATTTTATTGATTTTGCTGCAACAGTGAATGGGAGTGATTTCTGGATATCTTCTTCAGATTTATTGTTTGCATAAAGAAATGCCACTGATTTTTGTACATTGATTTTGTAGCCTGACACCTTGCTATAGTGCCTAATAACTTCCAGTAGTTTTCTGCTGGATTCTTTAGGATTTTCTATGTATACTATCATATCATCTGCAAATAGTGAGAGCTTGACTTCTTCCCTTCCAATCTGTATTCCTTTGATTTCTTTCTCTTGCCTGATTGCTATGGCAAGAACTTCCAACACTATGTTGAAGAGTAATGGTGACAGTGGATAGCCCTGTCTAGTCCCTGCTCTGAGGGGAAATGCTTTCAGCTTCTGTCCATTGAGTATGATGTTGGCTGTAGGTTTGCTATATATGGATTCCACTATCTTGAGGAATTTCCCATCTATTCCCATTTTTTGTAGGGTTTGATTATTAATGGGTGTTGGATTTTGTCAAAGGCTTTCCCTGCATCTATTGAGATAATCATGTGGTTTTTGGCTTTGCTTTTATTGATGTGATGAATGACATTGATTGACTTATGTATGTTGAACCAACCTTGCATTCCTGGGCTAAATCCCTTTTGGTTGTGATAAACAATCTTTTTGATATGCTAATGTATCTGGTTGGCCAAGATTTTGTTTAATATTTTGGCATCTATGTCATCAGAGATATTGGTCTGTAGTTTTCCTTTTTTGTTTTGTCCCTATCTGCTTTTGTTATCAGGGTAATGTTGGCTTCATAGAAGGTGGAAGGGTGTGTTCCTGTTTCTTCGTTATTATGGAAAAGCTTGAGAAGTATGGGTACTAACTGTTTCCTGAAGGTTTTGTAGAATTCGTTTGTGAAGCCATCTGGTCCAGGACTTTTGTTGTTGGGGAGATTCTTAACTGTTTCAATTTCCTTGTCTGTGGTTGTTGTATTTAGGTTTTGTAGTTCTTCTTGGTTCAGTTTTGGAAGGGCATATGTTTCTAGGAATTGTTCCATTTCTTCCAGATTTTCTAGCTTGGTGGCGAATAGTTCTTCATAGAAGTTTTGCATGATTTTCTGGATTTCTGTGGTGTCAGTTGTGATATCTCCTCTATCGTTTACTATTCTATGAATGTGAGTCTTCTCCCTTTTTTGTTTAGTGAGTCTGGCTAGGGGTTTGTCAATTTTGTTTAATCTTTCAAAGAACCAATATTTGCTTCATTGATCTTTTTTATGGTTCTCTTCTTTTCTATGTTGTTTATTTCTGCTCTAATTTTAGTGATTTCTGTCCTTCTGGTTGCCTTAGGGTTCCTTTGTTCCTCTTCCTGTATATCCTTGAGGTGTGCAGTAAGGTCATTTATTTGAGCTTTTTCTTGTTTAATATGTGATTGTATGTCTATAAGTTTCCCTCTCAATACTTCTTTAGCTGTGTCCCAAATATTTTGATAAATTTTGTCTTCATTTTCATTCATTTCCAGGAACATTTGAATTTCTTGCTTGAGTGACTCCCTGACCCAGTGGTTGTTAAGGAGTGTGTTGTTTAGTTTCTAAATTCTGTGTCTTTTAATAATTTTCTGTTTGTTGTTAAATGTTAGTTTTACTCCACTATGGACTGAGAAGATACTTGGGATGATTTCAATGCTCTTGAATTTATTCATGCTGTCTTTGTGGCCTAACATATGGTCTATCCTTGAGTATGTGTTGTGTGGATTTGAGAAAAATGTGTATTCCAGTTTTTTGGGGTGAAGGGCTCTGAAGATGTACAGGAGGTCTAGTCTGACCATCTCTTCATTTAATTCTCTTGTTTCTTTGTTGATTCTCTGCTTTGTTGATCTGTCTAAGTGTGAGAGTGGGGTGTTAAATTCTCCCACCATTATTGTATTACTATTGATGTATTTTTGAAGTTCTTTCAGTAGGTGCTTGATGTATTTAGATGGTCCCTCATTGGGTGCATAGATGTTAATAATTGTTAAGTCTTCTTGGCTGACTGGTCCTCTAATCATTATGTAATGTCCTTGCTTATCTTTTATTACTTTATTTAGTTTAAAATCCATTGTGTCAGAGATGAGAATGGCTGTTCCTGCCCTTTTTTGTGGTCCATTAGCCTTTATGATAGTTTTCTATCCTTTCACTTTAAGTCTGTGTTTATCTTGTATCAGATGAGATTCTTGCAAGCAGCATATGGTTGGCTTATGTTTTCTGATCCATCCTCCCACTCTGTGCCTTTTGATGGGTGAGTTTAAGCCACTGACATTCATTGATATTATGGATTTAATATATTGTAGTGCCATTATTTATGAATTTTTATTTGCTCTGATATATGCCAAGTATTATAATGATGTTCTTGTTTATAAGAGGTCTTTTAGAACCTCTTTCAGGGCCAGTTTGGTGATGGTTGCTTCCTTTAACTGTTGTTTGTCTAAGAAGGTTTTGATCCCTCAATCTAGTTTGGATGGATGTCTAGCAGGATATATTATCCTTGGTTGAAACCCTTTTTCATTCAGGGCTCGATAGATATCTTGCCATTCTCTTCTGGCTTTTAGAGTTTGAGTGGAGAAGTTTGCTGATAGTCTTATGAGTTTTCCCCTGTATTGTTTTTCTCTTGCAACCTTTAGGATCCTTTCTTTATCCTTACTACTTCTTATTGTAACTATGATGTGTCTTGGTGTGTTCAGGTCTGGGTTGATTCTGTTTGGTACTCTCTGGACCTCTTGAATCTTAATGTCCTTCTGTTATTCAGGTCTGGGAAGTTTTCTTCTATAATTTCCTCTAGAATGTTTCCTTCCTCTTCCTCTCTTTCTTCCTCAGGCAGGCCAATTATACGAATGTTACTTCTTTTGAGATCATCCCATATGTCTCTGTTGTTGTTTTCAGTGTCCCTCAATCTCTTTTTGAGATATTTCACCTCTTTCTTAGTTTTCTCTAACTCATCCTCAGTCTGACTAATTCTGTTTTCTGCTTCTGTTAGTCTGCTTTCCCTTGCCTCAGCTTTTTCCTCAGTTCAGCTATTTCAGCTTTCAGTTATCTAATTGCCTCAAGATAATCAGTATTTTCCTTGGGGGTCTCAACTGTTGTTTCCCTAATACTGCCATTCCTTTCCTCCAAAGTTGTTTTCATTTCTGTGATTAATAAGTTTATTATTGCCTGCATACTTTTCTTATCTATGGTTCCTTCTTGCTGGTTTGTAGTTTCTTCTGGGCTCTTGTCTTCATTCATTGTAGTAGCAGTTTTATTTGCTCTTGATTTACTCATTTTTAATGTGTTTTTTATTTTTATGTTCTGTTGTTCCTCAGTTGTTGTGTTTGAGTATAAGCAACACTGTACTAAATACTTTTATGATAAATGCAATCACCAACCTCAGAAATTACAATAGCAACTGAAGCAAAGATTGAAGCAGTTTAATCACTATGTTTGCCAAAAAATGTCTCCAGTCTGTGAAAAAATAGCAACCATGTCCATGTCAAGAAAAAAGAGAAAGGAAAAAAGGGATAGCAAGAATAGACAATTATGCAAATCTACTATCCACTGTATATTCTAAGGGTAGCAAGAGGAGAAAGGAAAGTAGAGCAGAGATACACACATAGAGAGTCCACTCTGAGTCAGATTTCTTCCCCAAAATAATTCACAAGCGATTATCAGTGACTTCAGAAAGCCGAAGAAGGAGGGAGGAAGAAAGGAAGACAAGGGGGAAAAAAGGAAGAAAAACAAGAGAGAGAAAAGAAAAAAAAATTAGAGAAAGAACTGTTATAAAGGAGCAGTGAAAGGAAAGTTTTTTAATTCATTAATTATTTTTTATTTTATTTTTTAATTATCTAGGAGGAGGGAGAAGGGGAGAGTGGGTAGAGGAGGTAGGAGTAGTAAAACAAGTTCCTCTTGCAATGGATAAGATGCCCATTCCCCTAGCAATGGATAATACACTAAGAGTTAATTCTGGTCAACCTAAAGGGGGGGGGGGAGATACACCTTTATATAATATTAATAATACAATAGAGCAGGGTAAAAAACCCTGTCCCAGATTGCCTCAAGCCGCCTGAGCAGAGGCAGTTGATTGTTAAGAAAGTAAAACAAACAAACAAACAAACAAAAAACAAAAAAAGAAAAAAACCACTTCAGGGTAGTCTTTCCCTTTTGTAGATCCAGTTGACCATTTAGAAAGACAGAGGGCTGAGGGTTTCAGAAAGGAATAGACTTGGAATGGAACCCCTGTTGAGCTAGGAATCTTGGTAAAGAAAGAAGCTCAGCAGGGAAGCCTGCTAGGAGTAGCTTTCTGACACCCAGGGTCTGGTTATGGGGGGGGGGGGACAGGGGTGTGCTTTGGGAATAATAAAAAAAAATTCCTTTCTTTTTTTCCTCTATATTCTAACCCAAACTGGGCTACATTCACCCCCTTGGTGTCACAGCTAGGACCCCAAATTCACTGTCCTGCTGAAGACAAAAAATCCTACCATTTCCAGCAGTTGTTGTTGGGAACTAAGACCAGAAGCTACTTCTCAGTCTGCCATCTTGGCTCCACCCCGACTTCCTAGTTTTCTTCCACCATATGGTCCTTAATCTCATCTGTTCCTACTTTTTGGTTCCTGTTTATTAACCATTTTGTCTCACCTTATGCCCTGCTACCATTCAGACACCAAGTTGCAGATACTATCATGATTCCATCTTGACTTCTCTGGGTAGACAATTTCACTAATGTATCCTGGAACTTCATCTCTCCAGAGACCTACCCCACTTGGGAAAGAAAGAGACAGGCTGGGGGTATGGATCGACCTGCCAATGCTCAAGTCCATTGGAGAGGCAGTTACAGAAGACAGAATGGCTACCTTCTGCACTTCAAAAACAATTCTGATCCAGGGGAGAAGTGTTAAGAGGAAGAGGATAAGAGGGCTCTGAACTCCAACTCCATCAGGTCCCAGAGAGAGAGGATAAGATGGGAGAAATATTTGCATGAAATAGGGTCATGTGTGGCTTGAATGGAAGAGAGAATGGGACCTGGAAAAAAAGGGGGGGACAATTATGTACAAATGTAGACAAATCGTTGTAGAGATGATGGTTAACCCATGTCTGCAACCTTGGGAGAACTGTGGTGGACTGCAATGGAGGGATCAGGGATTCAGAACTCTGGTTGTGGGAATGATGTGGAATTGTACCTCTGTTGACATATAATTTTGTAACTTAATACTGAATACTAATAAAAAGTAAGATGGGTGCTCTTGAGTTATATTTAACAGGACAGGCATTGTAAACTCAGCACAGGCTTGACTTTAAGAAGTAACAGTGCTTTGTAGTTGGTCTCAAAAAGTTCTTTATTATTAAGGTAAACTAGAAGGTCTGATAGTATTTTTTCATGCATCTTTGGAGTGATAAATTCAAAGAGCTTGAACAACTTCAGAAAAGAAACTTCAAAAGACAGCATTGGGGGTTTTATCTCTTGTTGTTGAGGTGGTCTGGTGTCGGGCTGCACCGCGGAGAAGAGAGCGGACGTCCAGAGCAAAGGGGTACACAGATCTTTATTATAGGATGGGGGGGAGGTTTGGTTCAGACCACGTGGAGCCAGCCAGCAATGGCCGACCACGGGGGGAGAGCAGGGAGCGAGACCTCAGAGAGGGAGAGCCGAGAGCCCAGAGAGCGAGGGGAGGGGTGAGGGGGCTTTTTATTGGGCGACAACCAGGGGTGACGTGTAGGGCCAGGATTGGTTGAAAGGGGGCACTCTAGGATTTAGCGAGGCATAGGAAAACCTGGGGGCGGAGCCAGGATTGGTTGAAAGGGGGCACTCTAGGATTTAGCGAGGCATAGAAAAACCTGGGGGCGGAGACTGCATCAGAATAAGTCCTCAGCAACATCTCCTCCTATCCCTTTATATCTAAATGGACACAGTAAAGAAAAATGGAGCATGCTTAAATGTTTTAGAGGAATGCCATGCTCAGGTGGGAAGATGTAGGACTTTCTGTGGAGGAGGGAAGGCTTAAATGGCTGCCAACCTTGTGAGATTTAAATGTCCTCCTGTGCTCAACCCCTCTTCAGAGAGAGAGACTTACCTGGAGAGACTCATCTCATAGGTTTAAGCGCAGCCTGCTCAACCATCTCTTCACAGTATCTCTACATCTTTTCTATCTTTCTATCTAGTAATTGCATAAGATGTACAAAGTCTATAAAAGACTATCATGGGGCAGAAACCTTTTGGACATAAGCCTAAATGACATAACAAAATAGGAAGGGACACGAAGGGGAGAAGTAAAAGTCAGTGGGGTGTGAAGGGAAGGATTGGTGTGTAAAGGAACATTCCCTGCTTGAGTGGGGAAAAGGGCAAGGGTACATAATGAGGGGGCGGCAGGAGGCATGACCCACCAAACAGAGGGGCTATTTGGCATTGTATAGTCCTCAAGGCAACAGTCTGTAAAGTCTATGAATTACTCAGGATTAGTCTATGAAAAACCAGCAGCGTGAAGGGAAATAAGCTGCTTTAAAATTGTGTAAAATGTATATAGGGTATGTCAGAAAGTCCGATACAAGTCTCAGTCCGAAGTAGATGGCTAGGGGAGGAATTGGCAGGGGATGCAACGCTGCATGAGGGAGGTCAGCTGTTGGAATGTTGCTCTTTTGTAGATAGCTAGCTGGAACTGCCAGCACGTAACAAGCAGGTCAGAAGCAGGAACGGTAACCAGGCATGAAGAAAGTTCTGTCCTTGGAATTCGTGTATCAGGTTCTTCAGATCACGTTGAGTGACATCTAGGGTTTCGGGGGGTGTGCCACGGTAGTCGTGCCATCTAGTGAGTGACGTCAGGGTGTGCAGGGGTTCAGATGGTTTTTCCGGGATTCCTGTGAAAGAAACAAAAACAATCTGCTTCTCGTGGTTAATTTGAACTGGTAACAAGTTATAGGTTTGTTATAGTTGGTACCTCGATGATTATAATTGGTTTAGAATCTCTTTATGATTTATTAAAAGGTCATCTAATGTGACCTCCTGTAGCAGCCTCTACCGCAGGATCTTGAGACCAATTTTAGCTAAAATATGTATTTTAAACAGACTCAAATTGCTTAGAGAGTTAACGCATATTCGTGACAATGATTTTAACGTTTACAGTGCCAGATTGATGCCAGATCTGTTGTGGATTAATTTCCACAAGATAGTTTACAGGGCACCTTTGGGGGCCCTTCAAAGGTGTCCTGTATATAAAATTTATATAGTTTAGTTTTGGGAATGAATAGTCACGTTGAACATTTAGACTTTTACCTAAATAGTAAGTTACCTTAACAATTAATATTTACCTTGTCTGGTAAAAGTGTAGCTGTAGGGTTACACTTCTGACCGTTAAGTTAGTGTTACCAAACTTGAGACATACCCATAAACATTTAGTTATAACAAACTGGAGGAAAAAGAACTTTTGTTATAAAAACACATTATTTAAAAACAATTTTAAATCTGTCATTAGTCACACAGTTTAAGACTAAACACTTACATATATACCAATACTATATATAAAATTCAAAAGAGGGAGAAAGAAAAAAAATTTTTTGGAATGTTTCTGGACGTCTCCAGAAACTTTGGCTGCGTCCAGCATTTTTATATAAGGCCAATAACCTTTTAGAGTACTCCAAGCAGATGGGTCATGCAAAAAAAAAGAAAAAAAATTTTGTCATTTAACACACTCATTCACAAAAACAACTGGCCAGTTATAAAATAAGACATACAGGGAAAGGGTAGGAGAGAGGTCTCTGTGAGCCAGATTTGCAGGTTCTGCCATGTCGTATTACGGGTCCTGGGATGTATCCTGCATCTGGTCCTCTTGTAGTATTTCTTGTTCTTCAGGAATAACAGCGCCATCCTGCGGGTATTGTCGGACATGGCGGGCAGGAACCCAGACAGGTTTAGAGAAATTTTGAGGGAAAATGCATGCGAAACCCCTTCCCATGGTCAATAATGGGTCAGGCCCTTTCCAAACTTTATCGAGTGGGTCTCTCCATTTCACCTTAATAGATGGGAGGGTAGATGGTGTTTGCCAGTGAAGAATAATAGGGGGTAAGGCTGAGTTATTGTAAATATTAAAGAGATTTAACGTAGTTAAGGCTTTTGCTAGCTGGATATTGGGGGGATATGTTCCTCCTTTATCTTTATTTAGTTGAGCCTTCAGTGTTTGATGGGCCCTTTCGACAATGCCTTGTCCCTGTGGATTGTAGGGAATGCCCGTGGTATGAGTAATATTCCAGAGGGAACAAAAATCTTTAAATTGTTTGCTTGAAAACATAGGTGCATTGTCTGTTTTCAAAAGTAATGGGACCCCCATAACGGCAAAACAAGAGAGCATATGGCTTACAAGCTTTTTAGCACTTTCTCCTGTCTGAGCTGTAGCCCACATAAATTTAGAAAAGGTATCAATTGAGACAAACACATATTTTTGTTTGCCAAAGTTTGGTATGTGGGTGACATCAATTTGCCAAATAGCATTAGCTTTTAAACCTCGGGGGTTAACCCCAAGGGTCTGGATAGCAGGTGTCTTTATGAGATTTGCACAAGAAGAGCATGTAGCAAGGATATGTTTTAACTGTGGTACAGGAACATCAGGGAATCGAGCTTGAAGGCCTTTAAGATTAACATGGGTTAGAGAGTGAAAATTAGCAGGATCAGAGACAGAGACTGGGAAAGTTCCTGTGGAGGCAAGGCGGTCAACTGCGGCATTCCCTTCGGACAGGGAACCAGGAAGAGGGCTGTGGGAACGAAGGTGTTGAATATACAGTGGTTGGGTTCGAGAACAGAGCATAGAGGCGATTTGAATCAAGAGAGGGGAAAGTGGGTTGTCATCAATTTTCACATACGAACGAGCAAGCCATGGAAGTAAGTTAACAGTATACACACTGTCAGAAAAAAGGTTGAAGGATTCTGGTACAGCTTTTAGTGCAAGAAAAACAGCATAAAGTTCTTTGTACTGAGGGGAATTATCAGGAAGCTCAGTAAAGAGAGGTTTAGGAGATTGTTTGTCTGGGTAATATATAAGGGCAGCAGCTCCCCTTTTTCCGCCATCAGTAAAGATTGTAGGAGCAGAGGGAATGGGATCCCGAGAGAAAAGTTTAGGTGCTAGTAGAGGCAGAAGAGGTAAAGAAGCTATCAATTTATTAGAAGGAAAATGGTTATCTATTTGTCCTGGAAACCCCACGAAGCTTATGGCAAAGCGGGAATGATGGCGTATAAGCCACTCTGTATCTGTGAGAGAAAAGGGCAGAATGATTAAATCCGGTTCTTTCCCTAAGACCTGCACAGACCTATTTCTCCCTTGGCGAACCATGAATGCTAACGCATCTATCTCAGTGAGGAGTCTTGGAGCTCCTCCTACTGGCGTGTGAAGCCATTCGAGAACCCCATGGTCTTGCCACAGTGCCCCTACTACTGTGGGGGTGGAGTTGAAGATTAGAAGGTTTACTGGAGAGGAGGGGGAGAATCGAACAAGGTGCATGTCCTGGAGGGCCTGGTTAACCCTTTCCAGTGCCAAGGAGGCCTCGGGAGTTAACTTACGTTTTGAAGAGGGCTGTTTGTTTCCTTTCAACAGGTCAAACAGTGGTTGGAGGCAGCTTGTGGGCAGATAGAGATACTGCCTAAGCCAATTTAAATTTCCTAGAAAACTTTGTAAAGAAGCAAGAGTAAGGTTAGAAGGGAAGGTAACATTAGGTTTTAAGGGACGAATTTGCGTTAGAGAAATCTCTGAACCTAGGAAGGATATTGGAGGGATTAGCTGTATCTTCTCAGGGGCTACATTAAGGCCGCTTTTCTTTAATGCAGGAATGAGAAAATCACGTAAGGCATAGAGATCTGTATCTGATTTTCCCCATATTAAAATATCATCTGTATAATGAAAAATATTAAGGCCCTTATGAATATATGGGACAAGGGCAGATTTAACAGCCTCCTGACAAATTGTAGGACTATTGGCCATACCCTGGGGCAGCACCACCCATTCAAATCTGTCAGCGGGGCTGGCATTATTAATAGACGGAACAGAGAAGGCAAAACGTTTACAATCTCGCGGATGCAAGGGGATAGAGAAAAAACAATCTTGTATATCAATAGCTATGATTGGAATTCCCGTGGGAATTGCAGAAGCAAGAGGCAAACCCCTTTGGGGGGAGCCCCAGACCTGCATGGTTTTATTTACTGCACGGAGATCTTGAAGGAGGCGCCATTTTCCCGAGCGCTTTTTAATCACAAAGACAGGAGTATTCCATGGGCTTCGAGAATGACGAATGTGTCCCAAGGACAACTGCTCTCGGACGAGCTCTTTTAAAATTTTTAGCTTATCCCTAGGTAAAGGCCACTGTTCCACCCAGACAGGCTCATTAGAAAGCCAGCTTAAGCGGGGTGTTTGGCTACGAACAGTGGCATTTAGTATTGGGGGTGCTGAATAGACCTGGTATCGCGGGAATGAGTTTTACGCTCTGCAGAGGCGTCTGTGGATATCCTAACATTAAGACACTCCAGAAGATCCCTGCCCAGTAAGTTGGTGCTAATATTAGCTACCAAAGGGCGGAAGTGTCCAGTAGAACCTTCTGGGTCTTCCCACATAAGCGAGTCTCGTGTGCAAAATGCTCTTGTCATCCCTCCTATTCCATGTAAACTGGGTCCAGGGATGAGTTCCCAATCTTGGGGAACCTCTTCTTGCCTTAAAATCGTCTTTGCTGCCCCCGTGTCAATCAAAAATTTAAAAGGAATATTGCCAATCTTTACTGTCATAGAAGGGTGACCTTGTTCTAAAACAGGAGTGGTCCACAAAATCTCAGGCCCCGAATTTGTACCATTCAGGGGCGAACCATCTTTATGAAATTGGGACCAACAATCTCTCTTCCAATGAAACCCCTTACGACATCTTGGACAAACAGTACGTGGTCTCTGGCTCCCTGACTGAAAGCGGGGTTGCTCTGGCTGGAGGCGTGGTTTCCCTGACTGGAGGCGTGGTCGCAACTTATCAGGACATTGGTTACGCCAATGTCCTTGGCGACCGCACTGAAAGCAGGCCCCGTTTTGCTTACGTGGGGCAACTGCATAGACCTGCGTCGTAGCGGGTGTCCCATAATTGCCTGATGTAAGCTCCTGTGTCGCTAGAATCCAATTATCTGGGTGTAGGTGTTTAAGATTAAGGCATACCTGACGGAATTGTGGTGTCATGCCTTCCCAGACAATAGAGCGCAGGAGTAGTGTGCGGACGTCAGGATTATAAACCTTTCTCTCTAAGCTTCTCTTCACCCTTGAGATGAAGCTCGCCAATGACTCATCAGAGCCTTGGTGAAAAGAGTTAATGGGAGCTGATGGATCTACATCAGGTGTGGTCACCCTTTCCCATGCTTGTGTTGCACAGATGCGTACCTGTTCAAAATAACCAGTTGGAAACCTGGCTTCTGCCTGCTGAGCTCCAGATTCATAAGCTCCTGCTCCAAACAAAGCATCAGAATTCCATTCTATCTGTTTGTTACTATTTTCCTGCGATTGCCTAGAGCACTCATCGCGGAAACATGCCTGCCACTGAAGATAGAGAGGGTCTGGGAGTGCAGCACGAGCCAGTTCTTTCCAGTCTTGTGGTGTATTTAAATGCTGGTAAAAGCTTCTCAAAACGGACTTGGTCCATGGAGAGTGCATACCGTCCTCCCTGACTGCTTGCCTGAGCGTTCCAAGTTCTTTCGAGGAATATGGCTGCCACGGCTGAGGGTTTTGTTTAGAAGGGGCCAAGTTTACCGGGAATGTGTGGATTTGGTCCGGTGGCGCGGGAGAGGGAGCTACAGAAGTGGAAAGTTCAGTAGAAACTGCTGTAGTGGCTGCAGGGGAGACTAAACGCATATCTACGGGGACGGAGCTCCCGGGGTGGACTGCACATGGTTTAAAATCCTTAAATGCTGAAAAAATATCCTTTAGCTCTCGTATCTCTGCCACTAGATCTCTTAATGGTGATGTATCAGCAGGGGGCGGGGTCAGGGACGAGGAAGCCTCAGGCGGAGCTGAAACCGCGGCAGCAGGGGCCGGGGGCGGGGTCAGGAAAATGGAAGCTGCAGGCGGAGCTGAAACTGGGACAGCAGGGGCAGGGGCGGGGTTCAGGAACGCAGAAGCTGCAGGCAGAGTTGAAACCGCGGAGGCAGGGGCCGTGGGCGAAGCTGAAACCGGGACGGAAGGGGCAGGGTTCAGGAACGCAGGTGGAGCTGAAACCGGGATGGAAGGGGCGGGGTTCAGGAACGCAGGCGCCTCAGGCGGAGCTGAAATGGAAGCTGAAACCGGGACGGAAGGGGCAGGGTTCAGGAACGCAGGCGTAGCTGAAACCTGAACGGCGGAAGGGGGTGGGGTCAGAGGAGGAGCGTCCGAACACGTGTGCGTGTCTGTGGGAACAGAATTCTTGGGTTTAGCCGCTGATCGCTTAGGATGTCTAAGTCTTAAGCACATGTGATTTAACTCTCGTACCTCAGCCTCAAGGTCACTTATCCTTATGGCATACCACGTTTTACATATCTTGAAAGTGGCGACCACAGTTAAAAAAATCCAAGGGGTAGCGAAAATTAAACCTTTTATGACAGCGGGAATCTGTCCCAGGTCAAGAAATAATGACTGGGACACCTCCTCATAAAACGAGAAATTTCCCATAGTGGAGGGAAACGCGGGGCCACAGAAGTGGGCGGATGCCACTTACCTGTGTCTGGGCGGTTTCGGAGACCTCAGGCCGGGCGTGGTGTGGGTACGGAACACGATGGGCGCCAGATGTTGTTGAGGTGGTCTGGTGTCGGGCTGCACCGCGGAGAAGAGAGCGGACGTCCAGAGCAAAGGGGTACACAGATCTTTATTATAGGATGGGGGGGAGGTTTGGTTCAGACCACGTGGAGCCAGCCAGCAATGGCCGACCACGGGGGGAGAGCAGGGAGCGAGACCTCAGAGAGGGAGAGCCGAGAGCCCAGAGAGCGAGGGGAGGGGTGAGGGGGCTTTTTATTGGGCGACAACCAGGGGTGACGTGTAGGGCCAGGATTGGTTGAAAGGGGGCACTCTAGGATTTAGCGAGGCATAGGAAAACCTGGGGGCGGAGCCAGGATTGGTTGAAAGGGGGCACTCTAGGATTTAGCGAGGCATAGAAAAACCTGGGGGCGGAGACTGCATCAGAATAAGTCCTCAGCAACAATCTCTCACTTTTTTTTTTTTTTATAAGAAAGAAGAAGCTCATCTCTCAGAGTTGACATAGGACTAAAACAACACATCGTGGACCATCAAGAGTGGAGGTCTCACTCATGCTGCAGTCCAGTTTAGGAAAATACTAGTGATCAAAGATAGAGCTAGGCCCTGATATAATGACTATGGAGTTTTAAGTGCAGAAATAGATGAGAATGACTTTAATTTGCAAAGTAAGCAAAAATTTATACTCGTTGACCTAAATAGTTTTGTACTATCTGATAACAGTAATAATAAAATCTAATTACCAAACCTGATTTATTGAGAGTGGATGGCTATAATATTTAACTCATTTGACTTTAACCCTACCAGATGGATATATAATGAAACTTAAGATTTGAGAAGTTATATGTTCAAGTTCTTGGTGTAAGTAAGCCACACATCAGGACTTACATCCATATCCATTAGTGTAGTTTGTGGCAATGAAATATTTGTAGTATGTCTGGTCCAAGAGATATTCCTTTGTGCCTTATCTTATGCTAGAGGCTGTTATCTCAGTTATATCTATGTAGTATCTCTAATTTTTCGAAGTTTAGGATCTCAAATATTTAACACAGCTATTATCATTGCTGTTATAACTGGTTAGTACAGTTTACCAAATGCTTTCTCAGGAACCCTGGGGTTCCATAGAAATGTATCATGGTTCTTGAAGGGTCATTTTGCAAATGAAGTTTAGTTTCAAGGTATCTTTGTGAAGTCACTAATTTGAATACCAAATTTAAGTTTGTGAATAGTTTAACTTTTTTTCTTGAATGTAATTCTTTTCTCTCCTTATTTATATTTTATCCCCATATTTCTTTCAAATACAATTAGAGACTACTTCAGTTCAGAAGCCTAAATACCTAAATAAGTGTCTCTGGTTAATGCATAAAAGTCATTGTATTTGTTTAATTATAACCCACATAGGAAATGACACAAAGATGATAGTTTTTAAATTACAATTACCACTAAACCTAATTACTAATTCTGTTTCTCCCACTAAACACTGTGTGCCAATATGTAGTTTTCAGTGGATAACTGGACAGAGGAGAAGGAAAGGTCTAGGATGACTGCCTAGTCAGGTCTTGGGTATGAATTGTGTTTGTCCATAATTCCAACAAAATATTGTTCCCTGTTCCTAGTAACCGAGGATTTCAACATTATCCTTTTGGTTTTCTCCATTTTGAAGCAAAGTGTTTTATCAATGAAAGATTAAGATGCTTTCTCCTCTCATATTTATCCCTAGAGTCATGCTTTGTATTTGAATGTGCAGGTAGTTGTGTTGCATACCAGCCAGACTTTCAAAGTCAAGAGTTTCAAACTCAAATAGCCTGGGAGTTGGTACAGTGGATAAAGCATTGGATTCTTAGACATAAGGTCCCAAGTTTGATCCCAAGTATTGTGTATGCCAGAATGATGCTCTGGTATTTTGCTCTCTTCCTGCTCTACTTCCTCCTCCAATCTCTCATAAACAAACAGACAAATATTTTTTTTAAATCCCAAAAAACTAAAAAATTAATAAGAAGCAGTTGGGCAACATAGCCTAACAGAAATGCCTTTTTCCCAGAACCAGTAGGATGGTTGAGAGTTACTTAGACCAGGACCCACTCAGCCCCTGTTGTTTGGCCTCCTAGAGTAGCAGTATCAACACCACCAGAAATTTCTTTGTTTTTGTAAACAAGAGCTAGAAATCTAGAAAATTACATGAGCCTACTCATGTAATTTTTAATGTTGGTAACTAGCTTAAAAAATCGAGAAAACTTCACCTCAGACTGTGTCCAGTGACTTCACGTGTGGAAGGACAACCCTTCAGCTTCATTACTCGGGTGAGACCTTTCCTTTTATAGTACACTCTAATTTCATCTCAGGTGGTTCACTTTCTAACAAAGTCCCATAACCTAGATATACAGCAGTTTCTGTGAGAGAGAGCGTATGTTCACACGTATCCATAAACTACTGCAAAATATATACCTGAAAGCAGAAGTACACTAGAGTTTGCAGTGAGTACCTCCCTAACACTTCCACTCCACTATTCCAAGCTTTGGGTCCATGATTGCTCAACAATTTGTTTGGCTTTGTATGTTAACTCTCTTTTCAATCACCAGGTTCCAGATGCCACCAGGATGCTAGCCAGGCTTCCCTGGATTGAAGACCCCACCAATGTGTCCTGGAGCTCAGCTTCCGCAGAGACACACCCTACTAGGGAAAGAGAGAGGCAGACTGGGAGCATGGACCGACCAGTCAACGCCCATGTTCAGCGGGGAAGCAATTACAGAAGCCAGACCTTCTACCTTCTGCAACCCTCAATGACCCTGGGTCCATGCTTCCAGAGGGATAGAGAATGGGAAAGCTATCGGGGGAGGGGGTGGGATACGGAGATTGGGTGGTGGGAATTGTGTGGAGTTGTACCCCTCCTACCCTATGGTTTTGTTAATTAATCCTTTCTTAAATAAAAAAAAAATAAAAAAAAATCGAGAAAGCACTATGTTAAAAAATTTAACTGTAAAGGAAACACACAAGACACAGTCTTGGCATTGTAGGCTGTCATTATCACAGCCTCAACTCTCCCACTTCATTGAGTAGAAGTAGAACCATGATTTAGGTAAAGAGGAAAGGCAAGCATTAGTTCTTTTGTGGTTTTTGAGGGCATCAGGTAGCACTCAGGTAAATCAGCTTTCCTCCATAATCAGAGATATATAGATTAGAACTGAAAAAATTCTTAGTCGAGACTAGATGGTCACTGCATGGTAAGGTGGTAGGTGAAGCTTCTGCTTAAATATGCTTCCCTTTCTCTTATAACTTCAAAGCTCTGTGATTTTATCACCAAGAACTAGGTGCTGTAATAGTTAAATGAAGATATGGGTTCCTTCAGTTGTAGGAATAAAGGTTCATTCAATTTTGGTCTAATTACTCCTTAAGATGTTTTTAAGAGTAGGCTTAGGGGGCGGGGGGCGAGGAGGTTGTTCCAGGAGACTCAGCTGCCTGGTGCTCAGATTTTTTGAGAGGAAGTTAATCAGAGCAGGAAAAACACTCCACTTATTATAAAGATATTAAATTAAGGTGGGTCTTAAAGGATAGGACAGAAAAAAATGTGAATATGATAAACACTGTTCTTGGAGGAAGCAATAGTATGAATAAAGTCATAGAGATGGAATGTGTATACCAAATCCAAATAGTTCTTAGATTTTTCTATTCCCTTTATTTGTCTATTTAACAAATGCTGCTATGACTTCTAAGGACTTTAGAAATGACAGTTTCTTTAATTCTCATAACTTTGAAGTAGTTTATGACCAGTACTACCAATTTGCTGATTTTGTGGGTGAAGAAATTTAGTGTGTTTTTTGTTTTAATATTTGTTTTGTTCTGACAATGGCAAGACACAGACCTCTAGATAGATTAAGAGGAGAACTTGTGGTGTACTGCACCAAAGTAAAGGACTCTGGGGCAGAGGAATGGTGGTGGTTTGGGGAGTGTTCAAGTCCTGGAACATGATGGAGAAAGATGGATGTTAGAGTTATTATGTTGCAAACTGAGAAATGTTACACATGTACCGACTACTGTATTTTATTGTAAACTATTAATCCCACCTCCAATAAAGGGGGGGAAGTAGAACTGTTATCAGTTATGACTCCCAAAGAGCCTACCTGCTCCACAGGGTCACACAGGAAATTGCACCAGATGAAGTACAACAACAAACTGGAACTATTGCAGGTGCCTCGTGGCAGGGTGGTCTTAGCTAGGCTTCACAGGGTTTTGTGGATTGGGTATTTCCAGTGATTCTGCCAAGTACAAGGCCATCTTTAGATGTTTGGCATGGGGGCCTCACAGAAGTTGGGTATGTATGCTGTAATCCAGGAATACTGGAGCACCATAAGGGAAACAGTTGGGGTATAGATTTAGCAAACTGTTTACATAGAGGAATCATGAAGTTTCTAGTCAAAATCTCAAAACTGAGTTAAAATAGCACTTGTGAAATACTATATTATTCCGAGTCACAGAAAAAACAAACAAAAGCCCAAACAAACTAACAAAACTAGTAACCTGCCCAAGATCGCCCACTAGTAGTAGAGTAGATAGTAATATCATGTCAGAACAGTACCAGGCAATCTAGTCCCAGAGTTCATGTGAGATAAGGCTAGAAAAATCTGGTCAAGGAGGAATTTGAAAACCACCGAAACAAAGGTACTTGATTTTTCCTTGGTTGACTGACTGTATTAGTGATGGAGGGATATAATTGGAGGACAGTACAGATTTATAGAAAGATATACAATGTGTATCAGGAAGGGATTTTGACTGAGAATAAACTATCAGCTTTGTTAGACACTGTCTTTTAATTTATTTCCAAATGATCCTTAATTTTTTGTTTTCTGGGTAGAGATCCCTTCTACTGAAAGCCATGTACTCTTGCAGTCTGTACCTGGTCCTTTAGAAGTGCATTCTGTAAACAAGGGTAAAGGATCATTACAAATTAGTCAATAACTAATACTAAAAATATCTCACCGTGTGACCCAAGTTTGAGTGGGCCCCCCACCATATTAGAGGAAGCTCTGATGCTGTAATCTCTATCATTCTTTCTGCCTATATACTTCTCTGTCTCTGTCCAAAATATAAAATATCATTTAGAATCTCCTGAGATTGTCTGTGGCCATACCATTCTGAACACACCCTATCTTGTCTTTTCTCAGAAGCTAGAATCTCCTGAGATTAATTATTTGGATGGCTGGCGGGTTCAACCTTTCTTTTTTTTTAAATTTTATTTATGAGAAAGATAGGAGGAGAGAGAAAGAAGAACCAGACATCACACTGGCACGTGTGCTGCCCAGCATAGAACTCGGGACTTCATGTTTGAGAGTCCAAAGCTTTATCACTGCGCCACCTCTCAGATGACAGGGTTCAACCTTTCTAATTGTCCTTGTGATCTTCCCCAAATGGATGGCTGGTTAAGTAGGGTCTATGCTAAACTCCTATTTTCATGTTGAACAAATAAAGCATTGAATGCTAAAGAATCAGCTTTTCATTTTGTCTTTGTCCTAAATAAATTAGCTAAGGGAAAGAAATTGTGATACACAGAGGAGAAGTCCCTGAGCTCCTCTGCTTGGGGAAGCAGTTTTGTGCCTAATGTTTCCTCCTTATCCTTGTGTGCTAGTTAAGCATTTGGAAGCAGAAAATCCCTTGTGCCCTAAAGGGCTGATTGCTGGTGCACTGCTCTTTAACATGTTTTTTAAAAGAAGTGGCATGTAGGGGGTGGATTGCTGAGGATTCACCTGTTTGGTGCTCAGTTTTCTGAAAAGAAACAAACCAGGGTGAACCAAGCATAACCCAACTGACTCAAGATCCCCAAGAGAGCACTAACGGGATTTGTTGTAATCACTCCCCATGATGTGAATTGCACAAGAAACCTATTTCTGTCCATTACCAGCCAGGAGGGTAGCAGCTTAGACAAGCACAAAGTCTGAAGCCTCCCAAGACACCCTGGGGTCCTGGTTTCCCTCTATCCATGGCTGAACAGGGACAGCCCCAGTTTGAATCCTGAGTGGTATGACAGTCTCTCCAGCAGTTCAAAGGATTCTTTCTACAATGACAGTAACTCCCAAGATTTGCTTGGAGTTCCCCAAGATATAGGATAGAGATAACCAGAAATTGAGAGGGAATTGGGGTGATAGAGAGGGAGAGAGACAGAGACACCTGCAGCCCTGCTTCACCACTTGCAAAGCTTTTCCCTGCAAGTGGGGACTGGGGGACCCCCAGGTCCTTGTACATTGTAATGTGCTCTCAGTCAGGTGTGCCACCTGCCCTCTCTCCCCAGTTTTCTAAAGAAGAAATACACATCACCCACAGACATATGAAAAAATTCTGTACTTCACATGTGATTAAAGAAATGCAAATTGTGGTCCAGGAGGTGGCACAATGGATAAAGTGTTGGACTCTCAAGCATGAGGCCCTAAATTCAATCCCAGGCAGCACATGTACCAGAGTGATGTCTGGTTCTTTCTCTCTCCTCCTATCCCTCTCATTAATAAATAAATTTAAAAAGGAACGAAATACAAATTAAAACTGCATTGAGATTCCATCTCACATCTGAGAACGGCCTACATCAACAAAGCAGGAACTGATAGGTGTTGGCTAGGTTGTGGCAAAAAAGGAACTTGATTAAATGTAAGTGGGAATGTAAACTAGTGCAGCCCCTTTGGACAACTGTATGTAGAATCCTTAAATAAAAATGGAATTGCCTTATGACCTAGCAATACCACTCTTAGGACGTGCAAACACTTATTTAAAAGGGCATGTACATAGCTGTGCTATACACAATAACCAAAGATGGGAAGCAGGCTAAATGCCCACTGACAGATGACTGGCTAAAGAAGTTATAGAATATACACTTCCTGGAATATTACTCTACAATAAAAAATGTGATATTTGGGGGGAGTATGAGTGGAACTGGTGTTTATTATGCTTAGCAAAATAAGTAAAGAGAAGAAAGACAACTACTGAATGGTTTCACTCATATGGAATTTAGATAACTGAAACACATGAACTTGTAAAAACAACAAACGAAACATAGAAACAGTTTGTAAGACTTGGTAAACTATGGTGGTTATCATTGCAGGGGGAAGCACAAAACTTTGGTGGTGTTGCAGTGTGTAGAACGATACCCTGTATATTACAATCTTGTAAACACCATTGATCACAAATAAATACAAAACAAACATTTTGAGCTCTTAATCAACAGACAAAGTTGATTCTTTAAATGGCTAATAAAGTGGTTTGCACCCAGTGACCCATCAAAGAGAAAAAAATAATTCAAGAAGTAGGAAATAAGCATAGCACCTATAAGTAACAAAGGAAAAGTTGGCACACCTGGCAAACAACAAATGGAACTGGAAAATAGGCAGGAGCTGACCTGTGGAAAGTCTTATAAGCAGATTTAGGGGTTTGATTTTTGTCCTGGGAGCCGAAGTGATTGGATGTTGTAAATTTGAGAATGACATAACAAATATGTATTACAAAGAGATAATTCTGTTATCACATGTGATGCCTTTGTTCATTTCAATAAAAGTCTCTTCTACTGGGGAACTGAATAACAGAATTTCTCTCCTTCAGAGCCTAAGCTTGACAACAGAACTTGAGATAAATTTCAGACCTAACCAGCCCTCTTGGCCCCACCCCCATGTGTCCAATACATACTTTAGTGGCCCTGCTCGATTGCCCCCTCCTCTGGTATTGTTAAGGTACTCTGTTCATCTTAATTGTTTCATATTTTGTCTCTTTGTATTAGACCATTAATATGAGTTTCCTTGATCCAGTATATTCTATAATTGGTAGCCAAAAAATCCATTTGTGAATGATATATAAATTCTTAAACAAGAGAGGTGAAGACTTAAGACACATGTAGTTAGCAGCTCTAATGCAAGTCCCACTGAAATATATATTCAAACTACCAGTGATATGAAAATGTTGATGAATAAAATAATTGTCAAGATGTGGGAGGAATCTTTGCTAACTATAGAAAGCTGGACTAAGAAAGCTCATCTATTTCATGCTTCATTTATTTCTTACCGACAACCAAAACCACTTGAAAAAAATAATAGCTTGTTTCTCCTTATATCTGCAAGTTGATTTCAGACCCATGTGAGTATCTGAACCAATTAGAAACATTATCAGTTCCTTTCTGCATCTTTCCCACACACTTACAAAGAAGTTTAATGTTTTGGTGAGCCTTCAAACAAATATTTTTAAAACATTTGTTTAGATTGTGAAGAAAGAAATTGATATTCTAGTTAACAATTATATACCTCATTCTTAACACTCAAAATAAGAAATCCACCACATGCACTAAATCAATACTTTAACTTATTAGATTTTATGTTTATTTCAGAGTTTTTAAACTTACTTATAAACATACTAATCATTCATATTCACTTAAGGATAAAGATAAATTTTAAAGGTCTTAATTTTTGTTTATATTCTTTTTTTCTATTTATATGCCAGAAAAGCAGTGTTTCCTGCTTACATTTTTTCAGTTTTTATTTTACAAAATAATATAATTGCTTTTAAGGAACATTTAAAACTAATACTGCAAATTGGTTCTGTAGTTATTAATAAACACATTCTGCTGCATGATAAACCATTCCAAATTTGGTAGCACAAAACAACAAACAATAATTTATTATCCTTAGTTCCTATAGTTATGGGAGCTAAGTGAGCTAAGTAGATCAGCTCATGATAGGATATGGGGCAACTGAATGCAAAGGAACATGGGTGAAAGTAGGAACACTAAATAGGAACCAATGACAGTAGATTGGGGGGAGATAATGACTTCTTAGACAAGAGAAAGAGTGGCTATAGAGATCTATAAAGGGGAGTATATTTGGGAGACATGAGAAATAGTATATCAGAGCTTCATGATCAGTTGAATATGGGGGGGCAGGACAGAATAGGTCAAAGACAATAAACCTCATTTCTGGCTATAGTAACTTAGTTGGCAATGTGTCTATGTAGTTGTCATAGATTGAGATCAAGTTTGGAGAGAAGATCATAAATTTAACTCTGGTTATGTTGGACTCAATAATCATTTAGCATGTCTAAGTGGAAATTCTGAGTAGACAAGGGAACTACGGTTCCAGATTCAAGGAGATACTCTAAACTGGAGATTTAATTCTGTGAATCAGCCAACAGACTCCTGTGTTGAGTGGAAAGTGGAAGCCCAGAAATCCCTACAGCAATATGGTTCTGTACTTGTATTAAAGACAGGTATGCATCAGAAATCAGAAAAGTCTTTGAGATTTTACCCTAGTATTTCCACAAAGGATGTCCTGTCTGTCCAGTCCCCACCAAATCACTAAATCACTTTATTGAGGAAATGTTGTTACAAGACAGTTTTACGTCTTCCCAAGATAGGTCTCAGCACACCTCATCTACAGCCAAATTAGCATCTCCCTCTACCATAGAGAATTTGTTTTCCATAACCCTGTTTTACCTTTCTTGCCACCTCTTTTTGAGTCTTTAGATATGCTAAAATAGACCTCCATTTATTAACACTTTACCCTGTTTTTTTTCTTTTCTTTTCTTTTAAAATTATCTTTATCTATTGGATAGAGACAGCCAGAAACTGAGAGGGCAGGGGGTGATAGAGATGGAGAGAGACAGAGAGATACCTGCAGCACTGCTTCACCACTTGCAAAGCTTTCCCCCTCCAAGTGGGGACCAGGGGCTCCAAACCGGGTCCTTGTGCACTGTAACCAGTGTGCTCTAGTGGATGCACCACCACCCACCCCCCTTTTGTTTTTTTTCTTAGGTACCACCTATATATGAGAGCATCTGATTTTTTCCCCCTTAATTTTTGGTATAACCTCAGCAAGGGCACTTCCCTTGATGCTCTTTTAGAGAAGTACAATCTAGGACTATGTGGAGGGCACCAATCCCATGTCAATCAGTTTAGTTCTTTCAGTTCCTCTGTGGATACCATTTTGGAAGTGCTCTGTTTTTATTGCAGATAGGTCTGCTGAACAGAACAAGGAGGATTACCTTAAAGACTCAGTTTTAGTACCAGGGTGATGTGAGTGAGGTCTGTTTTAGGGTAGTTATATTTTGCAATTTTGTACCCCTTTTATTTCTGAATAGAGCTGACATAGACTTTAGGGATTGGAAAAGCAAAATCAGACTGGCCTAAGGCTTATAGTTTAGAGGGTATGATAACACCTTCTTGGGAGAAGTCATACATTTCCTTTTTTTTTTTTTAATTTGATTAGACCAAGACAGAACCTTACAAATACCAATGTACTGGTAATGACCACAGACCCTTGGCTGGACAGAACGGACATTTAGTCACCTTTCTCCTCATTACCAAAATAAAAATCATGCTTCTGGTGACATTTTCTATGCCATTTTTTTTTTATTTAAGAAAGGATTAATTAACAAAACCATAAGGAAGGAGGGGTACATCTCCACACAATTCCCACCACCCATTCTCCATAACCCACCCCCTCCCCCGATAGCTTTCCCATTTTCTATCCCTCTGGAAGCATGGACCCAGGGTCATTGAGGGTTGCAGAAGGTAGAAGGTCTGACTTCTGTAATTGCTTCCCTGCTGAACATGGGCGTTGACTGGTCAGTCCATACTCCCAGTCTGCCTCTCTCTTTCCCTAGTAGTGTGTCTCTGGGGAAGCTGAGCTCCAGGACACATTGGTGGGGTCTTCAATCCAGGGAAGCCTGGCCAGCATCCTGGTGGCATCTGGAACCTGGTGATTGAAAAGAGAGTTAACATACAAAGCCAAACAAATTGTTGAGCAATCATGGACCCAAAGCTTGGAATAGTGGAGAGGAAGTGTTAGGGAGGTACTCACTGCAAACTATAGTGTACTTCTGCTTTCAGGTATATATTTTGCAGTAGTTTATGGGTACGTGTGAACATAAGCTCTCTCTCACAGAAAATGGTGTATATCTAGGTTATGGGACTTTGTTAGAAAGTGAACCACCTGAGATGAAATTAGAGTGTACTATAAAAGGAAAGGTCTCACCCGAGTAATGAAGCTGAAGGGTTGTCATTCCACATGTGAAGTCTCTGGACACAGTCTGAGGTGAAGCATGTTGATTGGTTAGGTTGTGATCGGCAGATGCAATATTATTTGGTATGGATTGGGAGACACATAGGGAAAGTGGGCCCTATCCAAGGGTTCCAGGACTGGGGGAAGTAGGGACTCTATAGTGGAGATGTGAGGTTCCTGCTGTCTTAGGGTTCAAAGAGACAATCGATAGTTAATGTTATCATCACATTATTTGGTAATTGGGTTAACTTTGAAAAGTCCTTTTGTTAGGGTTTGCTGTACAGTAACCAGTATCTTGTATATAGCTGTGCTATTGGATGCTTCTAATCTACTTGGTCTAGGCTTTTGAGAGAGTCTGCATATCAAATACACAGCCTATATATTAAAAAGATTCAGTTTGTGTTTTGAAAAACTTTGAGACATACAATTGATTTTCCCCCTCTCATATTAATCAACTACTGATTTATATGTCTACATTTTGCTAGGAGTGTACATAAACACCATTCCCACCACCAAAAGACTGTGACCTATCCCTCCCTCCCACTCCCACCCCCCACTGTCCTAGGAAGTTGCATGTCTACCCCTTACCACAGGGTTTTTACTTTGGTGCCCTACTTACAATTTGATCAGGTCCTGCTTTTAGTTTCCCTTTCAGATCTTCTTAGTCAACTTCTGTTGATGACTGGGATCATCCCATACTCATCTTTATCTTTCTGACTTAGTTCACTTAACATAATTCCTTCTAGCTCTGTCCAAGATGGGTCAGAGAAGGTGGGTTCATTGTTTTTGATAGCTGCATAGTATTCCATTGTGTATATATACCACAGCTTTCTCAGCCACTCATCTGTTGTTGGGTACCTGGGTGTCTTCCAGGTTTTAGCTATTATGAATTGTGCTGCTATGAACATAGGAGTACACATCTATTTTTGGTTGGGTGTTATGGAGTCCTTGGGGTATAACCCCAGGAGAGGAATTACTGGATCATATGGAAGGTCCATGTCTAGCCTTCTGAGAGTGTTCCAGACTGCTCTCCACAGAGGCTGTACCAATTTACATTCCCACCAGCAATGTAAAAGGGTTCCTCTGTCCCCACATCCTCTCCAGCATTTGTTGCTGCTGTCCTTTTTGATGTATGCCATTCTGACAGGAGTGAGGTGGTATCTTAGTGTTGTCTTAAGTTGCATTTCTCTGACAATCAGTGACCTAGAGCAGTTTTTCATATGTTTGTTAGCCTTTTGGATCTCCTCTGAGGTGAATGTTTTGTTCATATCCTCTGCCTATTTTTGGATGGGGTCATTTGCTTTTTTGGTGCTAAGTTTGCTGAGCTCTTTATATATTTTGGTGATTAGTTTCTTGTCTGATGTATGGCATGTGAAGATCTTCTCCCATTCTGTGAGGGGTCTCTCTGTTTGTTTAGTAGTTTCTTTGGATGTGCAGAAGCTTTTCAATTTGATGTAGTCCCATTGGTTTGTTTCTGCTTTAGTCTTCCTTGCAACTGGGTTTGATTCATCAAAGATGTCCTTGAGGTATAGGTGGAAAAGAGTTTTACCAATGTTTTCCTCTAAGTATTTGATTGTTTCTGGTCTAACATTCAGGTCTTTGATCCATTTGGAGTTTATTTTTGTTTCTGGGGAGATAAAGTGGTTCAATTTCATTCTTCTGCATGTTACAACCCAGTTTTCCCAGCACCATTTATTGAAGAGAGCCTCCTTTTTCCATTTAATCCTTTGGGCCCCCTTATCAAAGATTAGATGTCCATAGGTGTGGGGATTTATTTCTGGGCTTTCAATTCTGTTCCACTGGTCTGTGTGCCTATTTTTGTTCCAGTACCATGCTGTTTGGATGATGATGGCTTTATATTATAGTTTAAGGTCTGGGAGTGTGATGCCTCCATTTCTGTTTCTTTTCCTCAAGATGGTTTTAGCATTTCTAGGTGTTTTATGGTTCCAGATAAATGATTGTAGTGTCTGTTCTATTCTCTTAAAGAAGCTTGGTGGAACTTTGATGGGTATTGCATTAAATTTGTATATGGCTCTGGGGAGAATATTCATTTTGATGATATTTATTCTTCCAATCCATGAGCATGGGATGTCTTTCTATTTCTTGGTATCAGTGTCTATTTCCTTGAGTAGCAACTCATAGTTTTCAGCATACAAGTCTTTCACTTCTTGGTCCTCTTTATTCCTAGGTATTTGATTGATTTTGCTGAAACAGTAAATGGGAGTGATTTCTGGATGTCTTCTTCTTCAGATTTAGTGTTTGCATAAAGAAATGCCACTGATTTTTGTACACTGATTTTGTAGCCTGATACCTTGCTATAGTGCCTAATAACTTCCAATAATTTTCTGCTGGATTCTTTATGTCTTTCTATGTATACTATCATATCATCTGCAAATAGTGAGAGCTTGACTTCTTCCCTTCCAATCTGTATTCCTTTGATTTCTTTCTCTTGCCTGATTGCTATGGCAAGAACTTCCAATACTATGTTGAAGAGTAACGGTGACAGTGGACAACCTTGTCTAGTCCCCGATATGAGGGGGAATGCTTTCAGCTTCTGTCCATTGAGTATGATGTTGGCTGTAGGTCTGCTATATATAGACTCCACTATCTTGAGGAATTTTCCATCTATTCCCATTTTTTGTAGAGTTTTGAGCATGAATGGGTGTTGGATTTTGTCAAAGGCTTTCTCTGCATCTATTGAGATAATCGTGGTTTTTGGCTTTGCTTTTATTGATGTGGTGAATGACATTGATTGACTTACGGATGTTGAACCAGTCTTGTATTCCTGGGATGAATCCCACTTGGTCGTGATGAACAATCTTTTTGATATGTTGCTGTATCCTATTGGCCAACATCTTGTTTAATATTTTGGCATCTATGTTCATCAGAGATATTGGTCTGTAGTTTTCCTTTTTTGTTCTGTCCCTATCAGCTTTTGGTATCAGGGTGATGTTGGCTTCATGAAGGTTCAAGGGAGTATTCCTGTTTCTTCAATCTTATGGAATAGCTTAAGAAGGCTGGGTATTAACTGTTTCCTGAAAGTTTTGTAGAATTCGTTTGTGAAGCCATCAGGTCCAGGACTTTTTTTGTTGGGGAGATTCTTAATAACGGTTTCAATTTCTTTGTCTGTGATTGGTGCATTTAGATTTTGTAGTTCTTCTTGGTTCAGTTTTGGAAGGGCATATTTTTCTATGAATTGTTCCATTTCTTCCAGATTCTCTAGCTTGGTGGCATATAGTTCTTTATAGAAGTTTCGCAGGATTCTCTGGATTTCTGTTGTGTCAGTTGTGATAATTCCTCCATCATTTACAATTCTATTAATTTGAGTCTTCTTTCTTTTTTGTTTGGTGAGTCTGGTTAGAGGTTTATCAATTTCGTTTAATCTTTCAAAGAACCAACATTTGGCTTCATTGATCTTTTGTATGGTTCCTTTATTTTCGATATTGTTTATTTCTGCTCGAACTTTAGTGATTTCTGTCCTTCTGGTTGCTTTAGGGTTCCTTTGTTCCTCTTCCTCCAAGTCCTTTAGGTGTGCAGTAAGGTCGTTCATTTGAGCTTCTTCTTGGTGTTTAATATGTGATTGTATGGCTATAAGTTTCCCTCTCAGTACTGCTTTAGCTGTGTCCCAAATATTGTGATAGGTTGTGTTTTCATTTTCATTAGTTTCCAGGAACATTTAAATTTCCTGCTTGAGTGAGTCTCTGATCCAGTGGTTCTTAAGGAGCATGTTGTTTAGTTTCCAAATTCTGTGTTTTTTAATAATTTTTTGTTTGTTGTTAAATGTTAGTTTTACTCCACTGTGGTCTGAGAAGATACTTGGGATGATTTCAATGCTCTTGAATTTATTCATGCTGTCTTTGTGGCCTAACATGTGGTCTATCCTTGAGTATGTGTTATGTGGATTTGAAAAGAATGGGTATTCCAGTTTTTTGGGGTGGAGGAGTCTGAAAATGTCCAAGAGGTCTAGTCTGTCAATCTCTTCATTCAATTCTTTTGTATCTTTATTGGTTCTCTGCTTTGTTGATCTGTCTAAGTGTGAGAGTGGGGTATTGAAGTCTCCCACTATTATTGTATTACTATTGTTGTATTTTTGAAAGTCTTTCAGTAGGTGCTTAATGTATTTAGATGGTCCCTCATTGGGTGCATAGATGTTAATAATTGTTAAGTCATCTTGGCTGATTGATCCTCTAATCATTATGTAATGTCCTTGCCTATCTTTTATTACTTTATTTAATTTAAAATCTATCATGTCTGAGATGAGAATGGCTGTTCCTGCCCTTTTTTGTGGTCCGTTAGCCTGTATGATAGTTTTCCATCCTTTCACTTTAAGTCTGTGTTTATCTTGTTGTGACAGATGGGATTCTTGCAAGCAGCATATGGTTGGGTTATGTTTTCTGATCCATCCCCCCACCCTG
This sequence comes from Erinaceus europaeus, assembly GCF_950295315.1. Lineage (NCBI taxonomy): Eukaryota > Metazoa > Chordata > Mammalia > Eulipotyphla > Erinaceidae > Erinaceus > Erinaceus europaeus. The sequence goes on from NC_080177.1 coordinate 26,744,258, forward strand.
TGCCTTTTGATGGGTGAGTTTAAGCCATTGACATTTATTGATATTATGGATTTAATGTATTGTAGTGCCATTGTTCAAAAACAAATTTTGTTTGCTCTGATATATTGCAAGTATTATAGTGATGTTCTTGTTTATAAGAGTTCTTTTAGAACCTCTTTCAGGGCCGGTTTGGTGATGGTTGCCTCCTTTAACTGTTGTTTATCTAAGAAGGTTTTGATTCCTCCATCTAGTTTGAATGAAAGTCTAGCAGGATATATTATCCTTGGTTGAAACCCTTTTTCATTCAGGGCTCGATAGATATCTTGCCACTCCCTTCTGGCTTTTAGTTTTGAGTGGAGAAGTCTGCAGATAATCTTATGGGTTTTCCCTTGTATGTGACTTTTTGTTTCTCTCTTGCAGCCTTTAGGATCCTTTCTTTATCCTTATTTCTTCTCATTGTGACTATAATGTGTCTTGGTGTCTTTAGGTCTGGGTTGATTCTGTTTGGTACTCTCTGGGCCTCTTGAATCTTGATGTCCTGTCTGTTCTTCAGGTCTGGGAAGTTTTCTTCTATTATTTCCTCTAGAATATTTGCTTCCCCTTCCTCTCTTTCTTCCTCTGGCAGGCCAATTATACGAATGTTATTTCTTTTGAGATCATCCCTTATGTCTCTGTTGTTGTTTTCAGTGTCTCTCAATCTCCTTTAAGCTCTTTCACCTCTTTCTTCATTTTCTCTAACTCATCCTCTGTCTGACTAATTATGTTTTCTGCTTCTGTTAGTCTGCTTTCCCTTGCCTAAGCTTCTTTCCTCAGTTCAGCTATTTCAGCTTTCAATTCTCTAATTGCCTCAAGATAATCAGTATTTTTCTTGGGGGTCTCAACTGTTGTTTCCCTAATACTGCCATTCCTTTCCTCCAATGTTGTTTTCCTTTCTGTGATTAATAAGTTTATTATTGCTTGCATACTTTTCTTATCTATGGTTACTTCTGGCTGATTTGTAGTTTCTTCTGGGCTCTTGTCTTCATTCATTGGAGTAGCAGTTTTATTTGTTTTTGATCTACCCATTTTTTTGATTTATATATATTTTTTTATTTTTTAATGCTCTGTTGTTCCTCAGTTGTTGTGTCTTGAGTACAAGTAACACTGTACTAAATACCTTTATGACAATTGCACTCACCAACCTCAGGAATTACAGTAGCAACTGAAGCAAGTATTGAAGTAGTTTAATTGTTACCAGTTAGCCATACAATTTCTCCAGTCTGTAAAAAAATAGTAACCAAATCCCAGTGAAGAAAGAGAAAAGAAAGAAAGGATAGCAAGAATAGACAGTTATGCAAATCTACTATCCACTGTATATTCTAGGGGTAACAAGAGGGGAAAGGGAACTATAGCAGAGATACACACATAGAGAGTCCACTCTGAGTCAGATTTCTTCCCCAAAATAATTCATAATTTCAGAAAGGCAAAGAAGAAGGAAGAAGTGTATGACAAGATTAAAAACAAAAAAGAGAGAGAGAGACAAGAGAGAGAAAAGGGAAAATATAAGAAAAAGAGCTGTAATTAAAGAGCAGTTAAAGGAAATTCCCAAATGTGTATCAGTGAACTCAAAAAAGCACACTGTGGTATGGGGGCTGGGGGCTGTGACTTTGGAAGCTGTAGCATTAAGGAAGAAAGGGTGACAAGAATGAGAAAAAGAAAAATAAAAAAAAGAAAGAGAGAGAAAAAAGAAAAAGATATGAAAAATAACAGTCATAAAAGGGCAGTGAAAGGAAAGGGTTTTTTTTTTTGGTATTTATTTTTAATTATTTAATTAGCTATGCGGGGTGAGGCTACTTAGAAAGAAAAAAGGTCAGAGGTTTCAGAAGGGTATAGACTTAGAATTAATGATACTCCCTGGTGGGACAGGAATTTGGTAAAGAAAAGGAGCTCTCCCCCCCTGCTAGGAGCTGGTCCCCAGGTACTGGTTATGGGGGGGGTGGCAGAAGGAGGTATGCTTGAAAATTAAAAGGAAGAAAAAAAAATTTTTCCCCTTTTTTCCCTACTTTAATTCTTAACTCAAATTAAGTTATAGTCACCTCCTTGGTGTCACCGCTAGAACCCCTTATTGGCTGGCCTGCTAAAGGCAGAAAATCCTACCATTTCCAGGAGATGCGGTCAGAGCTCAGCCACTAGCAGTTTCTCAGTACACCATCTTCTGGGAACCTCCCCCCCAGAAGCTTTTTTAAAGGATTTCTCAAAAATCAAACTAGCTCCAAGTCCTTTTGATCCAATGAGAGCTGTACTCAAGGATGTCCTCGGATCTGCCCTCAGGGTCGCGGTGGTCCCTGGAGACTCCCAAGAGAAAGCCCCGAGCTACAGTGCTCCCTCCTGGTCCTCTGCTGGCTGCCCAGCAGCGTTCTGCAACTGGCAGAGGAGCCGGCTTCCTGGGCTGAGGACAGTGCCCGGCACACCCGCCTTGCCTGCCGCCGCCTGGGAAGTCTGGAGCAGCACGCCCGCTAGTCCGCGCCACCTCTTCTCTAATTCTTAATCCAACTTAAGTTATAGTCACCTCCTTGGTGTCACTGCTAGGACCCCTTATTGACTGGCCTACTAAAGGCAGAAAATCCTACCATTTCCAGAAGATGTGGTCAGAGCTCAAGCCACTAGCAGCTTCTCAGTCTGCCATGTTCCGGAAACCCCCCTCTGCCATTTTTTAAAAATATTTATTTTATTTATTTTTTCCCTTTTGTTGCCCTTGTTATTTTATTGTTGTATTTATTATTGTTGTTGTTGCTGTTGGATAGGACAGAGAGAAATGGAGAGAGGGAGGGGAAGACAGAGAGGAGGATAGAAAGAAAGACACCTGCAGACCTGCTTCACCGCCTGTGAAGCGACTCCCCTGCAGGTGGGGAGCCGGGGTTCGAACCAGGATCCTTATGCTGGTCTTTGTGCTTTGCGCCACCTGCGCTTAGCCCACTGTACTACAGCCCGACTCTCTGCTATTTTCTTACATGCAGTATATGATGCATGTGTGTCCCAACTACACATGCCTCTTCTTCCCTTTCATAAATATTCATGATTTTGTCTGGAATCTTTCAAAATATACAGGCAATTATGTCTCCCTACATTGTACTCTCTATAAAGCCAGAATCCAACACAACCCCCCCCCAATAACCTTTTAAGGCTCAGCACTAGATTTCCCAACTTTGATGTTTTTTCAAGCCAATAAATCCCTTCTTTATTATGCAATTGTTCCTGTGAATGATTTGATGACACTTTGAAAGACCAAACTGACCAGAGTTACAATTAAATTACTGCCCCAGATCCTTCACTTCGCATGGAGTTCAGTGTCCAAGGTTATTTCCTCTTTTGTGAGGAAATACTTAAATCCCTAGGAAGGAAGTGAAGTATGAGTCCATGACTCATCATGGTTGAAGACTAATGACCATAGAGACAGGCAGTTTGGAATGTGAGGTTTGGACAGGGCCCTCATACATTTTTGAGCCAGACTCAACTCTATGTAACTCATACTCTGACTGGTTGGCTGAAAGGGTAGGTATGAGGAACTGGCTATTACTGCTTCTGTTTGTAGTGCCAGCTTGATTAGCACAAAGAACTTCCTTCCATTAGGGGGTTAGAGAATTCATGTAATAGTGTGATTAGTTAAAAAGAAGGCTATGAGGGCTTAGACACTAACAAATACCAACAAGAGTTCACACTTAGATTTCTTATCTCAATTAGATCCACACTCTTCTTTGGACTCCAGCTGCCCCAGCTGTTGGTGATTTTGTCATTAGCTAGAGGCTGACAGCACTCCTGGATCTGAGGTTTTTAAGAGTAAATGAACCTTGGGTCCCAGACCCCTGAGGGGTTTGGCTTTCTAAAGCTAGGCACAGATAAAAACTCAGCTGCCTAGACATTGCATCATTACATTTTGTGGGGTTATATTGGTCTCTGGGGACTCTGCTTGATGCATTTGTAAGTTGTTATGTTTTTATGAAGGAGACAAGATTTTAAACAACTCTCAGTTATCAGAGAAGCCTCCATTAAAGCAGGAGTTCCAGACAGTAAGTAAGGCAACTATTTAAAAAAGCCCCTTCCTCAGTTTCTCAGTTGACATGCTGGTTCTGCAAACCTTGCTGGCTTAAGTGTACAGTCACATGCTTTTTGCTCCAGTTAGCATTTGTTGTATCCAACACAGCTATAGGCTAGGAAATGGTTTCTAATTTTCCTGCTGCCTCATCAGCAAAATTGACAACTTAAATTCCAGTTGCTGAGCCTTTATTACTTTTGAGGATGTGAGAGACAGAAAAGAGCACAGCTGGATCCCTCATCCCAGGTGGAGTTTGCAGGACTGGCAGATAGAGGAGTCAGCTTTTGTCTGCTAACTGAGGACAATTTAATCTGGAAGTAGATGTGGGAAAATGAAATTCAAAACCCCCTGATGCTGGTTCTGAGAACAACTGCCCTTTCAGTAAAGCTCATTAAGGGTCAGCACTTCCTCAATTATGTGTGATCTAAAAAAGCTCAGGGAAATGTTTGAAGATATTCAGCTGTCAGGTGAAGCAGCTACAACAACTCATCCATGTACATGTATTTGCACATTTCTCACTTTCTTAGAAATATCACATCTAAGAGTCATTAGAACTCAGTCCCGAGGAAAGGGTGGCTTAGACATAGTGGAGTCATCATGATGCTCTTTCTTAGAGGTGGTTGTATGAGCAGAAGAGGCGTGATTTGATACATTCTAGACCAGGGTCTTTGTTGGATTCTTAGGTTGCCAAAAATTTGCATGTTTCCATTCCCTAAAATTAATGTTTTTCACTAGTGCAGAGTAACTGCACTTTCCCTGAAAGCTCATGCCCAACAGTATTTTCTTTCCATGTAGGCTCTTGCTTATGATGGCAATTTACCAAAAGAGTATAATTATGCAATTGAAAGGCCTCTAAATTGGATTGTCAGGAAAATGCTATGGAGCGTCTCAAAATAGGCCAGGTGTGAGTATAAAGTAATGAGATTGATGCTTAAATCTTTATATAGCAGTAAGAAACAAAAGTAGTGATTCTCAACTCTTCTCTCCATCTTTCCCAGTTTAACTTAGGATAATTAAGGCAGAACCCTGGACACCTTTTATAGAACATTGCTCAGTCTGTTTTGTGATGCAGACTCTCAGCCAGAGTCTCTTCTTTATTTTTTATCATCTTTAAGGAGGAAAGCTTTCTCCTGATCTCGGCTTTGTTGAAAGAAATGGAAGAATTTTTCTTCTTAGATCCTCTCATTGGGCATACTGTTGCTTTTAGAAGCCTCCCAAGTCTTAAACTTCAGTTTGGCTGAAGTACACAGTAGCTTCAAGGATTTTAGTATTTTGTTCTCATTTCCTATTTTAAATATTTCTCAAGAAAAGAATGGGACACATCATGACATTTCCATTGTTTCATTCAAAATCTTTCCCCGCTTTTCTAATAACACCTTTTTTTCCCCACTCTATTGCTCATTTCTGAATAAGGAGTTAGGAGGAAGTTAAAATGGTATAAGTTTCATAGTACAATCTTAAGGCGCTACAAATTAACATGGGCACTTGGTGGCACAGACATTGCTGACAAGGTAGCTAGAATGTGTACATTTCAGATGTTATTTCTCTATCAGTTTGGACTCTATGAACTTATTTCAGTAATTTTGCTATTGCTCAAAGTCCCCACACATCTCCTTCTTGGAGTTGTCCTCCAAATTGGTTGGCAAATCACATGGAAAAGCCTGTCACAAAATCAGTCTCCTTTTGTATAAATAAATAAAGAAATAAATTTAAAAGTATGTTTTCCAGTTCTGCACACCTTGATAACCTTTGTCTGTCAAAATGAGCTTCAAACAACTATTTATTAAAGTCAGATTAATCCTCAAAGGAGGAATATTTACCAGCCACTATTAATGGAATTCTAAAGAAAATGCTATAAACAGTGTAAAAGCAATTCCTAACATGAAACCTCATGACATTTTTTAAAAGTCATTAGTATTTGACTGGTACAGAAACCCCCAAGGAGATTTTTTTGGAACAAATACTAGTTGCTTAGATGTACAAATTCAGATAACTTGGTTAAAGAGAGAATTTTGTTTTGTCTGGGAAGTGAAATCAGTTGGTTTGAAAAATTGTCTCATTTGATCTGGATGTGATAAAAATGGGTCTCAGCCCTGCCAGTGAACAAGAAGAAATGCTCAGCATCTCTAGATTTCTGATTCATCACATAAAAAGAAGGGTTTCGATGAGAAAATCTCCAAGGACTCTTTTAGCTTCAATATACTATGATCCACTCATCAAACATTTAGTGAGCAAAGACTGTATGTATTAGGCCCTATTCTAGAAAAAGTGATAAAAAATTCTTGTCCTAAAAGATAGCACAGAATATTACCAATAGTTATCATTAATGTCATTGTACAATAGCTTGTCCCATAATTTGGTGAGATAATAGAAAATATAATTTTGTTCTCTAACTCTAGTTTCTGGTACAGCAGTCCTAAAGCCTTCATAATTTCCTCAGTGATAGAAGCACCATGAGCATCTTTTATTCTACATTTGATTTTTGTCCATAGTTCCTAATACATGACTCCTGAAAGCTTTGTAATTGCCTTGAGGACAGGAGAATCTTCAGTTTCAGTGATGTGATGGAGTGATGGGTGTTGTCATAGGAATGGGCACTTTTTATCTCTCTCCTCACCCCCTTATCTTGAGAAAGGAGTTTGAAAATGGAGTTAATGATTTGTCACGCTTACACAATGAAGTTCATTAAAATCCCCAAAGCAAAAAATAAATAAATAAAATAAAATCCCCAAAGCATAGGGTCTAGAGAGCTCCCATTATGTGAGGACATCTACATACAGAGAGAGTATGATACGTACGAACTCTGGGGAGATTGAACCCCCTACATTTGAGATCTCCCAGACCTTACCTTCATCTCTCCTTCTGTACACTTTTATTATATCCTGTAATGAACTGATAAATGAAAGTACATATTTTTCCTGAGTCCTGGGAGGCACTGTAACAAATTAATCGAATCTAGTTAGGAGGTCGTGGAATCAATCTGTAGCCAAGTTGTCAGAAGTTATGGATGATTCAGGGTCCTCCTACTTTTGACTGTCACAGGGACAGTCTCATAGGATTGAATCCTTAATATGTGGTATAGCATGCCCTCTCTAGTTTTAGAATTAAGTTATAGTATACCTAGCTGATATCAATAAAGACTGCTTTGTTTGAGTTGGGGGGGAAACCTCACATATCTGCTGACCAGAGTGTTAGAAATGACGTGTTCTAGCTGGGGCCCTATTCGGGGAGTCCTGAGATTTCCAAACAGACATGATGGGCCTAGACCTCAAATAAATCCTTCTCTCCATTGTGACCAGTCATTTCTATCAGGAACAACACAATAGACACCTTTGTGGGCCCCCATAGGACCTTGCCCACAACTTGGATCAACAATGATAGAGAATGTTCCATCCTCCAAAGGGAAGATGGACAACATAATTTATGCTACACCTGAGGAAGATGGGTCGATATTAGGGCATCTTGGAATGTTACTACTGCTACTCATGACCACAGAATGTGAGCTCAGATCTATAGGGATGCAGAGGTCACATAGGCTCCTAAGCTGAATATGGGCCCCAGATCACATCAAATTGATGGGGTTTACATTCAACAATATTTATATCCCTTTCCCATATTAGGGAGCTACTGCTACTCTTTTCCCTCGTCAAGCTTTCTGGTCATTTTTATAGCCATGACATCATCTCCCCAGACAATAACTTGGATCCACCTGCATATAAGATTTTAGGCTCAGGCAAAATAAATAAATAAATAAACAAATAAAACTAGTATAGCCACAGGCCCTTTGGAATATAACTAAAATGTGCCTACTGACTATCTACAAAATAGAGGACCCACCCCCCATCTCTTTATCTGCACCATTCCAACCTTTAGGTCCATGATTGGTCAACAATTTGTTTGGCTTTATATGTTAACTCTCTTTTCAGCCACCAAGTTCCAGATGCTAGCATGATGCCAACCAGACTGCCCTGGACAGATAACCCTACCAATGTGCCTTGGAGCTCTGCTTCCCCAGAGCCCTTCCCCACTAGGGAAAGAGAGAGATAGACCTTTCAATGCCCATGTTCAGCAGGGAAGCAATTACAGAAGCCAGACCTTCAGCCTTCTGCATCCCACATGACCTTGGATCCATACTCCCAGAGGGTTAAAGAATAGGAAAGCTATCAGGGGAGGGGATGGGATACAGAGCTCTGGTGGTGGGAATTGTGTGAAGTTATAACCCTCTTATCCTATGGTTTAGTCAGTGTTTCCTTTTTATTTTTTTAAATTAACTAATTAATTTTAAAAAGGAGACATTAACAAAACCATAGGATAGGAGGGGTACAACTCCACACAATTCCCACCACGAGATCTCCATATCCCATCCCCTCCCCTGATAGCTTTCCCATTCTTTATCCATTTGGGAGTATGGACCCAAGGTCATTGTGGGTTGCAGAAGGTGGAAGGTCTGCCTTCTGTAATTGCTTCCCCGCTGAACATGGGCATTGACTGGTTAGTCCATACTCCCAGTATGCCTCTCTCTTTCCCTAGTAGGGTGGGGCTCTGTGGAAGCAGAGCTCCAGTACACATTGGTGGGGTTGTCTGTCTAAGGAAGTCTGATCGGCATTATGCTGGCATCCGGAACCTGGTGGCTGTTTCCTTTTTATAAATAAAAAATTAAAAAATATATCACAAACAAAAAAAAGAAAGAAAGAAAGAAAGAAAGAAAGAAAGAAAGAAAGAAAGAAAGAAAGAAATGATGTGTTCTATGTAAATATCTCCACTTGGAAGAAAGAAGTAAGCTTTCCCAATGCAATTATATTATACAATTCAATACAGTTGCTGTGTAAACTGACAGATTGTTAACCAAATATTTCTCTTTTGTTCTTGAGAATTCTTATCACACTACCTTATAATTAACTAGGAGTAGCCAAATAACTGGAGTCTGGTTAGTCCAACAAAAGCAGAAGAGACATATACCATTTCTAGAGCTGGTCCATGAAATTGTCCTACTTGTGTGTTTTTTCTTTCTCCCTTTACTTTCATGACAACTCCAGCACTTTTTGAAAAAATAAGAGATATAATGGTCAAATGAACCTTACTTCATCCTATCCCAACAATGGCCACACAGTAAACATTCTTTTGAAAGCTATTCAATCTAAAGTAAAACCTGATTATTAAAAATGTTAGCTGCAATGATGCTTCTGAGACCTTATTGTTCTGCAATTTATAACCTTATATATAACTGCCTAGAGTATTTTAAAAAATCCCTCCTTAAAAAAGGATTTTAGACCATGCTAAAATCTAAGTGGACACATGTAACTTTGGTAGTGAGTGTGTTGTGGAACACTACTTCCAAATCTTGTAAGTGCTATTGAATCACTAATAAAAAAGAAAAAGAACAAAAGGCTAAATGGATACTCAAATTCAGTCCCTATCAGTCTGAACTTGCAGTCCATGGTCACAGATAGGAACATTCTAGGCTTTACTCATTTCAGGACCAGTCTACCAGTCATTGTATTTGTCTGCTTTGAGCTCAGTTAGGAGAAGGATGGCACAAAGCTAAAAGCATTCTTTTGGAGCAGGTAGAACAACTCTCTTCATCCCCAACATCGACATGCAAAATACTAATTCTTAAAACTGTGACTATGCTTTCTTACACTACAATAGAAAAATAGCAGATGCGATTAAATTAAGGATACCAAGATGAGAGGATTATTCTGGACTACCTGAGTGACTCCAATGTAGTCACAGGGGTCTTAATTATAAGAGGGAGGCAAAAGTGTCTGAGTCAAAGAAGGAGATGAGGCAATAGAAATAGAGGCCCGAGTTATATTGGGCCCTATGCCAAGGAGTGCAGACAACCTCTACAAGGTGGAAAAGGCAAGGCAAGGAACTTTCTCCTAGAGCCTTCAGAAAGAAGAGCACTATCAAACCGTTTTAGACCTTTGGCTTGCAGAACTGTAAGATGATAAGTTTGTATTTGTCTAAGCCACTGAGTTTGTGATAACTTGTAGTAGCAGTAGGAAATTAATAATATACACAATATCCTGTGGTTCTTGTGTTTTCTTGTTTTATCCATTTTTAGGCTCTGCCATATATAAGTCATTACAGTATCTATTGCTGTATAGGGAAAAAGAAAGTTTTAAAATAGAACATTCCTATGGATTTTGAAAAAAAATGGTTGAATACCACACCTTATAATATATATGGCATGTGTCTTATAGTATGCCATCCATACACATGTATGTCTATACAGTATACCTGTACCTCAGGGATATTTGTGCTAAATGCTTTACAGATATTAAGCAATTTCATTCTGTAATAATAACTTAAAGAGGTGGATACTATTATCTCTCTTTCACAGAGGAGAAAACTGACCTTAACTAATTTGCCTAAAGTTCTTTATCAAAGAGGCCACATAATAGGATTTAAGTTCATATCTGGCTATTCCAAAGCAAATACAACTGTGTCACATGGAATTCATTGACTTGAATTAAATTTAAAACTCTGATTTTCTTTTCACTGTTTGTCTCTGGCTACCAGTGGTGCTGGGGGTCAAATCTGGGACCACTTATGTGCCAGTTATATAGTCTATAATTGTACTATCCTCTAACTCCAAATTTTTGATTTTTTAATCAATTTTTATCTTGTATAAATGATTTATCAAAACTGAATTCTTGTTGCTATGTACTTTTTTCTTTTTTAAAAAATTATTAGTGATTTAATAATGATTAACAAGATTGTAAAACAACAAGGATATGACTCCACACAGTTCCCACTGCCAGAGTTTTATGTCCCATCGCCTACATTAGAGACTTCCCTATTCTTTATCCCTCTGGAAATATGGACCAAAATTCTTTTTTGGGGTGCAGGAGATGGAAGGTCTGGCTTCTATAAGTGCTTCTTTGCTGGACACAGATATTGGAAGGTCAATCCATAATCCCAGACTATTTCTGTCTTTCCCTATTTGGATATGGCTCTAGAGAAGTGAGACTTCGAGACACATCGGTGAGGTCGTCTGCCCAGGGAAGTCAGGATGACATCATAGTAGCATCAACAACTTGGTGTCTAGAAAGCAGTAAGATATAAAGCAAGAAAAATTGTTTAATAAACATGAACTCAAAGGTAGAAATAGAACAGGTGAAGTAAGGTTCTTTGGGTGGAAAAAAACTAGGAAATGTATTTTAGGTATGTTCCAGAGGACCCATGACTTTAGTAATTTTTACCTGAGCCTGACAGTTAACATGCAGGTGAGCTAAATATATAGTCTGGGAAGATGGTGTCTGTCAGAATTGAGAATAGGACTAATAATCTGGATTAGAGCAGAGTAGCTTCCAAACATGAGGAAAGTATATAAATACCACTCATTAACTGTCAATCCCATCAATCTGACCTAAGGCCCATAACTATTCATAATTAGCACAGGAGCCTGTGTGACCTCTGAGTCCCTATCAGTCTGAGCTTGCAGTCCATGGTCACAGATAGGAACATTCTAGGCTTTACTCACTTCAGGACCAGTCTACTTTGAGTGGCAGAGTATGCTGACCCAGCCTCCCTTCCGAGAGTGGGGCAGTCCTTACCATTGCTGCTTTATAGTGAGGATAAGGTTCTGGAGAGGCCCACAATAGGGCTTATGATGATTTTCCTGATGGAAATTACCAGTGATGATGGAGAGAGGTGTCTACTAATGGACTAAGCCCATAGTATCCACATGGGAATTCAAGGATTCCTTGACTAGAAAGTCTCAATTTAAAAGTATAGTATCTGGGCTGGGTGGATGTGCACCCGGTTAAGTGCACATATTACTATGTGCAAGGACCTGGGTTCAAGCTCCCACTCCTCACCAGCAGAGGGGTATTTCACGAGCACTGAAGCAGGTCTGAATATCTCTCTCTCTCTCTCTCTAATACATATATATTATATATATGTCTCCCTATTTCTCTATATCCATTGCTCTCAATTACTTTCTGTCCTTTCAAATACAGTAGGGAGAAAGAAAAAAGAACTAAAAGAAAGGAAGAAAGAAAGAAGAGGACAAAATGGTCACCAAGAGCAGTGGGTTCATGGTGCCAGCACCAAGTCCCAGAGGTTACTATGGTGGCAATAAAAAATGAAAATAATAAAGAAATAAATGCATATTATCTGAATTTAAAAACTTATTTAATGGACTTAACTAAAAAAAGAATGTCAGAGAATCCTCAGTAAATGTTAAGGATAGATATGTCAATAGAAATTATTCCATATGATGAGAGAAAGAGAAAAAAAGTTTGGAAAAAAAAGCATCATCTTGGGAGTAGGGTGGTAGCGCAGCAGGTTAAGCATATGTGGTGTAAAGTGCAAGGACCAGCATAAGAATCCCGGTTTGAAGCCCTGGCTCCCCACCTGCAGGGGAGTTGCTTCACAAGCGGTGAAGCAGGTCTGCAGGTGTTTATCTTTCTCTCCTGCTCTCTGTCTCCCCTTCCTCTCTCCATTTCATTCTGTCCTATTCAACAATAATGACAACAATAACTACAACAACAATAAAAAACAACAAGGGCAACAAAAGGGAGTAAATAAATAAATATTTTTAAAAAGCATCATCTGAGACTATTAGGGCAAAATAAGTTTTAGCATCTATATAAGTAGAATACCAGACAGAGACAAGAGAGACCAGTTCAGGAGAAACAAAACATTTTTAAAGATAGTGTGGTTGAAAAAAATCCTCATTTTTTTTAAAGAGATAAATTTAGAAATTCAAAATCATCTGAAAAGCACATAGTATAAACACAAAAAGCTATGTCTAGGTGCATAAAAAAGGCAATTGCTGTCACCAAAGATAAAGAGAAAATATTGAAAACATCCATATAAAATGACTTTTTTATATTAGAAGGAAAGCAATTTTAATTGTCATTCACCTTTTATCAGAAATGACAGAGGCTAAAAGATTGTAAATAACATATTTCAAAAAACCTTATTTTAAAATAATTTTAGGCATACAGACATGCTACAAAAAACAGTACAGGGAATTTTTACCTTCCCTTCACCCAGTTTCTGCTAATGTTAACAGTGTACAAAAGCATTGTTAATTATCAAAGCCAAGAAGTTAGCTATGGCACAATACTACTAACCGAGCTACAGTCCTTATTTGAATTTTGCCAATTTTCTGTTGAAGGATTCAATTTAAGTACAGCAGCTCTTTTAACAATGTCATTTCATTATAACATTGATGAGAAAAAAGAACACCTGGCTGACATTATTTGAAGATCTACCTAGCTTTATCTATCGTTTGACTGAAAGTTGCTTTTTTCCAAGTACATGAAATTTTAAGCAAGGGCTTACTGTGTGTGTGTGTGTGTGTGTGTGTGTGTGTGTGTGTGTGTATTTAAATAGTGCTTTGCCTCATTGGAAATGCAAATAAAATCACTATAGCATTCTACAGCTTATCTACAAGAATGACTAGAAAGAAAAGTACAGAAAATATAAAGCATTCTAAGAGACAATGAAAGTTTTCACAAATTTTTCTATTGGTGAGTTTGCAAACTGGTATAGCTATTTTGGAAAACAGTTTGGTTGGTACCACCTACTAACATCCAAAATATTCTGTGATCTACCATTTCAATGCCTGTATATGCACTCAAGCGAAGTGCATAATATATGTACCACACTACATTTGTAAGAATGGTCACAGAAATATTATCTATAATAAACAAAATCTAGAAACAACCCCAATGGCAATCAAAAGTAAAATAAATAAGTCCATCATGGCATAGTCATACAATTGCAATGTTCTGAGGCAATGAAAATACCTGAAGTACAGCCATGCACAATAGACCTTAAGCACACTGTCAAGAAAAAGAAACTGAACATAAAAAAACTATCTAATGCATGGCTCAATTTATTTTTTCTATTTATTTTTTTTCTCTAAAACATAATTTACTAGATAGTCTTAAGCTAAACATATAGAGGATGCATTGGAGAAATTAGTTTGTGATTTATAGGTAAAATTTCTTTCACAAGTGAGCCATTTCTTTTTTTAAAATTTATTTATTTATTTAAGAAAGGAGACATTAACAAAATCATAGGATGGGGGGTACAACTCCACACAATTCCTTCCACCCGATCTCCATATCCCATCCCCTCCCCAATAGCTTTCCCATTCTCTATCCCTCTGGGAGTATGGACCCAGGGTCATTGTGGGTTGCAGAAGGTGGGAGGTCTGGCTTCTGTAATTGCTTCTCCACTGAACATAGGCATTGACTGGTCAATCCATACTCCCAGTCTGCCTCTCTCTTTCCCTAGAAGGGTAAGTCTCTGGGGAAGCGGAGCTCCAGGACGCATTGGTGGGGGCTTCAGTCCAGGGAAGCCTGGCCTGCATCCTCATGGCATCTGGAACCTGGTGGCTGAAAAGAGAGTTAACATACAAAGCCAAACAAATTGTTGAAGAATCATGGACCCAAAGGTTGGAATAGTGGAGATGAAGTGTTGGGGGCGGGGGGTTACTCACTGCAAACTCTAGTGTACTACTGCTTTCAGGTATATATTTGCCCTAGTTTATGGATACGTGTGAACATATGCTCTATCTCCTGGAACCTGGTTTATATCTAGGTTTTGGGACTTTGTTGGGAAGTGAAACACCTGGGATGGAGTTAGAGAAAACTATGAAAGGAAAGGTCTCACCCGAGTGATGAAGCTGAAGGGTTGTTGTTCCACACCTGCAGTCTCTGGACACAGTCTGAAGTGAAGCATGCTGGGGTGGCACTCGTGCATGGCTCAATTTATATGAAGTTTAAAAACAAATTGTGATAATAGAAATTAGGATGTTAGTTTACCTTTGGGGACAAGGGACCTCATGAGTAGGGGAGCAATATGAAAGGGCATGGCTACTTATGTATTAATAATGTTGTGTTTCTCAGGCAATACAGTAAGGTGTCAGGCTATAAAATTAACATTCAAAAGTCAGTGGAATTCCTCTATGCAAACACTAAGTTTGAAGAAATTGAAATCCAGAAATCAATTCCTTTTACTATAGCAACAAAAACAATAAAATATCTAGAAGTAAATCCAACCAATGAAGTGAAAGACTTGTATACTGAAAATTATGAGTCACTACTCAAAGAAATTGAAAAAGACACAAAGAAGTGGAAAGATATTCCATGTTCATGGGTTAGAAGAATTAACATCATCAAAATGAATATACTACCCAGAGTCATCTACATCTAATTTAATGTTATCCCCATCAAGATCCCAAGCACATTTTTAGGAGAATAGAAAAAAATGCTACAAATGTTTATCTGGAACCAGAAAAGACCTAGAATTGCCAAAACAATCTTGAGAAAAAAGAACAGAGCTGGAGGCATCACATTCCCAGATTTCAAATTGTATTATAGGGCCATTGTCATCAAAACTGCTTGGTACTGGAACATGAAAAGACACACTGACCAGTGGAATAGAATTGAGAGCCCAGAAGTGAGGCCCCACACCTATGGACATCTAATATTTGACAAAGGTGCCCAGACTATTACATGGGGAAAGCAGAGTCTCTTCAACAAATGGTGTTGGAAACAATGGGTTGAAGAATGAAACTGAATCATTGTATTTCACCAAATACAAAAGTAAATTCCAAGTGGATCAAGGACTTGGATGTTAGACCAGAAACTATCAGATACTTAGAGGAAAATATTGGCAGAACTCTTTTCCGCATAAATTTTAAAGACATTTTCAATGAAATGAATCCAATTACAAAGAAGACTAAGGCAAGTATAAACCTATGGGACTACATCAAATTAAAAAGCTTCTTCACAGCAAGAGAAACCACTAACCAAACCAAGAGACCCCTCACAGAATGGGAGAAGATCTTTACATGCCATACATCAGATAAGAGTTTAATAACCAACATATATAAAGAGCTTGCCAGACTCAACAACAAGACAACAAATAATCCCATCCAAAAATGGGGGAAGGACTTGGACAGAATATTCACCGCATAAGAGATCCAAAAGGCCGAGAAACACATGAAAAAATGCTCCAAGTCTCTGATTGTCAGAAAAATGCAATTAAAGACAACAATGAGATACCACTTCACTCCTGTGAGAATGTCATACATCAGAAAAGTTAACAGCAGAGGAGAGGGTGTGGGGTCAAAGGGACCCTCCTACACTGCTGGTGGGAATGTTAATTGGTCTAACCTCTGTGGAGAACAGTCTGGAGAACACTCAGAAGGCTAGAAATGGACCTACCCTATGACCCTGCAATTCTTCTCCTGGGGATAGATCCTAAGGAACCCAACACATCCATCCAAAAAGATCTGTGTACACATATGTTCTTGGCAGCACAATTTGTAATAGCCAAAATCTGGAAGCAACCCAGGTGTCCAACAACAGATGGGTGGCTGAGCAAGTTGTGGTATATATATAAAATGGAATACTACTCAGCTGTAAAAAATGGTGACTTCACCGTTTTCAGCCGATCTTGGATGGACCTTGAAAAATTCATGTTAAGTGAAATAAGTCAGAAACAGAAGGATGAATATGGGATGATCTCACTCTCAGGCAGAAGTTGAAAAACAAGATCAGAAAAGAAAACACAAATAGAACCTGAAATGGAATTGGCATATCGCACCAAAGTAAAAGACTCTGGGGTGGGTGGGTGGGGAGAATACAGGTCCATGAAGGATCATAGAGGACATAGTGGGGGTTGTATTGTTATATGGGAAACTGGGGAATGTTATGCATGTACTAACTATTATATTTACTGTTGAATGTAAAACATTAATTCTCCAATAAAGAAAAAAAATAATGTTGTGTTTCTTCACTATGGGTGCAGTGATGTTTTTACTTCATGAAAATTCATGGAGTTATACACATAAGTATTCTGTGTGAATGTTATTGCTTCAACAAAAATGTTGAAAATTCAATAATATTTCTTGGATAAAAGGTAATTACTGCAAGGGTGTAGACTGGATTGTTATAAATACTTGTAACTACATATTAGTAAACATTACTGGAATACCTGTGAGATAGTTTTACAAACTCAGTTTTATTTCATGACACATTTTAGGTTCAATGACTGATGCTGAAAAAACTGTTTTGGTCATTAAAGTAGATGGTCCAAAGAATGGTCAAAACCATAGCAAAAGGGCTCAAGGTCATAACTCAGTGTAAATTCACCTTTTCACAGTTTGTGCCCAGGCCTGTATAATTTTATATTGATCTGATTTACATTACTCCTTCAAACTATTACTGATTTTAGAGAAGATGTCCTAGATCTGAGGTCAGAGCTACATTAAAGTATGCATTTGGGAGTTCTCATTGTTAAACAGATGAATGAGCAGATGCTCTTATAAAGGTAGACTTCTTATCTGAAAACTCAGGTAGACTTCTTAGTTATCCAGGAACCTCATATCACTGTACTATTGGCCTTGAGCTTGCTACTATAAATGCTTCTGTTAACTGGGCTCTAAGACTGATTTTTTTTTCATATGCCACCATCCCCCCCCTAGGAACTCAGTAGCAGTTAATGTCATAAACCAGAAGTTATTGTATGCTCTTTCTGAGATGTCCACAGGATAACTCTGACTTTGTTTCACTTAATTTAGAAAAGGTTAATGAAATCACAGATATGAAGTTTCTAGGTTCACTCTAAATTTCTAAAAACGGAGAAGCCATATTATTGTGATTTTATGTTGGTGTCCTGGCTAAACTGGCCACAGCTGTCTCTAATTCACTTATTTCTTATGCTAGTGAGAAATTAATGTTAAAGTTCAAGGGGAAGAGTTCAATAAAGTCTGACTATGAGAATTTAGTACCCAAGGCTGGGATACATTTTTTCTGACTCTCCATTCTATCACTAAAGAGCCAGTTTACATTAAAAAGACATTTCTTTCAAATATGATTCTGGAAATAAGCAAACTTTATACTATATATAAGATGACATGACTTTTTAAAAATTTTTATTTATAAAATGGAAATATTGACAAGACCATAGGATAAGACAGGTACAATTCCCACTACCAGAACTCCATATCCAATCCCCTCCTTTGATAGCTTTCCTGTTCTTTATCCCTCTGTGAGTATGGACCCAGGATCATTATGGGGTGCAGAAGGTGGGAGGTCTAGCTTCTGTAATTGCTTCCCCTCTGAAAATGGGCATTGACAGGTCAATTCATACTCCCAGTCTGTCTGTCTCTCTCTTTCCCTTGTGGGTTAGGGGTCTGGGGAGGTGGGGATCCAAGGCACATTGGTGGGGTCGTCTGCCCAGCAAAGCTAGGTTGGCATCATGATAGCGACTGGAACTTGGAGGCTGAAAAAGAGTTAAGGTATAAAGCAGAACAAATTGTTGACTAGTCATGAACCAAAAGGCAAGAATATTTCAGGTGAATAATTGAGGTCACTGTTTTGGAAAAAGCTAGTAGGTCTATTTTAGTTATATTCCAAGGGGCCCATGACCCTACTAGATTTTGCCTGACCTTAAAATCTAATACGCAGGTGACCTAAGTTATTGTCTGGGGAGATGGTGTCATAGTTGGAAAAAGGACTAGAAAGCTGGATCAAGGAAGAGAGTAGCTTCCAAATATGGGAAAAGTATATAAATATTGTTAACTGTAAACCCCATCAATTTGGTCTGGGACCCATAGTCAGCACAGGAGCCTATGTAACCTTTGCATCCCTATAGATCTGAACTGGCATTCTGTGGTTACAGCTGGGAACATTCCAGGCTACACTAATTTCAGGACCCATCGTCTCCAGGTATAGGTAGAGTATGTTGTCCAACCACTCTTTGGAGAATGGGACATTCCCTACCATTGTTGATCCACATTGAGGGCAAGGTTCTATAGGGTACCAAAAGGGGTTCATTATGATGTTCCTGATGGAGATGATCAGAGACAGTGGTGAGAGGGATCTATTAGAGGTCTAGTCCCACCTAGGACTTGATTTTTGTTTTTCCTAATGTATATATTTTTAAAAAAGAAAAACCTTTATTAACTGTTCATCCAAGAGGGGGAAAATAGACCTTTGGTGTATTGCACAAAAGTAAAAAACTTTGGAGTGTAGGAGGAGGCTTTAGGTCCTGGAACATGATGGCAGAGGCGGACCTAGGTGGAGAGGTAGATTGTTGTGTGGAAAACTGAGAAATGTTACACGTATACAAACGACTGTGTTTTATTGTCAACTGTAAATAATTAATCCCCCAGTAAATTAAAAAACAAAGACTTGAGCATCTCTTCTTCCATGTCATTTCTTTCTTACTATAACTTGACACTTTGATACCAGGTTTGTTTTTTTATAAAATTGGAAAAAGACTAAAAGCAAGGATATATCTTTCATTATTTTTGAAAGTTTCTTCAGGGAAATAGAGATCTTAAGTCAGATAGACTTCTACTTCAGTCTGTACTTTATCATGTAGTAGCTGTGGGTCTTGGCTGCTACCCCTTCTATTCTTTAGCTATGAAATGAAGTGTAGAACATAGGTAGACTAACAGAGATCTTCATATCTCCAAGTAAACCCTCTTCTCTTTTTCTCTCTGTCTGTTCCCTGATCCATAGGTGAACTCAGCCACATTCCACATTCCATGTCTACTGAAGTGCGTACACATCTTCATACCTGACAACTCTGTCTTACACGACTCAGAGGGAATTTCTACTCAACACACCCAAACTCAAACACTTGACTTTCCCCAAAGTTTGGTCTAGGCTTTCTCTTCATCTTCCCTGTTAAAGAGATGGCTTATACCACTTACCCAATATGCAAACCAAAAACTAGAAATCCTTACCTTCCTGTCTTATTTCTATTCCATACCAAGCACTGTCAGTTTTAACTAGCTCTTAAATCTGTTCACTTCTATTCAGACCCACTGCCACCATTCTGTTGTACTTTAGATGAATTCCTATTAACTGGCTTCTCTTACTGTTAGTTATTCTGAGTATTCTATAGATTATCTTCTCTGAAACAAGAGTAAATTTTCAAAATGTTTTTTTATACTTCTTAAAAATTATCTTTATTTATTGGATAGAGACAGCCAGAACTCAAGAGGGAGGGGTTGATATATAGAGAGAAAGACAGAGAGACACCTACAGCCCTGCTTCAGCACTCGTAAAGCTTTCCCCCTGCAGGTGGGGACCGGGGGCTGGAACCCAGGTCCTTGCGTATTGTAATATATGTGCTCAACCAGGTGTGCCACCGCCCAGCCCCAATTTTCAACATGTTTATTTGATTTCATCATTAACATTGTGTAATTTAAATGAAAAATATTCAGTTGGTCACTTGGATGACCAACATCTATTTCTCACATATATTATGGGAAAACTTGTCCTTATCTAAGATTGTTGCCTTATACTCTCCAAAATCCTTAGAATTTCTCAAGTGAAGAGAATGAGAAGAGCATCTTTGTTATGTGAATGAGGTGATGGAGGAAAGCACCAAAGGATGGGTACTGATTGTCAATTGGGCTTCCATTATAACACACATGGACTGTGAACACAGACTGACAGAGACTTGGAGGTTATATAGGCTCCTGTGCTAAATATGAATATCTCCTGGGTCATACTTACATAGTAAACAGTTAATTGTATTTATATATTTTCTTCAAGCTACTCTTTGATGTATTCCAGCTCTCTAGTCCGATTATCATCTCTGACACCCTCTTCCCAGACAATGCTTTTTAGTCCACCTCCATGTTAGCTATCAAGCTCAAGCAAAAATTACCAAAGGCATGGATCCCTGGAACATACCTAAATAGATTTCCTAGCTTCTTTTCACCACCCCCCCTCAAAAAAAATCCCTGTTCTCATCTGCTGTATTACTGCATTTTGTTTCTTGCTTATTAATCATTTTGTCCTGCTTTATATCTTACTTCCTTGCAGCCACCAAGTTTTGAATGCTACTATGATTTCATCCTCACTTCCCTGGGCAAATGACCTCACCAATGTGTCTTGGAACCTCACCTCTCCAGAGCCCTACCCCGCTAGGGAAAGATAGTAACAGGCTGTGGGAATCCATCTGCCAATGCTCATGCCTAGTGGAGAAACAATTACGGAAGCCAGAATTTCCACCTTCTGTATCCCATAAAGAATTTTTGGTCCAAACCCCCAAAAGGGGAGAAATGTTAGGGGAAGATGACCAGAGGGTTATGAACTCCAAATCCATCAAGACCCAGAGAGAGAAAAGAGGACAAAAAGTACACTCTGAAGTAGTAGGTGTGACTTAGAAAGGAAGAAAAGGTAGGGAAACAGAAAAAAGGGCAAATAAATGTAAATATAGATAGATCATTGTAGAAATAATAGTCAACCTATATCTGTGATCTTGGGTGAATTAATGCAGTTATCACTGGAGAGACTGGGGACACAGGATTCTGGTGGTGGGAATGGTATGGAATTATACCCCTGTTATCTTATAATTTTGTAAGTCAAAATATATATATATATATATATATATTGCCTAAGCAAGCACTTGATTACTAGCTAAGACCAAGGAAATGATTTGATCCTTTCCAGGACAGGAAAGGAGCTGGAAGTTGAATCAATAACCAGTGGTCAATGCATTAATCATTCGTGTTCATATAAAGCTTAGTGAACATACTGGGGGTAGGGGAGAGTATGACAGATGACATATCAGGAGAGGGGATGGAAGCTCCATGTCCTTTTCTACATACCTTGCTCTTTGTATTTTTTTTTCAAAAGTTAAAAAATGCTCTATTGACAACACAGTGTATTTAATCAAGTACTATAGCCACCACCACCTAACCCCACCCACATTTACCACTATTTGTACTCTCAGATCTCAATTCTACAATCATTATGTTGCCAAGGGACATTGAATTTATTTAGAAGTAGATCTAAGTGTCTAACACTTCTCTTTCTTTCTTTCTCTTTCTTTCTTTCTTTCTTTTTTTTTTTAATTTTTTATTTAAGAAAGGATTAGTGAACAAAAACATAAGGTAGGAGGGATACAACTCCACACAATTCCCACTGTCCAATCCCCATAACCCACCCCCTCCCATGGTAGCTTTCCCATTCTCTAGCCCTCTGGGAGCATGGACCCAGGGTCGTTGAGGGTTGCAGAAGGTAGAAGGTCTGGCTTCTGTAATTGCTTCCCCGCTGAACATGGGCGTTGACTGGTCAGTCCATACCCCCAGTCTGCCTCTCTCTTTCCCTAGTAAGTTGTGTCTCTGGGGAAGCTGTGCTCCAGGACACATTGGTGGGGTCTTCAATCCAGGGAAGCCTAGCCAGCATCCTGGTGGCATCTGGAACCTGGTGATTGAAAAGAGAGTTAACATAGGAAGCCAAACAATTTGTTGAGCAATCATGGATCCCAAGCTTGGAATAGTGGAGAGGAAGTGTTAGGGAGGTACTCACTGCAAACTCTAGTGTATCCAAACCAAATAATATTGCATCCGCCGATCACAACCTAACCAAAGCAACGATTGCCACCTCAACATGCTTCACCTCAGACTGTATCCAGAGACTTCACGTGTGGAATGACAACCCTTCAGCTTCATTACTCGGGTGAGACCTTTCCTTTTATAGTACACTCTAATTTCATCTCAGGTAGTTCACTTTCTAACAAAGTCCCATAACCTAGATATACACCAGTTTCTGTGAGAGAGAGCTTATGTGCACACGTACCCATAAACTACTGCAAAATATATACCTGAATGCTCTTTGTATTTTTTTCTACCTAACCATTTCTAAATTTCCTTTTGTGGCAAACAAGTGATCATTTAAGTAAAAGCTGTTTTCCCTGAGTTCTATGAGTGTGAAACAATGTAACCCAAAGATAGAATCTGGGAACTTCTCATTTCTAGAAGCACAGGTAATAATAACCTGAGTTTTTTTATTTTGTTTTGTTTTTTACTGGGATTTGAAGTTGGGAGTTGGCTTTATGATACTAATACTTAGTCTGGAATCTGGCACTAACTACTCAGAGATAGTGTCAAAATTAAGTGAAACTGTAAGGACACCCAGCTGCTATCTGGAGAATTGTTGGTGTGGGAACCCTGCTACTCTCCATGTACACATTTCTGGAAACTGGACTGAACATCTAAAGACCTGCTTTTCAGTGCCTTCATTCTGTTCTCAAGATAAAGACCAACACCTTAACATGATTTTCAAAGACAGTCTGACTTGACCTTTCTCTACTAGTTCAGCTTCATGTTATTTCAGTCTCTATTGTTTATTGAGCTCCACTTGTCAGGGAATTCTCTCACATGTTTTCACTGTTTTAACATTTTATCTTGAAATAATTTCAGGTTTATTGAAAGACTGTAGAAAAGGTACAAAAATTCTTATATACCCTTCACACATATTCCCAAGTGCTAAGTTTTACAATATTTATCATTTTCTCCATATTTTCTGAATTTTTGAGAGACTTAAAACAAAGAAATTAATATTAATATAATTTCAAGCCCTTTTCAAATTTTAAAGTAATTATCTGATCAATGTCTTAGGTAGCAAAAGGAAAAAGATGTTTTCTGCTTCAGGATCCAGGATCATACATTTCACTTAGTTACCACATTATCTTTCAACTCTTTATGATGGTATACTTTCTCTGCTTTTATGATATTGACATATTTGATGATTCTTGCCAGTCATTTTGTGTAATCGCTTTCATTTTGGGTTGTGTGATGGTTTCTCATGATTAGATCTGTTGAGACATTTTTGACAGGGATATCACAGAAGTGATTTTTGTGTTCTTTTTTCCTGAATCATAGCAGGGGACACAAGATATCAATTTATCCTGCTACTATTGATGTAATGCTAACTTTGATCATTTAAAATAATGTCTATCAAGCTTCACTGTAATGTTATTATTTTTCCATTGGCAATGAAAATACCTCATAGGGAGATAAATTATGAGACTGTGTGGGATACTGTTTCTTGTCAGGCTCTCATCTTCTAATGTTAGAATCTATTGATGATTCCTGCCTGAAATAATTATTACTATGGTGATTGACAAGTGATGATTTGTTAACTCATTTAAGGGACCAAATTCATTCAATATGAAGGCTTATACAGATTTTATACCTTATGCCTGGTCTACTATTTTCTTCTTTTTTCAACTGGCTAACTATAATTAGTTACATTTCAGATCAAATGTCATTTTCTCAGAAGGTTTCACCTCCTTACTTATTTCCATAAATTAGGGAAAAATATATACCTTAAAGCAAAAGGGCACAATAGTCTGCAGTGAGTCAGTATATGCAGCAAGCAAGTAGAAAGACCTAAAAAGACACCATAAGTTCATAATGAAATAGTGTCTTCTTAGACTTAGATACCCTTCTCACCTACTTCCCATGATATTTCCCTCACTCACTCCCAAGCTATCTTTGTGAAAGAAAGGGCTGCAAAAGCTGAATAAGGGCAAGAGACTGGCATACTTCAACGATGACTCTTTAGTCACTATCAGGCCACCCCATCAGCTGGGGCCCTAGTTGGAGAGTCCTGAGATTCCCGAACAGACATGATGGGCCTAGAGCTTGAATAAATCCCTCTCTCCATTGTTACTGGTCATCTCTATAAGGAACAACACAATAGACCCCTTTTTGGGCCTCCATAGGACCTTGCCCACAAATTGGATCAACAAAGGAAGAGAATATTCCATCCTCGGAAGAGAGGCTGGACAACATACTCTATCTTCCACCTGAGGAAGATGGGTTCTGAGACTGGGGAAGCTTGGAACATTTCTATTAATGACTGTAGAATGTGAGCTCAGATCTACAGGGCTGCAGAAGTCATATAGGCTCCTAAACTGAATATGGGCCCCAGACCAAATCAAATAGATGGGGTTTATAGTCAACAATATTTATATATCTTTCCCCTATGAGTGAGCTACTCTCTTCCCTGATCCATCTTTCTGTTCCTTTTCCAACCATGACATCTTCTCCCCAGACAATAACTTGGATCCACCTGTATATGAGATTTCAGTCTCAGAGAGAGAAAAAAAAAAAAACAACACTAGTATAGTCACAGTCCCTTTGGAATATAACTAAAATATGCCTACTACTAATCTACAAAGTGGAGTACGCCCAACTCTTCATCTGCACTATTCCAGCCTTTAAGTTCATGACTGATCACCTTTCTCATATTTGGGAGCTACTCTCTTCTCTGATCCAGCTATCTGGTTCTTTTTCCAGCCATGACATCATCTGCCCAGACAATAACTTGGATCCACCAGCATATCAGATGTCAGGCTCAGGAAAAAAAAAAAAAACTAGTATAGTCATGGGCCCTTTGGAATATAACTAAAATAGGCCTACTAACTGTCTATAAAACAGAGACACCCCCTCCCCGCCACCTCTTCACCTGAACTATACAAGCCTTTAGGTTTATAATTAGTCAACAATTTTTTGGCATTAACTATTTTTTCAGCCACCAGCTTCCAGATGTTAACATGATGCCAATCAGACTTCCCTGGACAGATGACCCCACAAGTGTGTCCTGAACCCCCCACTTCCCCAGAGCCCTGCCCCATAGGGAAAGAGAGAGACAGGCTGGGAGTATTAATCAACCTGCCAGCACCCATGTTCAGCAGGGAAGCAATTACAGAAGCTAGACCTTCTACCTTCTGTACCCCATAATAAAGTTAGGGCAGAAATAAATAACATTGAAAATAAGAAAACCATACAAAAGATCAATGAAAGTAAATGTTGGTTCTTTGAAAAAATGAACAAAATCAACAAACCTTTAGCCAGACTCACAAAACAAAAAAGGGAGAAGGCCCAAATAAATCGGATTATAAATGAAAGAGGAGATATCACAACAGACACTGCAAAAATCCAACATATCATGCGAAGCTTCTATGAACAACTATATGCCACCAAGCTAGAGAACCTGGAAGAAATGGATGATTTCCTAGATACCTACAAACTTCCAAAATTAAGTAAAGAGGAACTAGATAATATGAACAGGCCCATCACAGCTAATGAAATTGAAACAGTTATAAAAAAACCTTCCCAAAAATAAAAGTTCTGGACCAGATGGTTTTACAAATCAATTCTACAAAACCTCCAAAGAAGAACTAATACATCTACTTTTAAAAGTCTTCCAGAAGATTAAAGACACAGGAATACTCCTTTCCAGCTTGTATGAAGGCAACATCTGATACCAAAAGCAGACAGGGACACAACCAAAAAAGAAAACTACAGACTAATATCTCTAATGAACATAGATACTAAAATATTAAACAAAATTCAAGCCAACCAGAAACAGCAGTATATTAAAAAGATTGTTCATCATGACCATGTGGGGTTTATCCCAGGCATGCAAGGTTGGTTTCATATACATAAATCAATCAGCGTGGTACACCACATCAATAAAAGCAAGACCAAAAACCACATGGTTATATCAATAGAAGAAGGGAGAAGGCCTTTAACAAAATACAACATTTATGATCAAAACACTACAAAAAATGGGAATAGATGGAAAATTCCTGAAGTTAGTGGAGTCTATATATAGCAAACCTACAGCCAACATCATACTCAATGGTGAAAAACATTTCTCCTCAGATCAGGTACCAGACAGGGCTGCCCACAATCACCATTACTCTTCAACATAGTGGTGGAATTACTTGCCATAGCAATCAGGCAGGAACAAGGAATTAAAGGGAAACAGATTGGAAGAGAAGAAGTCAAACTCTCCCTACTTGCAGATGACATGATACTATACATAGAAAAACCTAAGGAATCCAGCAAGATACTTTTGGAAGTCAGCAGGCAATACAATAAGGTGTCAGGCTACAAAATTAGCATATAAAAGTCAGTGGCACTCCTCTATGCAAACACTAAATTAGAAGAAGTTGAAATCCAGAAATCAATTCCTTTTACTAAAGCAACAAACCAATAAAATATCTAGGCATAAAACTAACCAAAGAAGTGACAGACATGTATACTGAAAATTATGAGTCACTACTCAAGGATCCAGACAAAGACACAAAGAAGTGGAAAGATATCCCATGTCCATGGGTTGGAAGAATTAACACCATCAAAATGAATATACTACCCAGAGCCATCTACAAATTTAATGCTATCCCCATCAAGCTCCCAACCACATTTTTTTTAGGAGAATAGAAAAAATGCTAGAAATGTTTGTCTGGAACCAGAAAAGACATAGAATTGGCAAAACAATCTTGAGAAGAAAGAACAGAACTAGAAGCATCACACTCCCAGATCTCAAATTGTATTATAGGGCCATTGTCATCAAAACTGCTTGGTACTAGAACATGAAAAGACACACTGACCAGTGGAATAGAATTGAGAGTCCAGGGTTCCCAGATGATGGCGGACTGAGAAGCTGCTAGTGGCCTGAGCTCTGACCACATCTTCTGGAAACGGTAGGATTTTTTGCCTTTAGTAGGCCAGTCAATAAGGGGTCGTAGTGGTAACACCAAGGAGGTGACTATAACTTAATTTGGGTTAAAATATAGAGTAGGAAAAAAGGGAAAAAAAATTTTTTTTCTTTCTTTTAAATTATTAAGCACACCTCCTCCCCCTTCCTCCCCCCATAACTAGTCCCTGGGGACCAGCTCCTAGCAGGCTCCCCTGCTGAGCCCCTTTCTTTACCAAAATTCCTGTCCCACCAGGGAGTATCATTCATTCTAGGTCTATACCCTTCTGAAACCTCTGGCCTTTTTTCTTTCTAAGTAGCCAAACCCCCCACCTCACCCTACATAGCTAATTAAATAATTAAAAATAAATAAATAAATAAAAACTCTTTCCTTTCACCGCTCTTTTATGACTGTTCTTTTTCTTATCTTTTTCTTTTCTCTCTCTCTCTTTTTTTTTCTTTTTCTCATTCTTGCCATCCTTTCTTCCTTAATCCTACAGCTTCCAAAGCCACAGGCCCCATCTCCCACACCACCAAACAGTGTGCTTTTTTAAATTCACTGATACACATTTGGGAATTATTTTGGGGAAGAATTCTGACTCGGAGTTTGACTCTCACTGCGAGTATCTCTGCTCAACATCCCTTCCTTCTTTAGCTACCCCTAGAATATACAGTGGATAGTAGATCTACATAACTGTCTATTTCAGCTATCCCTGTCTAGTCCTGAGGTGTTTTTTTTTTCTTTCTTAACAATCAGCTGCCTCTGATCACGAGATTTGAGGTAATCTGGGACAGGGTTTTTGTTTGTTTGTTTGTTTTTACCATGCTCTATTTTATTAATAATATTATATAAAGGCATATATCTTCCCCCCCACCCCCATTAGGTTGATCAGAATTAACTCTTAGGGTATCTTTCATTGCTAGGGTACTGGGCATCTTATCTATTGTGGGAGGAACTTGTCTCGTTACTCCTACTTCCTCTACAGACTCTCCCCTCCCTCCTCCTCCTAGCTAATTAAAAAAATTAAATTAAATTAAATTAAAAATAGAGTAATCAAAAAAAACCTTTCCTTTCACTGCATTTTAATTACAACTCTTTTTCTTATCTTTTCTCTCTCTTGTCTCTTTTTTCTTTTTTTTCTTTCTTTTTTTTATTTTGTCATATACTTCTTCCTTCCTTCTTTGTTGCCTTTCTGAATTTGTGAATTATTTTGGGGAAGAAATCTGACTCAGAGTGGACTCTCTATGTGTGTATCTCTGCTCTACATCCCTTTCCCCTCTTGTTACCCCTAGAATATACAGTGGATAATAGAGTCTATTTAATAAATAGTGTTGGAAAAACTGGGTTGGAACATAGAGAAGAATAAAACTTAACCACTATGTTTCACCAAACACAAAAGTAAATTCCAAGTGGATCCAGCACTTGGATGTCAGACCACAAACTATGAGATACTTAGAGGAAAATATTGGCAGAAATCTTTTCTGCATAAATTTTAAAGACATCTTCAATGAAACGAATCCAATTACAAAAAAGACTAAGGAAAGTATAATCCTATGCTGCACAGCAAAAGAAACCACTACCAAAGAGACCCCCTCATAGAATGGGAGAATATATTTACATGCCATACATCAGACAAGAGTTTAATAACCAAAATACATAAAGAGCTTGCCAAACTCAAGAACAAGATAACAAATGACCTCATTCAAAAATGGGGAGAGGACATGGGTAGAATATTCACCACAGAAGAGATTCAAAAGGCCAAGAAACACATGAAAAAGTGCTCCAAGTCTTTGTCAGAGAAATGCAAATAAAGACAACACCACTTCACTCCTGTGAGAATGTCATACATCAGAAAAGGTAGCAATAATAATTGCTGGAGAGGTTGTAGGGTCAAAGGAACCCTCCTGCACTGCTAGTGGGAAGGTCAATTGGTCCAACCTCTGTGGAGAACAGCCTGGAGAACACTCAAAAGGCTAGAAATAGACCTACCCTATGATCCTGCAATTCCTCTCCTGAGGATACATCCTAAGGAACCCAGAACACCCATCCAAAAAGAGTTGTCTATACTTATATTCATAGCAGCACAAATTGTAACAGCCCAAACCTGGAAGCAACCCAGGTGTCCAACAACAGATGGGTGGCTAAGCAAGTGTGGTATATATACTCAGTGTAATACTACTCAACTATTGAAAATGGTGACTTTACTGTTTTCAGCCGATCTTGGATGGACCTTGAAGAGATCATGCTAAGTGAAATAAGTCGGAAACAGAAGGATGAATATGGGATGATCTCACTCTCAGAAGAGAAAACACAAGTAGAACCTGAACTGGAATTGGCGTGTTGAACCAAAGTAAAAGACTCTGGGGTGGGTGGAGGGGAGAATACAGGTCCAAAAAGGATGACAGAGGACCTAGTTGGGGTTTTATTGTTATATGGAAAACTGAGAAATGTTATGCATGTACAAACTATTGTATTTACTGTTGAATGTAAAACATTAATTCCCCAATAGAAAGTAAATTTAAAAAAGAAATAAGTCAGAAACAGAAGGATGAATATGGGGTGATCTCACTCTCAGGTAGAACTTGAAAAACAAAATTAGAAGAGAAAACACAAGTAGAACCTGAACTGGAGTTGGTGTATTGCACCAATGCAAAAGACTCTGGTGTGGTTGGCGTGAAGAGTACAGGTCCAAAAAAGATTACGGATTACCTAGTGGGGGTTGTATTGTTATGTTAAAATCTGAGAAATGTTATGCATGTACAAACTATTGTATTTACTATCAAATGTAAAGCAATAATTCCCCAGTAAAGAAATTTAAAAAATAATAAAATAATAAAATATTGCTTTACATCTACACTAAAAAAACTATTGTATTTACTGTCCAATGTACAACATTAATCCCCCAATAAAGAGATTAAAAAATAGAAAAATAATAGGAAATCTGTCAGGTGAGGGCATGGGATACGGAGTTCTGTTGGTGGGAATTGTGTGGAGCTGTACCCCTCTTATCCTATGGTTTTTGTCAGTGTTTCCTTTTTATAAATAAAAATTTAAAAAACCCAAATATCTATTTTTACTGTTTTTAGTATTATTATGGAGATATCATGTACTTTGCATTGTTAGTAGTTACAGTTTTATACGTATGTGTTCAATTATTTCACTAAGTCTATTTACCTTGCTTACTGTAAGTACAATGGGTGTTTTGCTTGATATACAGTTATACTCCTCATTCCTGGCAATTTGTGGCATACATAGACTATTCTTTGAATTTAACTGAAGGAATAAATGAATGGGCCTCATGCAGTTCTTCAGGATTAAACAAAAATTTAAATTCCATACCTGCAGTAGGATATTGATAAGTATTGGTGCCCTCCATGCCCATCTGCCTTTACCTTAGATTGGCCATTATATAAAAGGTACAATATCTGTACAGAATGAAAATTTGTTCCTGGAATGGACTTTTTTTGGTCGGAGGATTGATCTTCATTTGAACTTTACTAACATTTCTATGAAAGCAAATTCATAAGGAACACCCCAGGTCTTACTAGTATATAAAATTAAACTTCCTTTATTAGTTCCACCATATTAAAATGAGCATTAGAGTGATCGGGTGGTGGCACACCATACATGTTATCATACATGTTACCATGTGCAAGGACCCAGCCCTCAGTCCCCACTTGCAGGGGGGAAGTTTCATGAACAGTGAAGCACTGCTGCAAATGTCTCTCTCTTTCTCCCTCTCTCTCTCTCAATTTCTGTCTGTCACTATCCAAAATAAATAATAAAATAAAATAAACATCTAACTGCTTCTTTTTTTAGGAATTAATTCCTACTTTTTGTTATCTTTAAAAGTGACTCTCATTATTTATGAGGGTTCTTAATATAATTAAGCCACACTCAAAATTGCCTGACTCAGACAATCAACTCACAAAGTTTGCTACTTTAATGTTATATAACCTTTGTGGCTCATGACTCATGAGTAAAGCCATTTTGCTGGACACAACTGCCTTCTGCATACATCACCAGAGATATCTCCTCTCTGACCTTAAAGGATAGGAATTACTACTTTGCTTTTTTCTACAAATATACCAAAGCTTGTCAGCGGCTTTGTATTAAAACAAATGAACAAGAATTTTCCATGGACTTTCCTCATCTTCTAAGATAACAGTTGATATTTTGTGACTTAGAGAAACACAAAGAAATACGTTTATAGTAGCAAAGAGTTTGGGAAGAGTCATCATTACTAAATATATGATTTCATGAAATTTCCAAAAGAAAGTTGAAATGTATTGATTAGTGAGTAGAACAGAGAGCCATGATGAAAAAAGGCCTTATAGGGTAGAGGGGAGTTTATTTTATCTGTGAATCCCTGAAGAAATTCTGGATAGTGCCTGTAGATGGGATGAAGTAAGGAGAAACTGAAAAGAGAGGAATTATTGAAGATACGAACTGCAAAAATCAACCCCATTCTTTTCTTCTTTTCATTTTGCCTTAATAGAACAACTAGTCATTTGAATTTACTCCCACACACAAAAAATAAAAGTCAAAACCAAAACTGAGAAAGAAAAAAGTTCTATTTATAAAAAGAGAGTAGAAAACTTGAGAGCACTGAGATTTTTAAGTGGATAATGCTGCCCCAGAACAACACAGTTCTTCATTTGAAATTGGGCAGATTGTTCCTTATTGATTACCCTAAAGTAAAGCCTGCCATCAAATAAATTTCTTCCAGATAGAAAAAGATTCAGTCTTAAAATTCAAGTAGCAAAAGGAAACCATAGCAAGAATAATCAGTTTAGTTCTTTATTCTTGAATATAAATGAATCATATATGTAGGAGAAGAGCAGTATGTAAAAGAAGGAACCAAATAAATACAACTGAGCATGTAGGTTCTATTTTAGGAAACAGAAGAAAATTTTTAAAAATCTGATTCTATTCTCACAGAGAATTAAGACAATGTTGTATTGAAACCAGGATAGAATTTAAGTGAAAAGCTAAATAATTAAATATTGTAATGAAACTGTGTTAAAATTAAACTAACAATCACTTCAAATTAAAAATAGTCAAGGCAATCTTCTAAGCTATAAAGCCAGAAGATTGCCAGAAAACAAGGAAAAAAAAAAGAAAATTATTTGAGAATTCAACATGAGTAGTTTCAGGATTAGAATTTTTTTTTTTTTCCACCCACCCCAGAGTCTTTTACTTTGGTGTAATACTACAATTCCAATTCCATTTCAGGTTCGACTTGTGTTTTCTTTTCTAATCTTGTTTTTCAACTTCGGCCTGAGAGTGAGATCATCCCGTATTCATCCTTCTGTTTCTGACTTATTTCACTCAACATGAGTTTTTCAAGGTCCATCCAAGATTGGCTGAAAACGGTGAAGTCACCATTTTTTACAGCTGAGTAGTATTCCATTGTGTATATATACCACAACTTGCTCAGCCACTCATCTGTTGTTGGACACCTGGGTTGCTTCCAGGTTTTGGCTATTACAAATTGTGCTGCCAAGAACATATGTGTACACAGATCTTTTTGGATGGATGTGTTGGGTTCCTGAGGATATATCCCCAGGAGGGGAATTGCAGGGTCATAAGGTAGGTCCATTTCTAGCCTTCTGAGAGTTCTCCAGACTGTTCTCCACAGAGGTTGGACCAATTGACATTCCCACCAGCAGTGCAGGAGGGTTCCTTTGACCCCACACCCTCTCCAGCATTTGCTGCTGTTACCTTTTCTGATGTATGACATTCTTACAGGAGTGAAGTGATATCTCATTGTTGTCTTTATTTGCATTTCTCTGACAATCAGAGACTTGGAGCATTTTTTCATGTGTTTCTCGGCCTTTTGGATCTCTTATGCGGTGAATATTCTGTCCAAGTCCTCCCCCCATTTTTGGATGGGGTTATTTGTTGTCTTGTTGTTGAGTCTGGCAAGCTCTTTATATATGTTGGTTATTAAACTCTTATCTGATGTATGGCATGTAAAGATCTTCTCCCATTCTGTGAGGGGTCTCTTGATTTGGGTAGTGGTTTCTTTTGCTGTGAAGAAGCTTTTTAATTTGATGTAGTCCCATAGGTTTATACTTGCCTTAGTCTTCCTTGTAATTGGATTCGTTTCATTGAAAATGTCTTTAAAATTTATGCGGAAAAGAGTTCTGCCAATATTTTCCTCTAAGTATCTGATAGTTTCTGGTCTAACATCCAAGTCCTTGATCCACTTAGAATTTACTTTTGTATTTGGTGAAATACAATGATTCAGTTTCATTCTTCTGCATGTTTCAACCCATTATTTCCAACACCATTTGTTGAAGAGACTCTGCTTCCCCCATATAATAGTCTGGGCCCCTTTGTCAAAGATTAGATGTCCATACGTGTGGGGCCTCATTTCTGGGCTCTCAATTCTATTCCACTGGTCAGTGTGTCTGTTCATGTTCCAGTACCAAGCAGTTTTGATGACAATGGCCCTATAATACAGTTTGAGATCTGGCAGTGTGATGCCTCCGGTTCTGTTCTTTTTTCTCAAGATTGTTTTGGCAATTCTAGGTCTTTTCTGGTTCCAGATAAACATTTGTAGCATTTTTTCTATTCTCCTAAAAAATGTGCTTGGGATCTTGATGGGGATAGCATTAAATTTGTAGATGGCTCTGGGTAATATATTCATTTTGATGATGTTAATTCTTCCAACCCATGAACATGGAATATCTTTCCACTTCTTTGTATCTTTTTCAATTTCTTTGAGTAGTGACTCATAATTTTCAGTATACAAGTCTTTCACTTCTTTGGTTAGGTTTATTCCTAGATATTTTATTGTTTTTGTTGCTATAGAAAAAGGAACTGATTTCTGGATTTCAATTTCTTCTAACTTAGTGTTTGCATAGAGGAATGCCACTGACTTTTAAATGTTAATTTTATAGCCTGACACATTACTGTATTGCCTGATGATTTCCAAAAGCTTCTTGCTGGATTCCTTAGATTTTTCCATGTATACTATCATGTCATCTGCAAATAAGGAGAGTTTGACTTCTTCTCTTCCAATCTGTATGCCTTTAATTCCTTGCTCCTGCCTGATTGCTATGGCAAGAACTTCCAACACTATGTTGAATAGTAATGGTGATAGTGGGCAGCCCTGTCTAGTACCTGATCTGAGGGGAAATGCTTCCAGTTTTTCACCATTGAGTATGATGTTGGCTGTAGGTTTGCTATATATAGACTCCACTATCTTCAGGAATTTTCCATCTATTCCTATTTTTTGTAGTGTTTTGATCATAAAGGGATGTTGTATTTGGTCAAAGGCTTTCTCTGCATCTTTTGATATGACCATGTGGTTTTTGGTCTTGCTTTTGTTGATGTGGTGGATCACATTGATTGATTTACGTATATTAAACCAACCTTGCATGCCTGGGATAAACCCCACTTGGTCATGATGAACAATTTTTTTGATATACTGCTGTATCCGGTTGGCTAGAATTTTGTTCAATATTTTCGCATCTATGTTCATCAGAGATATTGGTCTGTAGTTTTCTTTTTTGGTTGTGTCCCTGTCTGCTTTTGGTATCAGGGTGATGTTGGCTTCATAGAAGCTGGCAGGAAGTATTCCAGTGTCTTCAATCTTTTGGAAGACTTTTAAAAGTAGATGTATTAGTTCTTCTTTGAAAGTTTCGTAGAATTCATTTGTAAAACCATCTGGTCCAGGACTTTTATTTTTGGGAAGATTTTTGATAACTGTTTCAATTTCATTAGCTGTGATGGGCCTGTTCATGTTATCCACTTCCTCTTGACTTAGTTTTGGAAGTTGGTAGGTATCTAGGAAATCATTCATTTCTTCCAGGTTCTCTAGCTTGGTGGCATATAGTTGTTCATAGAAGCCTCGCATGATATGTTGAATTTCTGCAGTGTCTGTTGTGATTTCTCCTCTTTCATTTACTATCCAATTTATTTGGGTCTTCTCCCTTTTTTGTTTTGTGAGTCTGGCTAAAGGTTTGTCGATTTTGTTTACTCTTTCGAAGAACCAACATTTACTTTCATTGATCTTTTGTATGGTTTTCCTATTCTCAATGTTATTTATTTCTGCCCTAACTTTAGTAATTTCTGTCCTTCTGGTTGCTTTAGGATTCCTTTGTTGTTCTTCTTCTAGGTCTTTAAGATGTGCAATCAGGCTGTTTATTTGTGCCTTTTCTTGTTTCCTAATGTGTGCTTGTATAGCTATGAACTTCCCTCTTAGGACTGCTTTAGCTGTGTCCCAAATATTTTGATAGCTTGTGTCTTCCTTTTCATTGAACTCTCGAAACATTTTGATTTCTTCCTTGATTTCCTCTTTGACCCAGAAGTTGTTAAGAAGTGTACTGTTGAGCTTCCACATTTTGGCACTGTTACTAATCTTTTGTTGATTGTTAAGTGTTAGTTTAATTCCACTGTGGTCTGAGAAGATGCTTGGGATGATTTCAGTGCTCTTGAATAGGCTGATGCTGTCTTTGTGGCCTAACATATGGTCTATCCTTGAGAATGAGCCATGTGGATTTGAGTAAAATGTGTATTCCAGTTTCTTGGGATGAATGACTCTGAAAATGTCCAATAGTTCTAGTTTATCCATCTCTTCTTTTAGCTCCCTTATGTCTTTACTGATTTTCTTCCTGGATGATCTGTCAAGTTGAGATAGTGGGGTGTTGAAGTCCCCTACTATGATTGTGTTACTGTTAATATATTGCTGTAGCTCTTTCAGTATAAGTTTGATGTATTTAGATGGCTTCTCATTGGGTGCATAGAGGTTAATAATTGTTAAGTCCTCTTGATTGACTGATCCTCTGAGCATTAAGTAGTGTCCATTCCTATCTTTTTTAATCTTATCTATTTTAAAGTCTATCATGTCAGATATGAGAAGAGCTGTTCCTGCCCTTTTTTGTGGGCCATTGGCTTGAATGATAGTTTTCCATCCTTTCACTTTAAGTCTGTGTTTGTCTTGTTGCGTTAGGTGAGTTTCCTGTAGACAACATATTGTTGGGTTGTGTTTTCTGATCCATCTTCCTACTCTGTGTCTTTTAATAGGTGAATTCAGGCCATTGACATTTATTGATATCAAAGATTGAAGATATTTTAACGCCATTCTTGTAGAGTTTTAGAGTGTTTTGATATATGTCCTATTTGTGGTGGTCTGGTTGTTCATAGGAGACCTTTCAGAACTTCTTTCAGGGCAGGTTTGGTGATGGTTGCTTCCTTCAACTGTTGCTTGTCTGAGAAGGTTTTGATGCTTCCATCTAGTCTGAATGACAATCTAGCAGGATATAGTATTCTTGGCTGAAAGCCTTTCTCATTGAGCACTCGATAGATATCTTGCCGTTCTCTTCTGGCCTGTAGTGTTTGTATGGAGAAGTCTGCTGCTAATCTTATGGGTTTTCCTTTGTAGGTGACTCTTTGTTTTTCTCTTGCAGCCTTGAGGATCCTTTCTTTATCCTTATTCCTTTCCAATCTAAGTATGACATGTCTTGGTGTCTTTAGGTCTGGGTTAATTCTGTTTGGGACCCTCTGGGCTTCTTGAATCTTTATGTCTTTGGTGTTGTCTAGACTAGAGAAATTTTCAGCTATTATGGCCTGGAGAACGCTTTCTTCCTCCCCTTCTCTTTCTTCCTCTGGTAAGCCAATAATGCATATATTGTTTCTTTTGAAGTCATCTCATAGGACTCTGTTGTTGTTTTCAGCATCTCTTAATCTCTTTTTGAGATCTCTTACTTCTTTTTTAGTTGTCTCTAATTCATCCTCAATCTTGCTAATTCTGTCTTCAGCCTCATTGATTCTATTCTCTCTGCCTTCTACTGCTTTCTGGAGTTCATCTATTTTGTTGCCCTGCTCTGATACTGTTTTAGCTTGTTCAGCTAGTTGCCTTCTTAGCTCAGCGATTTCAGCTTTCAGCTCTCTAATAACCATGAGATAATTAGAATTTTCTTCCATATTCTCATTTGTTGTTCCTGCATTTCTGATTACAATTTTTTCTAATTCTTTACTCACTCCTGTTATTATTTCCTTAGCTAATGTTTGGATGTTGAACTCGTTGTTTTGTGCTTCACCCTCTGGAGGACTTTTAACTGGACTCTTGTCCTGGTTCGAGTCTCCAATATTTTTTCTTGTTGTTTTAACCATTTTATATAAGTTAACAGTTTTTTCAATCCCTGAGTTGGAGTTCAGTGGTGTAAAAGCCTTTTTTTTCCCCTGTAGGCTATGGGAGCCTGAGGGCTTTTAAACTATCAATAGGCTTCTTAGCTTAATCACTGACTCCTGACCAAGAGATAAAGCAGGGTGTGGCAGAGATAATCCAGTGGTTATGCAAAGAGACTTTCACAGCCCCTCAGCTATGCCACCGAGGTATAGGTCTTCTGAGTTCCCAGTTAGATCTCTGTACCCTGGTGTCCCTCCCTGTTGCTGCTCCAGATTCTGAGGGTAGTAGCAATGGAGACTCAGAGTTGCACTTGGTGAGTCTCTGGGGAGTCCTTTCCTCCCTTCAGCTGTCCCCTTGTTGGTGGAGCAGACTGGAGGTGGTGTCTCCACTGACAAACTGTCGAACTGTTAGCAGTCACTTAATCTCTCCTTAGGCCCCTCTCTCCTGTCACCAGCCACGCGTGTTTGTACTCACGGGTGATTTACTGGGTTTCTGTGGTCATTCTAGTGCTGTCTTGTTTCGGTCCGGGTGGTCTCCTTTGGTATTCCTAGTTGATCCGGGAGAGGCGAGGAGAGGAGAGAAAGCGATCTGCTGCTCGTAGCTCCACCTCCAGAAGTCGAATTTTTTTTTCAATTGTGAGGAAGTTTTTCAATATTTGAAGAAATTCAGAGTGAAACACACTAGTAAGTCAATTATCCTATCTTGTAACAAAAATCAGGATCTGCTACCCTGGAGAGCAGAAGATCCTGAAGCAATACCACAAAGTTCTAAGGGAAAATAATTTAACCAAATAAATTATACTATTTGGATTTAATTTGACTTAGAATCTATATCCTGGCAAATGGTCAATCAAGTGGGAGAATGAAATACATTTTTTAGGCATACATAGATGCAGAATTTTTACTTGGCAAAATAGGGAGGTGGTCTAATAAAAACAAAAGGAAAATAAAAACCTTGGTCATAGAGTAGTTCTAACACAGTTGTTCAGGTTTTTTTTTTAGTTTTTCTTTGTTGGGCTATTAGTTTATATTCTACAGTAAACTACAGTAGTTTGTACATGTGAAACATTTCTCATTTTGCCACATAACAATTTAAGCCCTCCCCCAGCTCTTCCTCTGCCATCATGTTCTAGGACTTGAACACTTTCCCCACCCCAGAATCTTTTTACTTTGACATAATACAACAGCTTCAGTCCAAGATCTACTCTGTTCTTATTTTTCAACTTCTGTGAGTGGGATTATCTCATATTCTTCCTTTTCTTTCTGATTTATCTCACTTAACATTATTCCTTCCAGCTCCATCCAAGATGATGGAGATTTGTGAAGAATGTGAATTCACCATTTTTAATAGCTGAGTAGTATTCCACTGAGTATATATACTACAACTTGCTCAGTCACTCATCTGTTGTTGGACACCTGGGTTGCTTCCAGGTTTTGGCTGTTACAGATTGTGATGCTATGAATACACAGATCTTTTTGGATGGGTGTGTTTGGTTCCTTTGGATACATCCTCAGGAGAAGAATTGCAGGGTCATAGGGTAGATCCATTTCTAGCCTTCTGAGAGTTCTCCAGACTGCTCTCCACAGAGGTTGGGCCAATTTACATTCCCACTAGCAGTGCAGGAGGGTTCTTTTGTCCCCACAACCTCTCCAGCATTTGTTGTTGCTCTTTTCTGGTGTATGACATTCTCACAGAACTGGAGTGGTATCTCATTATTTCTTTATTTGCATTCCTCTGACAATCAGTG
The DNA here is from genome assembly GCF_950295315.1 of Erinaceus europaeus. NCBI lineage: Eukaryota > Metazoa > Chordata > Mammalia > Eulipotyphla > Erinaceidae > Erinaceus > Erinaceus europaeus. Next base: position 26,783,474 of record NC_080177.1, read on the forward strand.
ACTTGCCACAATTTTTGTGTGTTTGATGGCCTTTTGGATCTGTTCTTTGATAAATATTCTTCTCCCCATTTTTGGATAGGGTCATGTGTTTTCTTGTTGCTGATCTCTTTATATATTTTATATTTATTTATATATTTTGTGAGCTTTTTATATATTTTGGTTATTAGCCTCTTGTCTGATGTATGGCATATAAAGATTATTTCCCATTCTGTAAGGGGTATCTTTGTGGTTTCTTTTACTCTGCAGAAGCTTTTTAATTTCATGTAGTTTCACTGGCTTATTTTTGGTTTAGTCTTCCTTGCACTTGGGTTTGTATCATTGAGGATGGCTATAAAATTTAGATGGAAAAGAGTTCTGCCAATATTTAACAGGAAGTTAAAAACAGTAAGATTCTCAATATAGAATGCTTTGTGGTGTTTAAAAAATACTACCAAAAAGTCAATAAAACCATAACAAAATAGCCATCTATGTATATTGTTTAAAATTATATTGATTGCTACTAGATATTCTAAGTAGTCATGTCCTATTCTCAATAGGAACAGAAAGTGGTAGAAGAGAGACTTTTGTCATCTGCTCTTCTCATTTCTAAGTAATGAATTATCATGCAATAATTGCTAACAATATTGACTGGGGAATAATTTTTTGTAATTAATGAGTACTTAAATACAGTGCTTTGTTTATTGTTTTAGCCATTTTCTCTAAATTAGATGGTACCTCTGGGGCACAGATATGATATTTTTGGTGCTTCAGACCCAAGTAGAGTAAAAGTTACAAATATTCCAGGTTTCCAACTGTCTTGATTATCTTGGTAATTATAAAGCTGCTGGAGAAATAGCCTGTTAAAAGTCAAATAAGGTCAGTTTTCAGATGTACCACTGAGTACAGATACCCACATTTCTGCTAGACATTTTGATTCCATGTGCTCAGTTCAAATGGCAGTGGAGTAGAGATAGGAGGTTGGAGGCTCCTGCTCTTATTCATAGTCAATCAGTTATCACAGAGGCATCATCTAGTCTCCCACTAACTAAGACCACCGTTTCTGATGAGCCACTGAGTGGCATTCCAGTGCTGGCATATACTTATTGGGGGTACATCTTATCTCAGTGTTTGGCTTACTGAAAAGATAGTGGAAATACATGAGTGTCATGGATAGTATGTTCTTTGTTTCTTCTGAACATTTCTAGGAACATGAACCTTGTGTTTGTTCAGCAAAGATATTGTTCTGCATTTAGGGAAAACTGCTATATTCTGCTAATACTCAGAAATCATCTGAGCCTGACCCTACATAGGAGATCCCTTAACTGATGTTCTTGTTGGTTATCCTAGTCTGTTTGTCTACTCAGTAGTATCATCCTCTTTAAAGTGGAAACTGAGTCAAATATTAATTTTTAATTAATTTTTAATATTAATTTTTAAATATTTAATTTATTATTAAAATGGAGATAACACAGGAATTTGGTGGTAGCACAGTGGGTTAAGCGTATGTGGCGCGAAGTGCAAGGACTGCTAAGGATCCCGGTTTGAGCCCCAGCTCCCCACCGGCAGGGGAGTCACTTCACAGGCAGTGAAGCAGGTTTGCAGGTGTCTGTCTTTCTCTCCCCCTCTCTGTCTTCCCCTCCTCTCTCTTTTTCTCTCTGTCCTATCTAACAACAACAATAATAACTACAACAACAATAAAAACAACAAGGGCAACAAAAGGGAAAATAAACAAATAAAATAAAAAATTAAAATAAAATAAGGAATGGCTTGACAATACCATACATGGTTAGGAAAGGGATGGAGAAAGGTGAAAGGGGCTGGAAATGGTAGGGGCTTCCCTAGCAACTGTTGCTAGGGATTTAATAATACCCTCTGGGCTTGAGGGTAGAAAAAGAATATATTGAATGAGCAGAATGGGTGGAGGAATAGGGTGGAGGCCTTAAGTCATTTGTTAGGCAAAGCAGAAGATTGATATGTAGATAATAAAAGGACAAGGATGGGCCATATTATCAAGGAATGGAGGGTGGAACAGGGGGAGCTGGCTTAATGTTTTAAGGAATGCCGGACTCCTGGAGGCAGAAAAATGCAGGGTGCTTTGTGAGGCAGGGAGTCTGATATGATGTGGCAATCCTCTGGGGTTCCCGTGTCCCCCTTGCTCAACCTCTCCAGAGGGAGAGAGAGACTAACAGGATAGACACACCCCTCAGGTGAAGCCCTGCCAGGCTCTACCACATCCTCACATTTCCCTATAGATCCCCAGTGCCACATGTACCAGGGTAATGGTTTTACTTTTCTCTATCTCTTTCTCTCCTCTTCCTTCATGTGAAACTTTGTATCCCTCATATGTAATAAATAAAATAGATGTAGAAAAATAAAGATAATGAACTTAATACAACCCAAGTGAAGTGCAGAAGTTTGTTTAGATAATATGTAGTGGACCTGCGATAACCTAATTGTTAAAATTAAAGTAATATTTTTAAAAGATTGCTGAGGGGCCAGGTGGTGGAGCACCTGGTTAAGTGCTCGAATTATAGTGTGCAAAGACCCAAGTTCAAGCACCTGTACCCACCCCTGCATCTACCTTGCAGGAATGAAGCTACCCTAGTGGCAAAGCAGGGCTGCAGGTATCTCTGTCTTTTCCCCTCTCTATCTCCTCCTCCCCCTTTCAATTTCTCAACTCCTCCCCCCTACCCATGACCACTTTCTATTTCTCCATGGGCATTAAGTGTAATCCCACTCTATTCGTTTTAGTAATACATCTTAATAAACTCAGGTTGCATAAATATTCTCTTTATAAGGTCAGTACTCACTTGGATATTGTACTGCTTTGCCATGTGCACAGCCCAGGTTTGAGTCAGGCCCCCACTGCATTGAAGGAAGCTTTGGTGCTGAGTTCTCTTTTATCCTCTTTGCCTTCTTTGTCTCTATCTAAAAATAATACCTTTATAATCACTTGTCCATTTTGACTTTGAGTCCTCATTTCACTTAGCTGGAAGTAGATGTAATCTCAGTTATTCTTGAAGTTCTATGTCCAGAGTAGGGCAGGGTGCAAGGATGACACTGGTCATCTCTGCCCATAGGCTGTCAGTTCTAAGATCTCCATGGTCTCTTCAGGCCCAACTTTCAAACCACCCATAACACTTTTAATCATTCAAATCTTCACTGTAGTTGAAGTGCTAGAACCCCATCCTCTCAGAGTGATATACAGAAAACTTTAAAGGATGGAACATTCTTGGAGCCAATTTTGGCAAAAAACTGTTGTCCAAGACCTTTTTCTTCCCTCCACTGAGACAGCTGAGGAATCTTTGATTTTTTTTTAGTTGGCTCTCCATCTAAAACTTTTAGTTGGCCTTCCTCTAAAAAAAAGTTCATCTGAATGATAAATTAAACTGAAATTCAGGTTCTTGAGGGGAATTTATAACTATAACTTGAACATTCAGACATAAATTTACAAGCACAGATATAAATGTGAATGTGGGTGTGTACATGTAAGTGTTTGTGTGAACTACAATTTTCTCTAATAAAAAGTATTTTCTCTCTCAGGACTGAATAATAATTATCTTGATTGGGTGCATATTCTATCTGAAGGAATATGGCAAATATGAACAAGCTGGTAGGATTTCTGGAGTTTTCCTCTGTTGAGTTCCAAAGCGGAAAGAAGCCGTGCTTCTGAACTGGAAGCACTCATAAAATAAATTCTGCAAAAGAAGTCAAGGAACTATCAGCTTAGTCTCATTAACTTTAAAGAAGACCCCAGATGAGACTTTATTTCTAACATCTAACTGGAGAGGGAAATTTCCCAATGTTGCTTTGATGCCTCACATTGCTTCTAAATTGCTGCCCACTTAATTCTAACTTTGGATCACTGAAGGAGCCAACTGACCTTGAACTTGAAATTCTTTTGCTTCTTGGACTCTTAAGAGGCCTACTTTTAAATTTTTTAAATTTTATTTTTTTATAAATTTTTATTTATAAAAAGTAAACACTGACAATAGGATAAGAGGGGTAAACTCCATACAATTCCCACCACCAGAACTCCGTATTCAACCCCCTCCTTTGATAGCTCTCTTATTTTTTAACCTTCCAGGAGTATAGACCCAGGGTCATTATGGGGTGCAGAAGGTGGAAGGTCTAGCTTCCGTAATTGTTTCCTCACTGAACATGGGTGATGGCAGGTCAGTCCATACTCCTAACCTGTCTCTCTCTTTCCCTAATGGGGTAGGACTCTGGGGAAGTGGGGCTCCAGGACACATTGGTAGGGTCATCTGCTCAGGGAAGTCCTGTTGGCATCTGGAACCTGGTGGCTGAAAAAAGAGTTAACATATAAAGCCAAACAAATTGTTGACTTATCATGAACCTAAAGGCTGCAATATTACAGATGAAGATTTGGGGGTCTCTGTATTGAAGATAACTACTAGGTCTATTTTAGTTATATTCCAAAGGGCCCATGACTATGCTAGTTTTTTCCTGAGCTTCACATCTGATATGCAGGTGGACCCAAGTTATTGTCTGGGGAGATAATGTCATGGCTGGGAAAAGAGGCCTTCTATCTGTCTTGCAGAGTTCATGAAAACAGGGTCCCTTTTTGTGTGTGCTTCTCTTTGCTGTATTAACAGTCTTGAAATTCGAGACCTGTCCACTTTGGTTGGAAGGTGCTGACTCCATAAGCCCAAAGTTTTGTAAAAATGTGTTCTCTGTGTCCTGCGATAGGAGGAGGGGAAAGACCATAGAAATGTCTCTCTTTTGTCCATTGTTTCAAGTTTACTATACTCTCAATTTCATGCTTATTATTTCAACTGACCTCACACAACTGCATGTAAGGGGAGGGAGGTGTGCTCTTTTTACAGATGTGTAAGATGGGGCTCAGAAGTGTTATTGTTTTTTAAAAATATTTTATTTATTTATTTTCTCTTTTGTTGTCCTTGTTGTTTTTCATTGTTGTATGATTATTATTGTTATTGATGTTGTTGTTGTTAGGACAGAGATAAATGGAGAGAGGAGGGGAAGACAGAGAGGGGGAGAGAAAGATAGACATCTGCAGACCTGCTTCACCACCTGTGAAGCAAACCCCCCCTCAGGTGGGAAGCCGGGGGCTTGAACTGGGATCCTTTCTGGTCTTTGTGCTTTGCACCACGTGTGCTCAAAGAAGTGTTATTATTATAGAAAATAACTGGAAGTTCTTGCTTTCTATTTCTCTGCTCTTGTCTTGATACCCCAGTTGCTACTCTATGATAACCAGTCAGGAGTAAAATGAGCTTTTGATGTGGCCTGAGCAATCTTCAGGCCCTATGGAAATGGTAAGAAAATATCAGACACATTCATTCCTCTCAAGTAGCAGACAGTTTTATTGGGTATTTACTGCTAGCTAATGCAGCATTCTACTAGGTCAGGCAATAATACAGTTCTTTCCTTTAGTAAGTTACAGGCAAGAAGGAAGTCAATATTGATATTCTACTCCCTCCTAAAGTTAGAGAGTCTGATTTGAGCCTATCTCTTCTTTGTCCAGTACCTGTATGTAAACAGTCCCAGGGAACTCTGAACCCTTAGAGAATTTAAAGAGGGTTGAGAGATGGTCTCCACCGACCATGACCCTTTATCCAAAGTTGCACTAGAAAAAACTGTCTTTGTGGAAGACTGGATCAATGGTGATACCAGAAGCTCACAAAAGGGTTTTCAAAACACTGGGGTTCTGGGTTCCACAGCACTGTTTGATCCCCAGAAATAAAATGTTTTCTTTAATTCTGCAGAGGGCCCTGCATCATCCTGGCCCAGACATGTGACAAAAACTGGTAGATAGCAGTGGCTGTGTGAAAGGCTACTTGCCTTGATTTTCATGATTGTGCCTATAACCAACCAGGTGGGAACAGGAACTTGAAAAGAACAAAGCAGAAGCCAGAGATTCCAAAGTTGACAGTCTTTCCTATGGACATCTGCTTGTATTCTATAGTGAAGTAATGATGACAGTCAGGTTTTAGTAATGTCTTGGAATCATTATCATGTGATCTAATTGACATTCAAATTTGCAATGCTGGAATGCTTTGCTATAGTGGGTGAGTTCTCTGGTCCTTTAACCAGTCAAAAACAGTTGAGCATAGAATCTTAGCCCTGTTAGAATTTCCTAGTTTTTTTCTTATTAGTTTTATCCATTTTCCCTACATATCTCTTTCTGGATTGATACATGTTATCTCTTTCCTCGTCTGTTCACAGAGTAGCATGATATTTTCTCTCTGTTTTTGTTTGTTTGTTTGTTTGTTTTCTGTTCTACCTACCACCCAGGCCTAATTTATGCCTGGCTATCGCCAGTCTTTCTAAGCTGAAAAGGAATCATCTACTGGACTGATAAAACAAACCCATTGAAATTTCTGTGAGTGTTTCTCTCCCTGAAGTTGGTCTCAAAGACACCTTTCTACCCAAGTCTGACTCTGATCTTACTAATGTGTAGTTCTAGGAAAGTTACTTAGTTCTTTTGAGATGCAATTGCCTTTGCATTTGAAATAAGATTCCTTTTACTAGAATCTAGCAAGGCAGTGAGGAGAGGGTGTACTTGTCTTTAAAGAGCAAGTGCTATGCACTTATTAGTAGTAGTTCCTGCTATTTCCACTGGACACACCCACAGTCTCCTGACTTTTGTTCCAACCTATTAGTCTCTGCACTCACCTACTCTCTCATCCACTCTCTCAAATCTTGGATCCCTATTCTGTCATTTTACTCCTACAGGAATTCCTACTCTCCCCTCAGTTGTGATCTTTATATTTGAACTATAACATTAACAGAAACATAGAAGGAACTTGTTTCTATAATTTTAAGTCTTTTAAAACCTACCTGAACTTGCTAGATAAGTGAATAAAACAAGATAAAGTTTTAATTTTTCAATAGTTTTTTAAAAAAGCTAGGTCATAAAAATCTTTATGATAATTTTTATTGACTTTATAATATTAATTTTAGAAGACCTACCTTTAATTTACTTAACCATTCTCTTACTATCATTTTAAATTCATTCTGACATTTCAGTATTATCGGCAGTGCCTCATAGACATTGTTTTCCCACTGAATTATTGCCTTAGAATATGTTCTCAGAAATATTACTTTAAGGTCAAAGATTATGAATATTCTAATGAATATTAATATTTGCAAATGACTCCCCCGGGAGAATTTTTACTACTTCATATGGCCAACTACTGTGTATGAGCAGGTTCATTCATTTAGTCATTCAGCAAATATTTAATGAGAACATATAAAGTATTGGTACTTTCTCTGCTGTCTGAGAGTTTAATGTCAAATGAGAAAGACACACAAAATCAACTATAACTGGGTACCTGGGAAAGATTCTCCAGAAGACTAGATTCACAAATTAGCAAATTAGCTCTGAAGAAGTATTGTGGATATACTTGAAGATGTGAAAGTTCACAGCCCAGCCTGTAACATAGCAGGAAGTGTGCCAGACTTGCAAACATGAGGTCCAGCATTTGATCTCTGCTATTGCATACACTAGAGTGATGATTATCTTTCCTCCCCCCTTCCCTTTCACTTTCCCTCCCTCAGAATAAATGAAATAAACCTTTAAAAATAGAAATGAAAGTTTACTGATGGCCTCTGAGCAGTGTTTGATATGAATACAGTAGTCATTCAGAAAGATTACTTCGATCATCAGGTATAGATGAGCTTGGCTGGCACATCAGTTGGTAAAAGGGAAAACAGTGAGAAGCATTGGGGTGAAAAGCAATGAGAGTTCCCAAGTACAAAAGAACTAGAGAAAAGAGAGCAGAGAGCATGGGAGAGATATAAGTGAATGTAACATTGTTTAACAAGTTAGGAGAGGATGCAAAAGCCATGTAAAATGTCACAGTACAAACACAAAGTATAAACAGCCCATTAAGGTTGACAATTCCAGACTGCAGATGGCTGATTGACTTTAGGGCCTAATTGTGACACTCATCTGTCCTACTTGATGCCACACACAACCTGATGGTTAGATAATCATGTGGCCCTATTACTGTAGCTGTGGGAGCTATAATGTCTATATTCCTAATTTTCTGTGCATTGAAAATATGCCCTAAATGATACTTGAAGGTAGCTTTCTGCATCCCACATATATTGTGATTCTCCCAGGGTGCTGTTGGCCCTAGACTGTAACAGACTCTGGCTGTTGGATACATTAGCTTTTGCAACACCATTGCAATTTATCGCTGAAAATGAACACAAGTGGCATCAAAATGCTCCCCAACAGCTTTTACTAGCTCTCCTCATAAAGAAACGAGGTGATAAATCAGGCAGATGTTAAACATCTGATTCAAAGCTCCATCTCTAGGTCTGAGCTCAGAGTTGCTGGGCTGGCACTGATGTGTGGCTGGGAACCATTTATGTTCGTCTTTCCTGCCAGAGCATATAGGACAGCACTAAGCAAGAATTACAGACTCAGGATCCCGAAATCCCACAAAATTAATGAACTGTAAAGTTTTTACAGGGACAGGGGAAATGGAAGAAGTGTTATGTTGGTTTCACACCCCTTAAGCTGCTTTCTGTTCTGTTTGATTTTATGTATGAGTGAGTGTTAAGGTCACCAGGCAGGCAAACACTGCCCCAGAACTTGTGTATATCTGTGGGGATAGCAGTTGTAATTGCTAAAAGCTTCCAAACCAACACAGTGAGATTTTAATGTTCAGAAGACTTTGGTTCAACTTTAATAATTTAACATCATGTAAAACCAGGAGCCAGTCCTGAAAAAACTGAAATCTACATAAAAGAAGCTAGCTGTCCATATTTTCCTCTATTACTGATCTCTTCTTCACCTATCTTTGCACCTGCTTATGACTTCACTGCCTTGCTCAGTGTATACTTTCTAATCTCTGTAAATCTCTTATTTTCTTTCTCATATGTCTCTTGTAACATTGTAAGCTCTGTCAAAAATCTAGAGCAACACATCCATCTTTTGTTGAGCACTAAATTCCAGATACTGCGTTGATTCTTCACAAATATTATTTCTAAAGTTATCACTATCTTTTACCGGAGACAGTGGGTTCTCAAACTGCCTAAGTAGTAGCCAAGACTACAAATTGGTAAAGCTTTTCTGACATCAGAATCTATATTCTAGCCGACTCTAAAAGTGTTGGTTTTCTACCTCACATCTAAAAAATTAACAAAATATTCTGAACCCACTTTTTCCTGATCAAGAATTAGGAAAATCCAATATTATATCAAATTTGTTTGTATATCTGCAAATCTCATTATAGCTTCTGCTGCAGGAGTAGTTAACACCTCATTGGGTTTTGAGGGACTGTTTTCCTGGACTCAGAAGTCTGGCTAGGATTTTTTTTTTCCACTAAAGAAAATCTTATTTGCTCCAGGCAGCAAACTTTGATCAGCTTTGCTGCTGAGTCTAGGCCCTGTCCTGGAGCTGAAAAACATCACTTACCATGTCCCCATCTGGCAGATAAATCTTGCAGTCTTCATGGCTGTCACCAACCACATCTCATATGCCCTGGGCTGTCCCTTAAAGAAAGATTGCCTTTCCGGGCTACTGTTTAGGTCTGAATCACAGCTGCATACATCACCCAGGCAAATCAGATCAAGCCAAGAGTGAATTCATTGCACATGTTGAAGAGTGAGTTGACCAGATAAAATACATAATGTGTCACAGATGATCTAGCACTCACCAAAGTGACCTTGCTGTGAATGGCTGATTTGCTCATTAGGTAAAAAGAAGGGCTTGGAAAGGAGGTAGAAAACCTCTTTGCTGTTTGGGCAATGTTTACTGCAAGGAGAAAGAGAAAAACAATGCTGATAAAGAAGTTGCACCTTTTTCTTTTTTTAATATTTATTTTATTTATTTATTCCCTTTTGTTGCCCTTGTTTTTTTTTATTGTTGTAGTTATTATTGTTGTTGTCGTTGTTGGATAGGACAGAGATAAATGGAGAGGGGAGGGAAGACAGAGAGGAGGAGAGAAAGATAGACACCTGTAGACCTGCTTCACCGCCTGTGAAGTGACTCCCCTGCAGGTGGGGAGCCGGGGTTCGAACCGGGATCCTCATGCCGGTCCTTGTGCTTTGCGCCACCTGCGCTTAACCCGCTGCACTACAGCCCGACTCCCTGCACCTTTTTCTAATGGGAACTTATGGAAGCACCCAGAAGTGAGAACCTAGGAAAATTAAGCTTTATGTGCCCATAAATCAGATTCAACAATTATTAAGATATTACAACATGAAAAACTTATAATAATGACCCAAACCTCAAGGACTAAATCACACAACAAGAAATGAAGACTAGGTTGATGTCTTATACTGTGAGTTGTGCTTGATTAAAAATGCATATTCATATTTGTATTGTTTGTATTTCGTTGAAGTACTATTAAAATCAGTTCCCCAGCTGTTACTGCTATAAAAATTTTCACATGAAAACAAGCATATATGTGTACAATAAAAAGTTCATTACATTTACTTCACTTATTCCTAATAACCCAATTTTAGGAGTCAGAAGTAGACTGTCAGCTTATCATCCTCATGTCTGCTGGAGAAATAGCAAGAGTCAAAATCCAGCACTTTATTACTTTTTCCTCAACAAATAAATATTCATTAAATCATTTAAAAATATTTACTGGATATGCAGTCTATGACAGACTCCCAGTCGTAAATAGTAAAAATGACCCCCCCACACACAAATTGGTACAGTATTGAAAAGTGTATTTGTTCATATATTAGAAGCTCAACCAAAAGTCATGACCAATAAAACTATATCTTATGTTAAAGAACACAGCACTATCTTGCCCTTAAGAAGCTTTCATATTCGCTAAGTAAAACAGACATTCAAAATAATAGCTTCGCCAGGGTGATGAATAATGGGACAGAATTACCTTTGGGAGCACAGTGGGGGAAATAAAATGGAAACTGATTGCATCTAGGATGGGTGATAGTTGAACTGATGCAGGATAATCATAGTAGGTGTCTTCAGGAAGATGTCTGGAGTGCAGATGTAGGTGATGGGAGAACAATCAGGGAAAGGGAGGATCTAGTAAAGGCACAGACGTGTAAACTTAAGGAGAGTCTCTGGAAGTCCATATAGGCACCATGTCTGAACTGGTGGTTAAACAGGAAGCTACATCATAAATAATCCTTTGTTTACCTGTTTGCTTGTTTAGTTGTTTTACACTTGTATAGGATTTCAGGAGTAAAGTTTATACTTTTATATGTGTATAAGAGACAGTTTTATAGCCTTCCCACCACCACCAAATGACCAGTGTCCTAGTGTCACCTCACTATGAAAAATATCTCTCTAGAGGAGTAAGACAATTCACTGGATAAGGCCTGTGCTTTGCCATACGTAGTCTGGGTTTGAGCTCCTGTACCATGTGGGAGTGTCACGTGCCACAGCACTGGGAAAAAGCGTCAGTGCTGTGGTCTCGGTCTCTCTCTCTCTCTCTCTCTCTCTCTCTCTCTCTCATTTTCACCAAATTTAAGTGTTAGTTTTGGCTGGTTTGTCAGTTTATTTATTGATATATTTCACATATGGATGAAACTATCCTATAACAGTCTTTCACTTCCTTCCTTATTCCATTTAGCAAAATCATCCCAGATTTCATCCATTTTATCCCCAGAGGGGATTTTTAATGGTAAAATAGTATTCCATGGAGTAGATATACCACAATTTCTTCATCCAGTCATCAGTCAATGGACATTTATACATTTAGATTATACCCTGTAAAGTGGGGAGCTGGGCAAGATTTTCAAACAAAGAATTCAAAATATAAGCTAAGCTAAACGCATCATCATTGCTTATAGCCAAGTGCTTCCTGATTAATTTTGCCTAGAACCTTAGTTTAGTACACGGTCTTTTTCTGAAATCTTAATGTCCATGAAATCTCTCACCCCAGACACCAAAACTAAGCCCTTAGAATCAGTCCTCTCCTTGAGCATGTCTTTCTCCTTCTCATCAAAGATCTAGTAGGCCAGGAGGTCCTATAGATTTTATCATTGACATGTTCCTCAGATGTACTCCCTTTCTCTATTCCCATCTGCTACTCTCTCAGAACATGCCTTTCTCCTTCTCTATCACTTGGACTAGAATCTACTGTGTTCCCTCTCTTTGATTTTACAGCCATTCATCATTTGCACTCCCAAATTGAACCCTGTGAATTTTCTGTTTGAAATTTTCACTGGTTACCCACTGCTTATAAGGCATGGTTCAAAGGCATCAAGGGTTGTTTTTGCTGTGGTATTCAGTTATGGTGCCTGTTTCAAGTGCAATGGAGTCTTCCTCAAGTTGACATTTCTATGTAACCTCATAAGAACAGGTGTCTATAAGATTCAGTCTCTGAACATGACCTTGATCAAAAGTACATAGTCAATCAATCACATGGAAATTTCCAAATAACTGTTTAAGGGTCTGAGAGATATCTCACTGGGTAGATCAAGTGCCTCTTCTTTCTCTCCCTTCCTCTGTTTGTTCCTATCTGAATGAAAAAGCATCCCAGAGTGGTAAAATTGTACACATGTGAACCTCCAACTCTATAAGAAATAAAACAATAGCTACTGCAGAAATTTTTATTATCTAAAATATTTTTGCTGCCTAGGTTTTTGCTGTGTCTTTGCTTCTGTGTAACCCTGCCACTCCTGGCAGAATCCTCCACTTTTTTTTTTAGGTAGAGAATAGGAGATGGGGGTTGGGGGGAGGAAGGAGGAGAAGCAGCACATCACTCATGAAGTTTTCTTCCCCTTGTGCAGATTCTTCCATGTGGTTGTGGGGACTCAAACCTGGTTCTTCATACATGCTAAATTATGTGTTCTACCATGTGAGCTATCTTCTGATACCTAATATTGAACATTGTAATGTGATCCTTAGTCTCCCTTAAAAATACTTCAGTGAGTATAACCTTTTTATCTTCTGTCCATTTTTCTCATATTCAACCTTTATGCTCCACCTCTTTTCCAAAGTGCTTATCTTTAGCCCGCTGAGTCCTTGTTATGGTCACCTTGTTCTTCTGTTTCTCTTTCCTCTAGATTGTGAGTGATAGAAGGTCAAAGGACCAGTGACCCAGAGCAGACAGTAACTTATCAGACAGATAAAGCGAGACCTCCCTTTAGTAAGCAGTGAGAGAGAAAAGGCTGGAGATACACACAATTACAATTTGGGTTTCATTACACAAAAAATGAATAAGCCATCTGTGGTGATGGACATCTCGCTCCCCAGTGATGTGTATATCATAATCATTTAATGTTTATTTTTGTTCTCGGCAACTTTCATCTTGCGGATGGCAATGCCAGCATTATAATGAGCCACAAGTGCTTGCTTCCTGGAAGAGGGGTTGAGGGCAGCTTATGTTAGGAGAACTGCCTCTGCCAGGAAGCTGAGACTGTCTGTTCTCCCCTGAATTCACACTTGAAGCTGCTTTTGCCTGGCATCATCTGAGGCACATTAGGGAGGTGTTTTGGGTTTGACTCTCCGAGGGTAAAGAGCAGTAGGCTGACTGCTTTGGCTTTGGGGGATCTCCTTGCCCTAGGTCACATGTCAGCATTCTCTGGCCTATGGCTGAGCCCACACAGTATCTTCAGCATTCCTGATTTTTAACATGGCCTGGCCTCATACCTAACCATTTGTTCCAGGAAGTCCAAGGTCTCCCAGTGTTTATATCATTTTGACTTCAGTGCTGTCTGCTTATCTGACCTTCAGCCCCACTGGGTGCTATCTCTGCATTCTGAAGGGCCTTGCTCACAGGGACTTCTGCTCACTGCTTCTAGTCTGACTGTCTAAGACTCAGGAGAATTTAGTAGGAAGACATGATGAGCCAATGCAGACATGCTCAAGGAAAGCATTAAATTGATGAAGGAACCAAGAAAACAATTTAGGAGAAACTGTATAGAGTTTTTTTGTTTGTTTGTTTGTTTTTTGTTTTTACCTCAATGGAACACTATTTTTTTTTCCAAGGAGTTAAAATTTAAAATTAAAAAAGATACTCAGGGCCTCCAACAAGTTAAATTGACATCTTAAGGCCCTTAGTCTGTAGGATGATCCCCAGGGTCTCTCCCCTCCCCTCCCCTCTACATACTTGTGCCCTTTAATAATAAACCCCTCATACTAAGTGTGGGGCACAGCTTTTGTGACCTGCTTTATAGAAGTGAATAAGATAAAAATAAGAGCAGATAATTTGGAAACTGTCATAAGAAGTTTTGGGGCTTTGCTTTCTGTCTCTCTCAGATCACTTGTTGAGAAAGCTAAACATCATGTTGTCAGTAGCCGCATGGAAAGTCCCACATGGAGAGGAGCTCTGAGAACAGTCAACTGAAAGAGCTTGGAGGTATGTTTTGCTATTCCAGTCAAATCTCTGGGGACTGTAGTCCCAGCTGACATTTCAACTATGAGATAATAAATGGATATTGATACAGCCTCTAGATTGAGGGGTGAATTATTACACAGCAATTGATAACTCAAGCATCTGTATTTTTTAGGTTTCCCAGGTGGTTCTAAAGTGTGACCACTGGTATTGAGGATTTAATGGGAGAAAGCTATTTGCTATGGAATGGATTTTGATACAGGGACTGGGTAGCGGCTCACCCAGTAAACCACATGTTACCATGTGCAAAACCTGGGTTTAAGCTCCTGGACCAAACTTAAAGGGGAAGCTTCACGAGCAGTGGAGCAATGGTACAGGTATCTCTTCTTTTTACCTCTCTCTGTATCCTACCTCTAAAAAAAGTAGTGGAATCACTTAGACACTGAGGCCCAACTATATAATTCCGTTGGCAAAAAAAAAAAAAAGAGGATTGTGATACTACATCAGAAGTTGTATTATAGGTGCTTCCGCTCACAGACTCCAAAATACATTTCATTAGATACACACCTATGTAACAGGTGAAGAGGTGAGACTTGGCAAAACAAACTTGCCCAGGATAGTAAGTAAGGCCTGGCTTTATTCAGAATTCTGTGCTCCCTTTGCTGTCTTGGATACAGTCATTCCCCCACCTCTATCCATGCCCAGATCTCCAATGAGAACGCCTGGATCAAGGAAAGAGGTCTGATCTCTGATTTCTGCTTTGCCAGGAGCTGTAATTTGCCTGACTCTGAGAACCTGGATTTGCCTTCTGCTCTGGTAGCAGTGATGTGTGCAAATTATAAGCTCACCAGGATGATACATGCATTAGCATCTAGCATTCAGTGAATATTTGCTGTGGAGCCTGAGGGAGGTTAGGAGAGCCCAAGCTCTACAACCCTGCTAGTCAGCTTGATCCAAGTGGGATCTCTTCTTGCATGCCTTTAGGATTTTGGGCCTGGCACCCAGAACTATTCTCTCTGGCCATGTTATGTATCATTTAGTGAGGGCTATTAAATCTGAATCCCTTTCTTAGTTCCACCTGTAGTATACTAAAAATGTTCTTTGAATGGTTCTAGTTGTAGCTGGGCTTCTAGTCACTAAACATCTGCTGTTTAACTCTGTCTCTAACCCAGGGAAGACTGGCTTTGAGTTAAAAGTTGTTATGGAATGAAATTTAAAAAACAACTAGCCATAGTTGTTGGACACCTGGGTTGCTCCCAGGTTTTGGCTGTTACAATTTGTGCTGGTATGAACATAAGTATAGACAACTCTTTTTGGATGGGTGTGCTGGGCTCCTTAGGATATATCCAACAACAGATGGGTGGCTGAGCAAGTGTGGTATATATACTCAATGGAATACTACTCAGCTATTAAAAATGGTGAGTTCACCATTTTCAGCCAATCTTGGATGGACCTTGAAAAAATCATGTTAAGTGAAATAAGTCAGAAACAGAAGGAGGAATACGGATGATCTCACTCTCAGGCAGAAGCTGAAAACCAAGATCAGAAGAGAAAACACAAGTAGAACCTGAACTGGAATTGGTGTATTGCACCAAAGTAAAAGACTCTAGGGTGGGTGAAGGGGAGAATACAGGTCCAAAAAAGATGACAGAGGACCTAGAGGGGGTTGTATTGTTATATGTAAAACTGAGAAATTTTATGCATGTACAAACTATTGTATTTACTGTTGAATGTAAAACCTTAATTGCCCAATGAAATTAAAATAAATAAATAAATAAATAAATAAAATGTGTGTGTCAACTAAGACAAAGAAGCTTTGAAAACATTAAGAAGTTTCATGGATGTGGGCTACAGGTTATTCTCATTTTTGTTTTTATGTTGTTCCATGACATACAATTGCTCTCATTGCAAGCACATGTTTTAAAAGGCTACTCAGACTTTGAGGACAAACACAAAGTGGGAGCTGGAAGTAGACACTGCCTTGATCTCATGGCCATACCATCTTCCCCTCATTGATTTCCATTTCTCATGGAGCCCTGTCCTCCTAGCTTTCTGGCTTTGTTCAATTGCCCTCTCTGACTTACTGTGATAGATGGTCATTGAAGGGACATGACTTGTCCCTTGGACTGTCTCTGCTGCACAAAGCTCTGTGAGTGTAGTGTCCCCATGTGCTTGAGGACAATGACAGGACAGTTTTCGATCACTAAAGACACTTACCCGGAAGTCACTGAAGAAGGTGAAGATAAATTGAGCCCAGTTGGAGCAGCTAATTGACTTAGGTATTACTTCCAGATATAGGACACCACTGCTGAGTAATTAACTTTACCGAGCTATTTCCACAAGATACTAACTTTATGTTATCCTCACTAAACATAAATTGAGAGCAAGCCTTGAGTTTTGTTTTTGCTTTTTTCATTTGTAATCAGTAATTAAAGATTATTCAGTTGTGATAATATGTTTCTTTCAGCAGTGGTCTTCATACTCTTAACAGTGAAAGTCAGATGAGCAAACACTACACAGCTTGGATGAAAACAATGGTTTTAATAAAAGAGTCTTGTAAAATGCCAATTAGAGAATTTTTTTTTTTTACATTCCCACCAGCAGTGTAGGAGGGTTCCTTTGACCCCACAACCTCTCCAGCATTTGCTGCTATTACCTTTCTGATGTGTGACATTCTCACATGAGTGAAGTGGTATGTCATTGTTGTCTTTATTTGCATTTCTCTGATGATCAAAGACTTGGAGCATTTTTTCATGTGTTTCTCAGCCTTCTGGATCTCTTCTATGGTGAATATTCTGTCCATGTTCTCTTCCCATTTTTTGATAGGGTTATTTGTTGTCTGCTTGTTGAGTTTGTCAAGCTCTTTATATATGTTGGTTATTAAACTCTTGTCTGATGTATGGCATGTAAAGATATTCTCCCATTCTGTGAGGGGTCTCTTGGTTTGGGAGTGGTTTCTTTTGCTGTGCAGAAGCTTTTAAATTTGGTGTAGTCCCATAAATTTATGCTTGCCTTAGTCTTCTTTGTAATTGGATTCGTTACATTGAACAGGACTTTAAAATTTATGTGGAAAAGAGTTCTGCCAATATTTTCCTCTAAGTATCTGATAGTTTGTGGTCTAACATCCAAGTCCTTGATCCACTTGGAATTTACTTTTTTATTTGGTGAAATATAGTGGTTCAGTTTCATTCTTCTGCAACCCATTTTTTCCAACACCATTTGTTGAAGAGACTCTGCTTTCTCCATTTAATAGTCTGGGCACCTTTGCCAAAAATTAGCTGTACATAGGTATGGGGGCTTACTTCTGGACTCTCAATTCTATTCCACTGGTCAGTGTGTCTTTTCATGTTCCAGTACCAAGCAGTTTTGATGACAATGGCCCTATAATAAAATTTGAGATCTGGGAGTGTGATGCTTCCAGTTCAGTTCTTTATTCTCAAGAATGTTTTGGCAATTCTAGGTCTTTTTTGGTTCCAGAGAAACATTTGTAGCACTTGTTCTATTCTCCTAAAAATGTGTTTGGGATCTTGATGGGGATAGCATAAATCTGTATATGGCTCTGGGTAGTATATTCATTTTGATGATGTTAATTCTTTCAACTCATGAACACGGAATATCTTTTCACTTCTTCTGTCTTTTTCAATTTCTTTGAGTAGTGACTCATAATTTTCAGTATACAAGTCTTTCACTTCTTTGGTTAGGTTTATTCCTAGATATTTTATTGTTTTGTTGCTATAGTGAAAGGAATTGATTTCTGGATTTCAATTTCTTCTAATTTAGTGTTTGCATAGAGGAGTGCCACTGACTTTTGAATGTTATAGCCTGACACCTTACTGTATTGCCTAATGACTTCCAAAAGCTTCTTGCTGGATTCCTTAGGTTTTTCTATGTATACTATCATGTCATCTGCAAATAGGGAGAGTTTGACTTCTTCTCTTCCAATCTGCATACTTTTAATGTGCAATCAGGGCAGTCAGACGGTAGTACAGAGGGTTAAGTGCACATGGCACAAAGCACAAGGATGGGTATAAGGATCCTTGTTCAAGCCCCCTGCTCTCCACCTGCAGGGGAGTTGCTTCACAGGCGGTGAAACAGGTCTGCAGGTTTCTCTCTTTCTTTGCCCCTCTCTGTCTTCCCCTCCTCTATTTCTCTCTGTGCTATCCAATAATGAAGACAACAATAACTATAACAATAAAACAACAAGAGCAACAAAAGGGAATAAGTAAGTAAAATAAAATAAGTTCTAAAAATTTTTTTTTAAAAAAAAGATGTGCAATCAAGCTGTGTATTTGTGCTTTTCTTTTTCTCCTAATGTGTGCTTGTATGGCTATGAACTTCCCTCTCAGTACTGCCTTAGCTGTGTCCCCAATTTTTTGATAGTTTGTTTCTTCATTTTTGTTGAACTCTTGAGACATTTTGATTTCTTCTTTGATTTCCTCTTTTACCCAGTAGTTGTTAAGTAGTGTACTGTTGAGCTTCCACATTTTGTGACTAGTACTAATCTTTTGTTGATTGTTAATTCTTAGTTTAATTCCACTGTGGTTTAAGAAGATGCTTGGGATGATTTCAGTGCTCTTGAATTTGCTCATGCTGTCTTTGTGGCTTAATACATGGTCTGTCCTTGAGAATGACCCATGTGGACTTGAGTAGAATGTGTATTCCAGTTTCTTGGGATGAATGATTCTGAAAATGTCCAATAGTACTAGTTTATCTATCGCCTCATTTAGCTCCCTCATGTCTTTATTGATTTTCTGCCTGGATGATCTGTCAGGTTGAGAGAGTGGGGTGTTGAAGTCCCCTACTATGACTGTGTTGCTGTTAATATATTGCTGTAGCTCTTTCAGTAGATGTTTGATGTATTTAGATGGCTTCTCATTGGGTGCATAGATGTTAATAATTGTTAAGTTCTCTTGATTGACTGATCTTCTGAGCATTAAGTAGTGTCCATCCCTAGCTTCTATAATTTTATTTATTTTAAAGACTATCATGTCAGATATGAGAATAGCTGTTCCTGCTTTTTTTGTGGGCCACTGGCTTGTATGATAACTTTCCATCCTTTCATTTTCAGTCTGTGTTTGTCTTGCTGATTTAGGTGGGTTTCCTGTAGACAGCATATTGTTGGGTTGTGTTTTCTGAGCCATCTTCCTATTCTGTGCCTTTTAATAGATGAATTCAAGCCACTGACATTTATTGATATCAAAGACTGAAGATATTTTAAAGCCATTATTATAGATATTTAGAGTATTCTGATAGATGGCCTATTTATGGTGGTCTGACTGTTTATAGGAGACCTTTCAGAACTTCTTTCAGGGCCGGCTTGGTGATAGTTGATTCTTTCAACTGTTGCTTATCTGAGAAGGTTTTTATGCCTCCATATATTCTGAATGACAGTTTGGCAGGAAATAGTTGTCTTGGTTTAAAGCCTTTCTCACTGAGCACTTGACAGATATATTCCCATTCTCTTCTGGCCTGTACTGTTTGTGTGGAGAAGTCTGCTGCTAATCTTACGGGTTTTCCTCTGTAGGTGACTCTTTGTTTTTTCTCTTGCAGCCTTCAGGATTCTTTGTTTATCCTTATTCCTTTCCATTCTAAATATGATGTGTCTTGGTGCCTTTAAGTCTGGGTTAATTCTGTTTGGTATTCTCTGGCTTCTTAAACCTGTATGTCTTATATATGTTCTAGACTAGAGAAGTTCTCAGCTATTATGTCCTGAAGAATGCCTTCTTCCCCTCCCTCTCTTTCTTCCTCTGGAAATCCAATAATGCATATGTTATTTCTTTTGAAGTCATCCCATAGCTCTCTTTTGTTGTTTTCAGTATCTTTTAATCTCTTTTTGAGATCTCTTACTTCATTTTAGTTGTCTCTAATTTGTCCTCGATCTTGCTAATTCTGTCTTCAGCCTCATTTACTCTATTCTCTCTCCCCTCTACTGTTTTCTGGAGTTCATCTATTGTGTTATCCTGTTTGGATACTGTTTTAGCTTGTTCAGCTACTTGTGTTCTTAGCTTGGCTATTTCAGCTCTCTAATTTCCTTGAGATAGTGTTTTCTTTCAGAGTCTCATTTGTTGTTTCTGCACTTCTGATGACAATTCTTTCAAACTCTTTACTCAAGCCTGTAATTTTTTCCTTTATTAGTATTTGGATGTTGACCTCATTATTTTGTGTTTCAACCTTTGGGGGCTTTTAGGTGGACTCTTGTCCTGGTTTATTTCTCCAATATTTCTTCCTGTTGGTTTAACCATTCTATATAGTATTTTATGAGGTCCCTCTCTCAGTAATTTTCAAATTACTGATGACTTGTGTCTAAGTAAGGTAATTAAAGTGTTCACAATTGTGGAAATTGACAGTTGTTTCAATAGTATTTTAATCCTTGTGTTGGAGCTCAGTGGCTTAAAAGCCTCTTTTGTTCTTTTTCTTCCCTGTAGTCTATGGGAGCCTGAGGGCTTTTAAACTATAAGTAGGCTTCTTAGCTTAATCACTGACTCCTGACTAAGAGATAAATCAGGGTTGGGCTTAGATAATCCAGTGGTTAAGCAAAGAGACTCTCACAGCCCCACCTCTAGGTCACTGAGGTATAGATCTTCTCCTGAGTTTCCTAGTTAGTTCTCTGTCCCCTGGTGTCAGCACAGGTTCTCCTCCTCCTGCTGCTTCTGATTCTGAGGGCAGTAGCAATGGAGGCTCACAGTTGCATTTGGTAAGTCATAGGGGAGTCCTCTTCTCCCTTCAGCCATCTTTTGTTGGTGAAACACACTGGAGGTGGTGTCTCAACTGGTAAACTTCTGGACTATTACCAGTCACTTAATCTCTCCCTAGGCTCCTCTTTGTCCATGAGCCACACTTGTTTGCACTCACCAGTGATTTGGTGGGTTCCTGAAGTTGTTCAAGTCCTGTCTTGTTGCAGTCCCAGGTGGTCTCCTTTTGTATTCCTAGATGACCTGGGAGAGGAGAGGAGAGGAGAGGAGAGGAGAGGAGAGGAGAGGAGAGGAGAGGAGAAGAGAGGAGAGAAACACAGCTGCTGCTGCTCTGTAGTCCTGCCTCCGGATGTCCAACACACTTTTAAAAATCTGCAGTACCTTTGTTGCTCTTTCATTTAGAATCATAACATGAATATTTCTTCCTGTAATTGGAAATTCATTTAATGGATAGTCAGTAATCTATGGTAAAGTTGAGTTATGAGTTAATTAGCTTTCTGTTGGACACACAGGCTGTGTTTTAAATTTGTCACTATATAAATTCTACTTGAACATGATTTTTTAAAACATAAATCCCTCTCCCTTTCACTGATAATTTTCCTAGCCTGAATTTCAAGAAGTGAATTTTCTGTGTCAGAGAATTACACAGTTTTAAGTTCCTTTATGCATAAAGTCACTACACCTCTAAGTTCAGGGCTACTGTGTTTGATTGTGCAGTTTGAATATGGCAAAAAATGTGCCTGCCTGACAGAATTAGTTGGAACTGAAATTTAGTCTGCATTTCTGTTGCCCGGGCTTGTACCTTGCAAGTAGAATGCCATGCAAAGCTGATGGAGGGCTTTTTTTTTTTTTTTTTTTAACCTTTTTTCAGAGTTTTACCGAATTGTCATACCTTTCACCTTCAGTGGTCCAAGGGAACTTGTCTTTTCACATTGTCTGTTATGTACATATTTTATTTCACATCATAAGCATGTACATGCAAGTTGGAGATTGGCCTAACAGGATGATTTTTAAAACTGATATGCAAAAATTGATATCTCATTAAGCTTTAAGCTGAGTATCTCTTTCAGAGATTTGGACTGCCCAGAGCATCCCTTCAAATCACCTTCACTGTTCTTGCATGTTTTATCAAAGTTTCCTCCAAGTAGTTATTCTCTGTATCATAATGTTTGCCAAAGTTGGATTCCAGTCTTATCTCAGCCTCTGAACACTAACACCAAGGAGGTATTTTTCTTAGTATCTACCTTCTGAGTTTAATATCCATTTTGGTAAACATGGATTTGCTGTAAAGTTAATCTAGCTGAAGCATTAGGACACCTTCAAACATCCCCAGGCGTAATTTGGAATTGTCTGTTTTGAATTTATTTATTTTTCTATTTATTTATTTAGAGTCTAGAGTACCACTCTGATAAATGTAGCACCAGGAATCAAGCTCTATGCCTCATACATGCAAGTCCAGCACTCTACCTGATGAGCCCCCACCTACCCCTGGAAATTATTTTAAAATGAGAATCACACAAATTGTGTAACCTTCAGACCCTGCAAAGTCTGAATCATCATATTTTGCCTAGGAGCTACCACTTTTAATTGTTCAAATCCTAAATATTATCTGAATGTCTATAAACAGGGGTCTGGTTTTCAGATATTTTCTTCAGGAGGAATAAAAATTGTACACATGTAATAACAATTATTTACAATAATTGTACACATGTAATAACAATCATTATTCCTCAAAGAGATTAAAAATACTTTATTCAATGTGTTTGGGCCTTTAGTTGCTTACTCTCTATTTTCTCCAACTATTGCATTAGATTAATAATCTTTCTGTCCACCACAGTTTTCAGTTTTGAATGTGTGTGTGTGTGTGTGTAATTTTAAAACATATTTGTATTAAGAATGAACCCAAGCCTCACTTTTGTTCAATACTACTGAGTAGTCACCTCCTTAGATAATTTTTATTCTATATTTTTAGAAATGGTGAAAGGGAGAGATGCCATAATACCACTCCAAAATTTATGGAAATCTACATGTTTTCATTCTTAATATTATCCCACATGGTGCCAGGAATCAAGCCCAGGACCTTGCATTTGGAAAGCATGCTCTCTCCCCACCTGCAGGGGGAAAAATTTGTTGAGTGGTGAAGCAGTGCTGCAGGTTTTTCTCTGTCTCCCTCCCTCTCTGTCACCTCTTGATTTCCCTCTTCCCTCTTGATTTCTAGCTATCTCTGTCCAATAAACAAATACAATGAAAGAAATTTTCAAAAAAGAGAAAGCATGCTCTCTATTACTAAACTACCTCCCAGGTCTCTAAAAAATTTTTAGTTCATCTGTCCTTTGATGACTAGCTCAACTCCAGTTATCTACAACCCCACATTCTTAGTCAAGCATATCTTACATTTTTTTCTAGGATTTCCAAATCGTATCTGGTTAACAAAGTCATCAAAGTATCCTGGTTATATTCATACTGACTTTGAGCCTTTTGGAAACTACAGATAGCTAGTGGGTCTACTTAAATCTATGGATATGGACTGACTAACTTTTTCTGAGACTTCTGTTCACATTTCAATGATTCTGCATGTGTATAACTGCTTTGTATTTACAACAAGGGGTGTTGAATCTAAATGTGGTTTAGTTGAACTACCTGGTATTAGAGTTTGTCTTTGCCTTTCTTTAACTTTGTTATATTACTTAGACAATCTTTGGTTCAGTTGTCATACCTGTGAAGTGGAAATAAGAATAATATATACCTTGCTTGAGTTTCATGAGAAAAGCATATTAAATCTTTAGTACATAGCCTAAATCTTATGAAGTTATAATCATTATTAACATTGTTTTTGAAAGATACAGTACTCAGAATTTCTACTTTGTGTGAGAATTAATTGAAGTCTGTTTTATTCATGGCTATATCCCTCATTCTTAGGATAGTTCCTAGCAGTTAATAGGTGTTCAGTAAAAGCTTAAAGGAGTAAACGAGTGATGTATATAGATCCAGATCTTGCTGCATTAGGGTTGAAGTGCCTCAAGGAAACTGAAGTTTGGCTCAAGAGACTGAAGCAGCAGATGGCTGATGCAGTTGTTTATAATTTAATCAGGAGCTCTCAAAACCTTCAAGTGGAGATAATCAATAACTAAGACATGATTTGCCTAGAAGAATTTGGCTGTTTCCCCTGCCTAGGAAACATTTACTGAGTGATGTGTGTTGTCAGTTCTTTTGCCAAACAATCTTAGGCTGAAAACAGATCAGTTGGAGAAGATGGGAAGAAGAAGACAGTCATCCCAAGTGGCACTTTAAGAAAACATTAGCACCAGAGTATCTGTCTTGAAACAGAGTTTCTGGAAACTACACCCCCTGAAATCTGAGTTTATAGCCTCTGGATAGGGGTGACTGTTGTTGTGTCTTTTTTTTCTTTTGTTTTTTCTTTTTGATTTAATAATGATCAACAAGACCATAGGATAAGAGGGTTACAATTCCACACATTTCCCACCACCAGAGTTCTATATCCCATCACCTGCATTGGAAGTTTTCCTAATCTTTATCCCTCTGAGAGCATGGACCCAGAATCATTATGAGGTGCAGAAGGTGGAAAGCCTGGCTTCCGTAACTGCTTCTCTCCTGGACATGGGCATTGGCAGGTTGATCCAAACTCCCAGCCTGTTGGACTCATAGTAGCATCTGAAACCTGATGGCTGAAAAAGAATTAAGATATAGAACAGAAAAAATTGTTTAATAATCAGAAACCTAAAGGCAAGAATGTAGCAGATGAGATTTGGGGTCTCCATTTTGGAAAACGCTAGTCTATCTATGTTAGGTATATTCCAAGGGGCTCAACTTTACTAATTTTTGCCTAAGCCTGACAGCTAACATGCTGATGGGCCAAAGGTATTGTCTGGAGAGATGGTGTCAGAGTTGGAAAATGGGATGAGAAAATGGGAGGAAAAAAGTGGTCAAGATATACCTAATTCTTTTATTTAGTTATCTCATGATAGGTCTAGGAGAGAAAGTTTTATGTAAAGACACTAATTTTTTTTTAGTACTGATTTAATGATGGTCAACAAGACTGTAGGATAAGAGGGTACAATGCCATACAATTCCCACCACCAGATTTCCGTATCCCACCCCCCTCAATAGAAAGCTTTCCTATTCTTTATCCCTCTGGGAGCATGGACATAGGATCATTATGGGGTACAGAAGGTGGAAAGTCGCTTCTGTAATTGCTTCTCCATTGGACATGTGTGTTGGCAGGTGAGATCAATCCATACTCCCAGCCTGTTTCTATCTTTCCCTAGTGGGACAGGGCTCTGGAGAGGTGGAGTTCCAAGGACATATTTGTGGGGTAGTATGCCAGCTCCCCCTGGCTTCTGTCTCTAATCCTGCCTGTATGGGATTGGTTTGATCCCACTCAAAGCTGCGGTTTATTTACATAAATCACTTTTACATTTACATAAAGCACCACCCTCCCTCCAGGGCTTTGGTGGTTCAGTGGTAGAATTATTGCCTGCTCTGCCTCCTCTCCTTATCACACCCTGATATTCACCCGTCACTTTTCTCTCCACCCTCTCTATGTCACATCCTGTTTACACCCTACTTGGCAAGTATATATAAAGACAGCATTGTGAGTTTTTAGTTTAGTTTTAGTTTACCTCGGCTTAGATTGCACTGTGTTCTGCATGAATAAAGAGATACTGCGTGCAGCTCAACCATGAGTCCTGGGTCATCTGTCTCCCGTCAGTGAAGCTCAGCCCGACACACATTGATGAGGTCATCAGCTCAGGGAAGTCACTAAATTTTAGAGAAATCTTTAAAGTGAAGACCTACTGACTTTGATGTAAAAACTCTCATTTGGCCATCAGGCTGGATTTTTTAAGGAGATGATGCCAACAGATATCATTCATCTTAAACTTAAGTCATAAATAGGAAAAGTGCCCTTACAGAGTAATCTCTATTAGGTCTGGTCTAACTCTAGGGTCCTTTATGTTCTATAGACTTATCCTTTTGGTGTTGTCTTCTATCTGTGATTTGTTGATGTGACTGTCAGGCTGGAAGGCTACAGCTGGCCCTGGGTAGTAAGTATCTATGAAATGCTTGCTTCCACCACTGTTAGTTTGAGATCACCACATGGCCTTTCCCTCAAGTGTACGGAAGTGGATGCTAATGAAAGTGAACACTTATTTGATGGTTAATATTTGCTTGTTCATTGAAAGCTTTGGAATAGTACTTGAAATAAATAATACTTCTTTTTTTTATTTAAGAAAGGAGACATTAACAAAACCATAGGATAAGAGGGGTACAGTTCCACACAATTCCCACCATCCAATCTCCATATCCCATCCCCTCCCCTGATAGTTTTCCCATTCCCTATCCCTCTGGGAGTATGGACCCAGGGTCATTGGCGGTTGCAGAAGGTAGAAGGTCTGGCTTCTGTAATTGCTTCCCCGCTGAACATGGGCATTAACTGGTCAATCCATAGTCCCAGTCTGCCTCTCTTTTTCCCTAGTAGGGTGGGTCTCTGGGGAAGTGGAGCTCCAGTACACATTGGTGGGGTAGTCTGTCCAGGGAAGTCTGTTCGGCATCCTGCTGGCATCTGGAACCTGGTGGCTGAAGAGAGTTAACATACAAAGCCAAACAAATTGTTGAATGACCATGGACCTAAAGACTGGAATAGTGCAGATGAAGTGTTGGGAGGTAGTCCCTGCAGGGTCTTGTGTACTTCATCTTTCAGTTATATATTTTTCCCTAGCTTATGGGCACGTGTGAACATATGCTCTGTCTCAGGGGACCTGGACTATATCTAAGTTTGAGGATTTTATTGGGGAGTAGGCCACCTGGAATGGAATTAGAGAATACTATAAAAGGAAAGGTCTCACCCAAGTGATGAAGCTGAAGGGTTGTCATTCCACTCCTGAAGTCTCTGGACACAGTCTGAAGTGAAGCATGCTGGGGTGGCACTTGTTGCATTGATTAGGTTGCAATCTGCGGATGCAATATTATTTTATTTGGATTGAGAGAAGCATGCAGGAAAGTAGGCCCCACTCTAAGGTTCCAGGACTGGGGGAAATATAGGCTCTATAGTGGAAATGTGAGGTTTCTGCTGTCTTAAGGTTCAAGAAGACAATGGATAGTTATTGTTACCATCACACTACTTGGTGATTGGGTTAATTTTGAAAAGTCCCTTTGTTTACCCAACATCTTGTATATAGCTGTGCTACCAGTTGCTTCTGTTCTCCCTGGTTTAGGCTTTTGAGAGAGTCAACATATCAAAGACAGCCTATGTATTAAAAAGACTCAGTCTGTGTTTTAAGAAGTTCTAGACATATTATCAATTTTCCCCTCTCATATTAATTAAATAGTGGTTTATACGTCTACAATTTAATAGGAGTGTACATAAACACCATTCCCACCACCAAAAGACTGTGTCCCATCCCAACCACCCACCCCCGCACCCCTACCCCCCACCACTCCGGGAAGCCCAATGGCCACCCTCCCCTTCACCACAGGGTTTTTACTTTGGTGCCCTACTCTAGATTTAATCAGATCCTGCTTTTAGTTTCCCTTTATGTTCTTCTTTCTCAACTTCTGTTGATGAGTGGGGACATCCCATACTCATCTTTATCTTTCTGGCTTAGCTGACTTAACAGAATTTCTTCTAGCTCTGTCCAAGATGGTTCAGATAAGGTGGTTTCATTGTTCTTAATAGCTGTGTAGTATTCCATTGTGTATATGTACCACAGCTTTCTCAGCCACTCATCTATTGTTAGGCACCTGGGTTGCTTCCAGGTTTTAGCTATTATGAATTGTGCTGCTATGGACATAGATGTACAAATATCTTTTTGGTTGGGTGTTATGGAATCCTTGGGGTATATCCCCAGGAGAGGAATTACTGGGTCACAGGGAAGGTCCATGTCTAGCCTTGTGACAGTTCTCCAGACTGCTCTCCACAGAGGCTGGACTAATTTACATTCCCACCAGCAGTGCAGAAGGGTTCCTCTGTCCTCACAGCCTCTCCAACATTTGTTGCTGCTGTCCTTTTTGATGTATGCCATTCTCACAGAAGTGAAGTGGTATCTCAGTGTTGTCTTTATTTGCATTTCTCTGACAATCAGCGATCTGGAGCAGTTTTTCATATGTTTGTTATCCTTTTGGATCTTCTCTGAAGTGAATATGCAGAAGAATGAAATTGAACCACCTTATCTCACCAGAAACAAAAATCAAATCCAAATGGATCAAGGACCTGGATGTCAGACTGGAAACTATCAAATACTTAGAGGAAAATAGTGGTGGAACACTTTCCCACCTAAACCTCAAGGGCATCTTTGATGAAATAAACCCAATTGCAAGGAAGACTAAAGCAGAAACAAACAAGTGGGACTATATCAAATTGAAAAGCTTCTGCACAGCCAAAGAAACTATCACACAAAGAGACCCCTCACAGAATGGGAGAAGATCTTCACATGCCATACATCAGACAAGAGACTAATCACTAAAATATACAAAGAACTCAGCAAACTTAGCACCAAAAGAACAAATGACCCCATCCAAAAATGGGCAGAGGATATGAATAAATGATACTTCTTACCCACTAATACTTTCAAAAATTATTTTTTAAGAGAAACAAAATCTATTGTATATGAACAGCTGAATATTTCATGGAACTAAGTGCCCTATACATCAAGGAGGTCTTTTGGGTTTTTTTGTTTGTTTGTTTGTTTTCCAGAGCACTGTTCACCTCTGGCTTATGGTGTTGTGGGTGATTGAACTTGGGACCTTGGAGTCTGAGAGGCTTTTTGCATAAGCGTTATGCTAGCTCTCTCACCCTGTTATGGGCTTTGTTTAAATATTAACTACCCACCTTCCCAGTGCAGATGCTATTTATGTCAGGGATTTTTGAATCATGCAGCGTATGTGCTGCTGTCCTGTTCTGAATTTCATAGCTTGCTCCTCAGTTAAAAATGAAGCACGATTCCAGTGATTTTTGGTAACATTGATGTCTTATCTTAACAATAATGAGGTATGCTGTAAAGATGTTATGGAAAGAAGGTACTTCCAAATCATATTACATTTTGCTAGTGTTGGGCAGCCACAACTGGAGATATAATGAAAGCTCAGGCATATCATTATTAATTTGTAGGGCTCTCACTGGCCCTCTAAATTTAGCTCCTGCTTCTGAGCGGAAAATAGCAATATGTGGTTCTATAGTCAATTTTATGTCCCAACACTTAATCTCAATTCAGCATCTAAAATAAATGTAGCCTATACTGTTAATCGGTTTTCTTTGATTGAGGTCAGACACACCCTGATCCTTCCTGGGCTAGGATCAGTGCCTAGCATCTACTTGCTTTTAAGGAAGAGTCCATGGGTTACTTTTGCTCTTTCTTCCACTTACCTTCTTGCAGACTCCTCACTCTAATATTTTATATTCTGGTAAAACTGAAGGGTCCATCCAGTGAAGTGCTAGATCTAGCTTGTACTGCTTCACAGATGCTGATTTTATATATCCATTCCTGATGGCATGATCAAGGATTTAGACTGGTAGCTGGAAACTGGCAAAACACAAAAGCATAAGAACTCAGCAGTCAGTTTCTAGAGAGTTTATAAGCATTTATCAACATGTCAGTGGGCCCACCCTTCCTAGGTTCTATTGTTGGGGTCCTCTTGATCAACCAAGAAGACTTGGTAGCTTTGGGTGAGATTAAAACAGTTTTAGCCCAGCTCACTTTCTTATGTGCCTACAGGAAATCTTTATCTATTTTGTCCAACCCAACTCTTGAAGAACTATGGTAGTTGGAAAACATAATAAGTAGTAATGGAAGTCACTTTCTTCTTCATATAGTACCTCTTTATCATATTCTCATTATCTCTCTCTCTCTCTCTCTCCTCACTTTGATTACTTTTTATAGCCTTGATCTTGCTAAGAGGTGGGGTGACTCAATAATCATGGAATTAGTTCTTACTGACTATTTGATCTGTAAAGTGGAAAAACTGTCTCACGTCCATTTTAACATTTGATATATATCCACCCTGCTTAAATTACTCTTTATCCATGGATCATTCCTGGGAAGATTATTGTTTTAAGGTTTGCTAATGTTGGGGAGGCAAGCACATCATTTACAGTTTATGCTTCCCTATATGGTATCCATTATTTTCATGTGACTAAATTTAAATTTTCATAGAAATAAATAAAATTTAGTTCCTCCATTGTACTACATCCTCCAGTCTTTACATAGCATAAAATAGCTGTGTGTGTATGTGTGTGTATGTATGTGTGTTGGGGGGATGAGGCAAGCAGGTATTTCAAGTGCTCAATTGCCACATATAGATAGTGGTTTCTTTACTGGCTAAAACTTCCATCATTGTAAAAATTGAATCACACAGTGGTGATTTGAGCTTTGTTTTGTTTTGTTTTGCTTTGTTTTTATCAGAGAAGTTCTCAGCTCTGGCTTATGGTAGTGCAAAGGATTGAACCTTTGACTCCTGAGGCTCAGGCATCAAAGGTTTTTGGGTAATCATTATGCTACCCACCCCTGCCCAATACAGTGGTGATTTGAATGGACATTGTCATAAGTTTAAGTTGGTAGGAATCCGATATGATAGCAAAGCAGAAACTCAATTTAAAATAAATGCAAGTGCATATTAAATTAAACTTCTTAAAGTTTGTTTTTTGTGGGTTACACAACAGTTCATAATTAAGATGTCTTTGTCAAGCCCTGAAAAGGAACAAGAGACTCAGATTGTACTATCTTGTACCTTTTGGCTATACTGCCACAAAAAAGTGGACAGATTCCTTGGCACCTGTCATGTATATTAGAGAATTTTGATATGTTCTCTCTCAGCTTTGTCACTTGCTTTAGAATCTTTGCTGTATTTTGACACTGCTATCATCAGCTTTTGCTACCTTGCCTAGTGGCAGACACTGAAGTATTGACCTGAGAAGAGGAAGATGAAAAATTCTTAGGAGGCAGCCTGTGCCCTAAGGTTGTTGAAATTTGACAATTTCAACCAAGCTAAAAGTTTTGGGGCTCCAGGAAAAATGTCTTCTTCACTGGAAACCAGAAATTTTACTAATACTTTGGGAACATGGGGGATGATTAGACTTGATTTAGGTATCTCTATTTCATACCAGCCTAATCAATTCACTCATAAAGTTATCAAGTGGATTCTTTTTTATTTTATTTTATTTTTTTATTTAAGAAAGGATTAATTAACAAAACCATAGGGTAGGAGGGGTACAACTCCACACAATTCCCACCACCCAATCTCCATATCCCACCCCCTCCCCTGATAGCTTTCCTATTCTCTATCCCTCTGGGAGCATGGACCCAGGGTCATTGAGGGTTGCAGAAGGTGGAAGGTCTGGCTTCTGTAATTGCTTCCCCACTGAACATGGGCGTTGACTGGTCGGTCCATACTCCCAGTCTGCCTCTCTCTTTCCCTAGTAGGGTGGGGCTCTGGGGAAGCTGAGCTCCAGGACACATTGGTGGGGTCTTCAATCCAGGGAAGTCTGGCCGGCATCCTGATGGCATCTGGAACCTGGTGACTGAAAAGAGAGTTAACATACAAAGCCAAACAAATTGTTGAGCAATCCTGGACCCAAAGCTTGGAAAAGTGGAGAGGAAGTATTAGGGAGGTACTCACTGCAAACTCTAGTGTACTTCTGCTTTCTTACTTTGGTGCCATACTCCAAACTCAGTCAATTTCTGCTTTGCGTTTCTCTTCTTCTTTTTTTTTTTTACATGCATAACATTCCCCAGATTCCCATTTATACTCTAGGCTGTGGATTTCCCTCAATCGTGAGTAACAACAGTTGATACTCATGTTTCAGTGTATGCATATTAACAAGTATATGTTTTCAAGTATGCCAAATTACACCTGATCACCAGTTTTTGAGATCTGAGTTATCTCCACCAGAATTATTATGTGTTATTTTGTGGCCTCTATAGACAAAGTATTTGAGTAACGAATGACTTTGGTCTTAGAAGTGGCCTTCTGAGCACAACCCGTCTAGTCCAGTACTCCAAGGGCTTGTGTGAGCTGTGACATATCTTTATAACCTGGAGCAGAGACAGCAGTGAGGCAGTTTTTCTGATGTATGTAGACTTAATGGTCTCAATATTGTCATCTTGAATTATGAGGCTTTTCCAAGGCTGATGGTGGTGTAATGTCTGATGGTAGAAGAGGAAGTTGTGGGAAAGTGTGAGAAGGTCCAGTGGTAAATTAAAAAATCCCTCTTAGACATAGTAGAGTTGGACTTGGTTTAGATAGGCTTATTTTCCCCAGGTACATGTACAGAAGTCTTTAAGAAAGATCATTAACCACTTTAATAGCCCAAGGATCACTTGAAGGATGAGAGGAAAATGGAAGTTATTTTTTCCTGGAAGTGAATGTGGAATAATCAGGTAAGGTTGGATTATTAGACACCAATACATTCTCCTCTATGATTTTGCTTAGCAATAATGATTTTTATAATAATAACTATATACATTTTATATGTTATTATATATTATATAAAATTATAATATTATATAAAATGTATTTTATTTTATATACATATATATAAAAGTATGACAAAGGACCTAGTGGGGGTTGTATTTTTATTTGGAAAATGCTATGCATATACAAACTATTGTATTTACTGTTGACTGTAAAACATTAATCCCCAATAAAGAAGTTTTTAAAAAAATAACACATGGTAAATATAAATGTTTTTCAAAATTCTAAAAATAAAATAAAATAATTTTAAAAAGCTTCTAAAATGTATTTATTTTATATATTTATATTATATACTTATGTATATACTACATAAATACATTAAGTTTTACATGTATTTATTATGTATTATATATAAAATAATCATATAAATGATATAATAATGATTATTTTAATAATATCACTTTGCAATAATGATATAGCTTTGCAATAAATTTTTGTTGCTTTTTTTGTTAAGACTATGCCTAAAGAAAATGGTTGCTTTTGGAGAAGATTGAAAAAATAAATCAGTTATTTCATAACATAAAAGACATTTGGTAAAGAAAAATTACATTGTATGCTTCAAAGGTTTGTATTTGGTTTTTGCTGCTAAGCTTTTTCTTTTATATATATTTTTTTCCCTTTTGTTGCCCTTATTTTTTTTTTATTGTTGTAGTTGTTATTGTTATTGATGTTGTCATTGTTGGATAGCACAGAGAGAAATGGAGCAAGGAGGAGGAGAGAAAGACAGACACCTGCAGACCTGCTTCACTGCTTGTGAAGCGACTCCACTGCAGGTGGGGAGCCAGGGTCTCAAACCGGGGATCCTTACACTGGTTCTTGCGTTTCACACCACTGGGCACTTAACCTGCTCAGCTACCACCTGACTCCCAGCTTTTTCTTTTTAAAGGGTTTTTTTTAATTATTGATTTGAGACCAGATCATTGCTCAGTCCCTTCTGATTCCAAATATTGAAGATAGGACCTCTGGGACCTCATATATGAAAGTCAGGTGCACTACTGTTATATATCTCGCAGACCCTCCTGTTCAAATTTTCAGAGAATGTATGTCAGTAAACTTCTAGGGTAACTTTGTGAATACACCTCAAACAAGTGCCTCCAGGTTCCTGTTTAGCCTGAGGACCAGGCCAGAATTGATACCTGCCTCTACACATACCACATACAAACTTGGAATCTGACATTTGAACCTATTGCCCACATGCCTTTTGAGATCACTGGCCAACTACCTTTTCATTTTGATTAGAAACTATACTTCTATCCCTGCTACATTTTTATTCTTTCCATATAGAATTAATCTGACTCACTATCCAGATGTTTAAGTTTAGATCCTCAATTGGAATCTACTATCTGATTTTAGAACTATCAGGAAAACAGATAATACATTTACTAAGGACACAATTTAGGGCAGCTTTATCTCTTTGTGCTGTTTTAGAAACACTTAAAAAAGTGAATGGCTTTATTCCAAATGTTGCTGTTATCCTTAATTATTTCATGACACTAATTGTGGACATTAACCTTTGATGAAAATGAAAATAAAAATATGTAAGGCTTAACTCTATCCTTAATTGACTTAAGGTTTAATCAGAAATACAGATCAGTAATATATGAAAAGTCATATGCTATAAAATCAATAACTTTAATAAATGCCTATTGTATGTCAAGACAATTTGCATGTGATATTTTTGCTGATTTTTTACTACATTTTATTTTAATGAGGGAGAAATACAGAGAGAAAGATACAGAGAAAAAGACCAGAGAGCACTGTTTAGCTCTGGTTTATGGTGATGTGGGGGATTGAGCCTGGGAGCCATGAAAGTCTGTTTGCATAACCATTATGCTATCTCCTACTTCCTGTTTGCCATTTTTTAAAGTTTTATTTATTTATTTATTTATTTTAATTTCTTTATTGGGGAATTAATGTTTTACATTCAACAGTAAATACAATAGTTTGTATATGCATAATATCTCTCAGTTTTCCATATAACAATACAATCCCCACTAGGTCCTTTGTTATCCTTCTTGAACCTGTATCCCCACCCCCACCCCCAACCCAGAGTCTTTTACTTTGGTGCAATACGCCAAGTCCAGTTCAGGTTCTACTTGTGTTTGCTCTTCTGATCTTGTTTTTCAACTTGCTTTTGATATTTTAATGCTTAAAATTATCCTACAGTGCCAGAGCAGTGGTACAGCTATAGTGCACTAGACTTACACACCTGATGCCACTGAGCTCTTTGACACTAACATATACCAGAACTGAACAGTCTCTGTCTGTCCTTCTCTCTCTGTCTCTCTCTTTCCCTCATAAAAATAAACAAAATAAGGATCCGGTGATGGGCTGCCCAATAGAGTTCACATGCTACCATGCACAAAGACCTGGATTCCAGACCCTGACCTCCACATGCAGTAGGGAAACTTCATGAGCAGTGGAACAGTGCTATAGATGTCTATCCTTCTCTCTGTCTCTTACCTTCTATTAAAAAATGGCCACCAGATCAAGTGGAGTCATAGTGCAGGCCCCAAACCCCAGCAATAAGCCATAGTGGCAAACTATATATATATATATATATTATATATATATATATAATAAATATTTAATTTTTCTTCTTTTTTTATCTTTAAAAATCTATCCTCAGGCAGGGGTAGATAGCATAATGGTTATGCAGAGAGAGTTTCATGCCTGAGGTTCAGAAGTCCCAGGTTCAATCCCCTGCACCACAGTAAGCCAGAGTGCTGCAGTGCTCTGGTCTTTCTCCCTGTCTTTCTCTCTCTGCATCTCTCTCAAAGATAAAAATAAGATAAAAAATAAAATGAAATAAAAATAAACACACATATACAAAAAAATCTATCCTCTAAATATATGTTTACCTACATTGAACACATGAGGACCCTGAGTCGTAGAGAGAGTGAGGACCTTTCCACTCAACTAACAAATTATGGTAACTGTCTTCAAATTTAGAGCTATTTCCTCTGAAAGAATCTGTCTTTGTATTTGCTCATTTTGGCAATGATAGAGATGGCCATCACAGAAAATATCTATGCTTGCAAAAGGGATTGTAAGGAATTTTGAAGGAAAATGTTCTCTGACCTGGCATGGTTAGAGGACACTTTGATAGAGGTGTACTCATTTAATCAAAGGTTTCAAGAATGAGTAGAACTTGGATAGGAAAAGAAAGGAGAGACCAATCTATCTACTGGGGCACTTGTTTGAATTCCAGATCCCTGGAGAGAGATTCAGAGGTCCACTCACAGGTGTACTTTACTCTCATCCCAGTTCCAATTAAGAAGCCCATGAGAGCTAGAGGAGTTCTGGGTAGAGGATACAGCTATGAGTGATGCCCCCATGATTGCGTTACACATTTCTGCTCAGGTCTTCCTACTTTGTTGTCCTGTAGGACCATATTCTAGTTGGCACTGGAAGAACAAAGGTTTTAGATGTCCATTAGTATTATTATCAAACTGCATTCCTTATGTTGGTACAAGTGGTAGCATCTGAAAGTTGCCTTAGGCAGTGACTAATCTCTTATTGCTTGTTTGACTTTAAAGTTCCCTTAAACATACTTCTGGCTTTTAGTCTACTCAAATAATTCTGATCCAGAGCCAAAGATTTTAGCTACATCAGAGCTATTTTGTCTAAGAATTGCTGTCTCCCAGCCAAGTATCTGTGACCTGATACTTCCTAGTGCAGTTCACAAGTCACTCTAGCTCATAACTCAATCTTACCTACTGTCATCTTCACAGCCACCTTAAGAGTAGATACTGTTATTATTCTGATTTCATATGTGTCAAGATTATTCACAGAGAAGTTGACACTAAATAGAAAGGATCAAAGGCCATCAGAATTTTCCTTCTGTTCTAGGTGGAAGGACCTGTAACACATGTTCTCTAAGCCTTCCCCAGACACACGCCACATAATCTCTATTCATTCTTTTACAGAAAATCCTGTGAAGCTTCTATTAGAGTCCCTCTGTCCTTGATCTGAGAGCCACAGAAACCCAGTGAGTGTCAAGACCCCAATCCATAGATTGTCCTTTTTGGAGGTGGTCAGTAGTGTGTGAAGCCTCACAAAGAACACCTGTCCCCTGTGCTTGTCAGAACCACAGGGAATAAATCCCCTCTTGGCCCAGCAGTAATCAGCTCATGCTTTGATGCGTGAAATTTGATTAGCACTTTTATCTCAGCTGCATCACTTGGACTGTTATTATAGGACATAAAATTTACTGAATCCTGCCCATCCACACCTCTGCCAGTGTGACCCTGGTATAGGACTCAGTGACCTTTGTGGAAAGGACAAGAGCTGGTGGTTTGATGTATGAATATCTTTGCTTTTGTCCATTTCTATGATTTTGCATATACAAGCTAAGGTGATGTCACCAGAAAACTGTCCTTTTAGAGGAGCCTAAGGATTTTGAAATTGGCATTTACATAGCTTGGTAGATCACTTAAGTCCAGTACCCCCAAGGTCTGCTGTAAATTTTCAATCCATAACCCCAATATCAACTATTTAAGGTGGCCACTATGCTGACTTCTATCATCACAGACTAGCTTTGTCAGTTCTTTAATTTCTTTATTTTTTTTAAATTAACCAGAGCACTGTTCAAGTCTGTTTTATGGTGGTTCAAAGGATTAAACTGGGGACTTTGGAGCCTCAGGGATGAGAGTCTTTTTGCATAACCATTATGCTATCTACTGCTGCCCACAGTTCTTGAATTTCTTTTATCAAGAATTATACAACATATACTCATCGTACCTAAGTTGGTTTACCATAATGCTTGTGAGATTTATTGATACTTCTATAGGTAGCAGAAATTAGATATTTTAATGGATATATAATATTTAATGTATGTATAGACCATAATTTATCAATTTTTATTGACATTTGGGATGCTTGCATTTTTTGACTACTCTGAGCATTTGTTGGCATATGTTAGTGGACATATTCACTCATTTCTCTTGGGCATATACTAGGAATATGCTGGGAAATTGTGCAGATGCAGTAACATCTGCCATGTTGTCCCCTCAGGCTACTCTTAGTTCCTGAGAGAGTTGGGACATTCTTGGAGTGCCTGTTCCACCATGTTGTGCCCTCAGGGCATTGTCTATTTCCCTGCCATAGTTGAAGTGCTCTGGTTACTCCTCCCCCTTCCCATTCTCACTAGAGTTATTATCCTATCCTGGAGCGCTATGGTTACTCCTTCCCCTTCCCATTCTCGTGAAAGCTGCTCCTTTAAAAGCCCTTCTTCTTCCGCACCTTTCTCTCTCTTTCACTTTGGTGTTTAAACGCAGGAAAGGTTACTGCGTGAGGCGGCCATTTTCGGCCATTTTCGCTACCTCCACATGGCCCAACCTGTTTCTCTCGCACCCAACTCTGAGGTGCCAGCACAAATAAAGATTTGTGTTTCCTCTTCTCTCCGGACCTCCTCTCTCTCTCTTCCCCGCAGCGCAAAACGACAGGAATATTTATCCAGGAAACTGCTAAGACAGTTATAGAATGCTAGAGTAAGTCAGTATTTAGTTTTACTAGGTTTCCCAATTTGGCCAAACTGACTACATTCCATCTTGTAATGTATGAGAATTTCAGTTGTTCCACATCCTCATCAAACTTAGCATAGTAAGTTTTGAAAATGTAATCATTTTAATGGTGATGGGAATTTTCACTTTCTAAATAAATAATATTATTAGGTACCATTTCATGTATTTATTTGTTCATTTGAATTTTTTTTTTTTAAAAAAAAACACACCTATTTAAGAATTTTCTCATTTAAAAATGATTTATTTCAGGACTGGGCAGTTGTGTACCTGGTTGATCACACATGCCACCATGTGCAAGGACCTGAGTTTAAGCCCTTGTTCCTCACCTGCAGGAGGGAAGCATCACAAGTTGTGAAGCAAGGCTGCAAGTGTCTCTCTTTCTCCCTCACTATCTCCCCTTTTCCTCTCAATTTCTCTGTCCTTTCAAAAAAAATGTAATGATTTATTTTCTTATCATTTCTCTAGTTCTTTATTTAGGATGCAAGATCTTTGTCAGATATCTGTGTTGACAATATCTCCTTCTAGTCTGTAGCTTGTTTATAAATTCACTTAATGATGTGGTCTGATTAACATATTCTTTTTAAAAACATTTTATATGTTTGTTTTGTATAGAGATAAATTATGAGGAAAATGTGAGATATAGAGGTCGAGAAAAAGAGAGACACCTGCAGCACTGCTTCACGGCTTGTGAAGCTTTCCTCCTGCGTGTGGGGACCAGAGGCTTAAACTGAGGTCCTTGCACTTAGTAACATGTGAGGGATGCATTGGATCGACCTTCTCGTGGTGCATCCCGTGAGTACCCATTCATTGGGGAAACTGACGATCCTTCCTAGCCGACTGAATCCACATGGATCCCAGTCACTTTCAAAGCCAGCAACAAGCAGCTCCTGACAGCTTTCAACCTGACCTGTTGACTGGCTACGGAAGAAGGTCAAACGCTAGAAGAAGAAGTAACATGTGTGCTCCACCATGTGCACCACTACCAAGCCCCATAATATTCTTCATTTTACTGTAATTCAACTTGTTATGTTTTCCCCTTTGTGTTTATTTTCTGTCTACACTGTGGCATATAGTCTACCTTGAATCCTTAAATTACTTTATATATTGTATGAAGCAGATATGAAAGCTGATTTTTGTTTTTGGTAGAATAGTCTCCTGCTTCAGCATCTTTTCTTAAAAGATTATTATTATTATTACTACTACTATTACTATTATAATGATCACCTTCGGAGTTATTACTGAGGCTTGTTGCCTGCGCTACAAATCCACTGCTCCTAATGGCCATTTTTTCCATTTCTTTATTGGATAGGACAGAGAGAATGTGAGAGAGGAGCAGGAGATAGATAGATGATAGATAGATAGATAGATAGATAGATAGATAGATAGATAGATAGATATAGATAGGGAGAGAGAGACCTGCTTCACAGCTTCTGAGGTGACCCCTTGCAGGTGGAGAGCTGGGGGCTTGAACTGGGATCCTTACACTAGTCCTTGTGCTTTGTACTATGTGCCCTTAGCCTGGTGCACCAATGCCCGACCAAGAGTTTGTTTTTTTTTTACACAGAATTTCAGTATGTTTTTTTTCTGTCATGTGGTCACATATTTATGAGTCTACTTCCTTCCCCTCTCATACTACTCTGCCTTAATTGAATAGTTTTTTATTTTTATTTATAAAAAGGAAACACTAACAAAAACCATAGGAGAAGAGAGGTACAACTCCATACAATTCCCACCACCAGAACTCTGTATCCCATCCCTACCCTGATAGCTTCCCTATTCTTTATCCCTCTGGGAGTATGGACCCAGGGTCGTTATGGGATGCATAAGGTGGAAGTTCTGGCTTCTGTAATTGCTTCCTCACTAAACATGGGCGTTGGCAGGTGGATCCATACTCCCAGCCTGTCTCTCTCTTTCCCTAGTGGGGCAGGACTCTGGAGAAGCGGGGCTCCAGGACACATTGGTGGAGTTGTCAGTTTTTTATTTCATAAAATCTGGTAATACACACAATCTTCCAACTTTATTTTATTTTTCAATATTGGTATGCTTAGTGTAGATCCTAGATATTTTTATAAGTTTTAGAATCACCATGTCAATTTCCAGGAAGTAATTTTGCTATACTGTTGATTGGGAAGAAACTGAACTTAGAGATCAATTTGGGTGAAATGGTATCTTAGCAATATTGAATCTTCTATTCAGTATACATCTAATGTTTATTTCTTTTTTAAAAATTCTTTTTAATCTTAATTTTTTGGATAGAAACAGCCAGAAATTGAGAAGGGGAGATAGAGAGGGAGAGAGACAGAGAGACACCTGCAGCCCTGCTTCACCACTCGTGAAGCTTTCCCCCTAAAGGTGGGGACCAGGGACTCGAACCCGGGTCCTTGCACACTGTAACATGGATTCAACCAGGTGCGTCACCACCTAGCCCCTCTCTTAATTTAGGTATTTGACTTCTCTCAGCAGTACTTCATGACTGTTTTTCAGTGCAGAGTTTTTTGGTTTTTTTTTTTTTTTTCAGATCTTTTGCTTGACTTTATAAGGCTTTCTTTTAATTCTTTTTTTTCCCCCTCCAGGGATATCACTAAGGCTCGGTACCTGCACTACAAATCCACTGCTCCTGGAAGCCATTTTATCCTTTTAAAATTTTATTTATTTATTTATTTTGATTTTCACTTTTTCTTTTTCTTTTTTTTTATTTTTATTTTTATTTTTTTATTTAAGAAAGGATTAATTAAAAAAACCATAAGGTAGGAGGGGTACAACTCCACACAATTCCCACCGCCCAATCTCCATATCCCACCCCCTCCCCCGATAGCTTTCCCATTCTCTATCCCTCTGGGAGCATGGACCCAGGGTCATTGTGGGTTGCAGAAGGTAGCAGGTCTGGCTTCTGTAATTGCTTCCCCGCTGAACATGGGCGTTGACTGGTCGGTCCATACTCCCAGTCTGCCTCTCTCTTTCCCTAGTAAGGTGTGTCTCTGGGGAAGCTGAGCTCCAGGACACATTGGTGGGGTCTTCAATCCAGGGAAGCCTGGCCAACACCCTGGTGGCATCTGGAACCTGGTGATTGAAAAGAGAGTTAACATACGAGGCTAAACAAATTGTTGAGCAATCATGGGCCCAAAGCTTGGTATAGTGGAGAGGAAGTGTTAGGGAGGTACTCACTGCAAACTCGAGTGTACTTCTGCTTTCAGGTATATATTTTGCAGTAGTTTATGGATACGTGTGAACATAAGCTCTCTCTCACAGAAACTGGCGTATATCTAGGTTATGGGACTTTGTTAGAAAGTGAACCACCTGAGATGAAATTAGAGTATACTATAAAAGGAAAGGTCTCACCTGAGTAATGAAGCTGAAGGGTTGTCATTCCACACCTGAAGTCTCTGGACACAGTCTGAGGTGAAGCATGTTGAGGTGGCAATCGTTGCGTTGGTTAGGTTGTGATCGGCGGATGCAATATTATTTGGTATGGATTGGGAGAGGCATACGGGAAAGTGGGCCCTATCTGGTGGGAATGGTGTTTATGTACACTCCTAGCAAAATGTAGACATATAAATCAGTAGTTAATTAATATGAGAGGGGGAAAATCAGTTGTATGTCTCAAAGTTTTTCAAAACACAAACTGAATCTTTTTAATATATAGGCTGTGTATTTGATATGCGGACTCTCTCAAAAGCCTAGACCAAGTAGATTAGAAGCATCCAATAGCACAGCTATATACAAGATACTGGATACTGTACAGCAAACCATAACAAAAGGACTTTTCAAAGTTAACCCAATTACCAAATAATGTGATGATAACATTAACTATCGATTGTCTTTTTGAATCCTAAGACAGCAGGAACCTCACATCTCCACTATAGATCCCCTACTTCCCCCAGTCCTGGAACCCTTGGATAGGGCCCTTTTTTTTATTTTTTACTGGATAAAAGAGAAATTGAGAGGGATGGGGGAGATAGAGAGGAGGAAAGATATACATCTACAGGCCTTCTTCAATGCTTGTGAAGTGACCACCCTGCAGGGGAGCTGAGGGGTTCAAACTAGGATCCTAACGTGGATCCTTGTGCTTAATACTATGTGCGCTTAACCCAGCCCCCTACAATTATTTTTTCTTTCTTTCACTGAAGCACTGCTTAGCTCTGGATTATGGTAGTGCAGAGGTTTGAACCTGAGATTTCAGAGCCTCAGACATGACAGTCTCTTTGTATAATCATTATGCTATCTACCCCTACCCTGAAATACAGTTAATTTTTGTATTTTGTATATAGCAATACTGCTCAATTCTAATAGCTTCTAGACTGTTTGGAATTTCAATATATACTATTAAGCCATCTGTGAATAAAAAAGATTTATATACTTCTCTCCAATCTTTAAACCTTGCATATCTTATTCTGACTTTGTTGCACTTTCTAGGACTTCTAGTACTATACTGAAAACAAAGGACATTCATCTTGTTCCTGATGTCAGGACAGAAAGATGTTAATATAGTGCTTCTGAGAACATTGACTGTTTCTTTTTGTTTGTTTCTTTGTTTTAATAGATAGACCTAGTTGTTTTATTGTAGGGAAGATCCTTTCTATTTTCAGCTTAGTGAGAATTTTCTATCTCTCTCTCTCCCTCTCTCCCCCCCCTTCTGTGATCCTTATGGATTTACCATTTTGGTCTGACCTTTCCAAACAGAAAGAGAGAGATAGGGAAAAAGCAGAAGACAACACTGCATTGAAGTTTCTTCCAGGATGATAGAAGCAAGGGTCAAACCTGGTGATCTATTTTGTCAATCCAAGAACATTTTTCATAAATCAAGAATTAGTTTTGAGTTTTATCAAGTAATTTCTGGGGCCAGGGCTTGGCACACCCATTTGTTTCTCTGTCTCTCTCCCTCTGCCTCCCCCTCACTTTCTCTCTGTCCTATCAGATTAAATAAATAGAGTTTAAAAAATCTTTTAAAAATAACTTCTGAGTATTTATTGAAAATATCCTTTTTTCATTTTGTCCAAGTAATGAGTCACATTGGTGAATTTTCAAGTATTGAAATATTTTCTTACTTTTAAAAAATTATTCCTTTGACTATTAGGTTGGAAAGAAGTCAAAAAGACCACAAATGGAAGCAAGGAATGCAGTTAGGAGGTTATTGTCATCATCCAGGAGAAAGGGAATGGTAATTCAAATCAGTATGATGGTTACAAATGGTCAAATTCTAAATTCATTTTGGAAGCAGGTTTTTCAGACTTACTATATTTGGAGAGTATGAGAAAACACTAAAGTCAGTAATGGACTTGAGGTTTGGGGCTTAGCAACTGGAAAAAGAGAGTAACCATATGCTAAGTCTATGATATGTCACTGTGACTTCTCAGTCGTTATGTAAATCAAGAAATGAAAATGAGTATATTTAAGAGGGTGGTGGTATAACCAGTACCTCCAACTCCAGTTCTGTCAATGGAAGCAGAACAAAGAATGTTTATTAAGTGTACAGTGGTGTGAGGATAAACTGACCCAATGATCTTGTGACAAGGGCATGTGGTCATTTAGGTCTCCTTCTAGGAGTATGGACCCAAGATCTTCATGGAGTACAGGAGCTGGAAGGTCTGACTTCTGTAATTGTTTCCCTGCTACACATGGACATTAGCAAGTGGATCCATACCCCCAGCCTGTTTCTGTCGTTCCCTAGTGGGGCAGGGCTCTGGGGAGGTGGGGTTCTAGGACACACTGATGAGGTCATCTGCCCAGAGAAGTCAGATTGACAGATTGTAGTATCTGCAACTTGGTGGCTGAAAAGCATTAAGATATAAAGCAGAATAAGTTGTTTAATAATTAGGAACATAAAGGTAAGAATATAGCCAATGAGATTTGGGGTCTTCGTGTTGAAAGAAGCTAGCTGGTTTATTTTAGGCACATTCCAGGAGGCTCAGGTCTGTACTAATTTTTGTCAGAGCCCAACAGCTAACATGCATGTGGACTAAAAGTATTATCTGGGAGGGTTATGTCAGAGTTGGAAATAGGACCAGAAATTTGGATCAGGCAGAGTTGCTCCCAAATATGGGAAAAGTATATAAAAACTGCTAACTGTAAACCTCATCAATCTGACCCAGGGCTCATGTGTATTCATATTTAGCACAGGAGCCTGTGTAATCTCTGCATCCCTGCTGTAGGTCTGAGCTCACATTCCATGGTCATAGCTAGGAACATTTTGGGCTGCACTCATTTCAAGACCAGTCTTCCTTGAGTGGCAGAGTATGTTGACCCAGCCTCCTTTTGGAGAGTGGGGCAATTTCTACCACTGTTATGCTACACTGAGGACAAGGTCCTATAGGGGCCCACAAGAGGGTTTATGATGTTGTTCCTATTGGAGATGATGACCAGTGACAGTGAAGACAGGGATCTGTTAGAGGTCCAGGCCTGTCATATCTGTGTGGGAATCTTAGGAGTCTCTGCCTTGGGCACTAGAAGATCAGGTGGCCTGGTAGTGACCAAAAGGACCATCATTAGAATATGCCTGTTGCTTGCTCTTATCCAGATTTTGTAGTCCTTACTTTATCTGACAGGGTTAGAGTAGAGTGAATGAGAGAAGTTAAATAGGGATTTGATGTGAAGGTATATAGGTCTAACTAGAAACTATTTGATTAAGTACTTCACGGTGTCTGTTTTAGGTCTTTCTACTTGCTTGCTGTACTTATTGAGTCACTCTAGACTGTTGTGCACTTTTACTTTAAGGTATACATTTTCCCCTAACTTATGGATACATGTGTACATATGTCCTATCTCATGGGCCCTGGTCTATATCTAAGTTCTAAAACTTTGTTAGGAGATGTGCCACCCAAAATAGAACTCGAG
The DNA here is from genome assembly GCF_950295315.1 of Erinaceus europaeus. NCBI lineage: Eukaryota > Metazoa > Chordata > Mammalia > Eulipotyphla > Erinaceidae > Erinaceus > Erinaceus europaeus. Next base: position 26,828,246 of record NC_080177.1, read on the forward strand.
AGTCCTATGAGTTAGGAAAGGTCTTACCTGAATATTGGAGCTGGAGAGTTGACATCCTAGACCTGGTGTGTCTGGACACAGTCTGAAATGAAGCATGTCAAGGTGGCACTGGTTGCCTTGATTTGGTTGAGATCAGCATATGTAATATCAAATGGTATGGATCAAGAGAAGCATGAAGGAAAGTGAGCAAAGCCCCACAGGTTCCATACAAGACCTTACCATGATTTATGTCATTTAATGCTATTTACAAATAACTATATCTTATATACTGACAAGACCAGTTGCTTCTGGTCTCCCTGGTCTAGAACTGTAGGTGATTTAATGTTTCAAAAAAAAGTTATTATTAGAAATTCATTAACAACTTAGGCCCAGTGTTGAAATTCAATCAGTTTACTAATTTGAAACCTTAAGAATATATATATATATATATATATATATATATATATATATATGGTCAGAGATGAGGTCTGTGTATTAAAAAGCTCAAAGCATTCAATCTTTTTTCCTCTCTCATATTGATTAAATAATAATTTATAAGACTGTAAGTTAATAGGAGTATAACTAAGTACTACTTTCAAAGTTGCCTTTAAGAGTTTTTTCCATCATGACTAACCAGCCTACATTTGGATTGGCCTGTTTTCCCCTTTACCTATGTCAGTTACATCAAAAATGTGAAGGCAAAGTTTTGCTTGTCAAAGTACCGGAATTTTAGAACTAATTTAACTCAATGGGGGCCAAGCAGTGGCACACCGGGTTAAGTGCACATAGTATGAAGTGCAAGGATCCCAGTTCAAGATCCTGGCTCCCCACGTGCAGAGGGGTTGCTTCACAAGTGGTGAAGCAGGTCTGCAGGTGTCTATCTTGCCCTCTCCCTCCATATCTTCCCTTCCTCTTTCAATTTTTCTCTGTCCTAGCAAAAAAAAAAAAAAAAAAAAAAGGGAGGGGGAAAAAAGAATGGCTGCCAGGAGCAGTGAATTCATAGTGCTGGCCCCAGGCCCCAGCGATAACCAAGGAGGTAAATAATAATAATAATAAAAGCTGTATATTAATGATCCACGTGGAATTGATTTTTTAATAGAAGTTAATGAGGTTTGTAAGAATCACAAGGGGGTGGGGAAGTCAGTGTTTCTTGATACTCTTTGTCCCCTATATGATTCATGAATCTATCAGTGGAATCAAATTGATTTATTCTAAATGAAATTATCAGCCCGCCTTTCCCTATTCCCCAAGCATATTCATATATTGTAATGGAAAGTACAAAATCATATGTTATTACTTATCATCAATGAATGACTAAGTAAGATTCCCAAGGATCTGGCCTTGTGGGTGATATCTTCTGCCTTAGTCCTCTGTACTGGCTCTGTGGGTATGTTAAGTTGTTCTCTTCTGGGCTAACTTCTAGAGAGACTGACTTCAGAGACAGCTGCATTCTCCATGCTCTCAGCTGAGGAGTTTCTGGGCTCTAAGAAGTCACAGACTGAAGCAATCACTGTTACTGTTTTCTTTGCTCAAGAGTTTCCTCCATCTTTGACATTCTGTGTCCAGATTCTGCTACCTCAGTTTACATGATATCTCCTCAACTAAGGGATTAGCAGTCCCTCTGCTAGCCTATTATCTGGCACTCGAAATGCTAGGAGTGCAACACATCCTGACCATCCCTGGGACTGATGGGCTGAGTGTACCTGTGAATTCCTACTCTTTATAATGTTATTTCTAAAACTTATCCTCATCTGCATGGTGTAATAGCAATAGGATTTGATTTAAACCCAATGTAGATTCAAAATTCAGTTTTCCTACTCATCCCATGACCTCTACAAATTTTAAAGTTCTCATCAATAAAAACAGGATAAAAAATGCAGTCTCAGTTCTGAATGAACCTGAGTGGAAGCTGACACATGGCACAGACTCAATACATGTTCATTTCCTGTCTTCTGAGAGACTTTAAAGGTTAAGGTAGTATGCCTGTGAAATTATAATGCTAGATAACCACACAGAGCAGTGTATCTCAGAAAGGACCTTGTAATTCATTTTTTATCTTTCTTGGGTGGTTGTGAACATAAAGGACTTTTTTATCAGGAATTCGTTCTGGGGCAATAATGAAGCAGAGTACACACTGCAGACTATAGCGTCTTGATCTAGAGACTCTCCAGGTTCCATCTCTAAATCTGCAAAGCACACTATTTGGTGTCCTGTGTGGAGGATGTGCTCAGTGGATGAATATTTATGAGCTTACGTCAGTTTTTGGAAACTTAGACTTTAATGTGACAGTATTTTCATTTGATTTTATTTGTCCAAAATAAAATATAACACAATAGGGGTTTAAATGGGGGTTTTAAATGGTACTTCTTTATAGGAATGTACTTATGGGTCCACAACACAACACATTAATCTCCACCACAAACATGCAAGTCATCCCACAGAAACCTGATTTAAGTAGCAAGGAAAGGTATCTTTGGCACCAAGTTCCAGATGCTACTGTGGTTCTATCCTGACCTCCCTGGGCAGATGACCTTACCAACTTGACCAAGAACCTCAACTCTCTGGAGCCATACCTCACTAGGGAAAGATAGAGACAGACTGGAAGTATGGATCGACTGGTCAACATCCATGTCCAGCAGAGAAGCAATTAAAGAAGCCAGAACTCCTTCCTTTCTGCACCCCCAGAAGAATTTTGGTCCACACTCAAAGAGGGGAATGCTAGGGGAAGATGACTAGAGGACTCTGAACCTTAGTTCCACCAGGATCCAGAACTTGTGTTTGCATCACCACTGAGCAGGAAGAGATTCTGGAGAGGACCTGGCACAGCCAAACACTGTTTCTCTTATCCAGGAGGGAAGAGGAAAAAGGAAAGACAATTATGGAATGATTTCACTCTTAAGTGGAATACAGAAAACTGAAACACATGACCTTAAAAAAAGAATATATGTATTCAACCCATAACTATGACCTTGGGAGAACTATGACTACCATTGGGGGAGCAGTAGAATTTGGGTGGTAGGAGAGGTGTGGAATAATACCCTTATTATCTTATAATATTGTAAATCAATAATAAAGAAAGAAAATAAAAAGGAAATAAAAAAATAAAAAAGAAAAATAGTTTGGGCAACCTTTCTGGTAGCCCTTTCTGGTAGTGAAGAGTAGCCTTGTTCCAGGTTTTATGAGAGGAGATACAAGAAAAAAAAAAGTAGACATTTCTTCTTTTCTTTTTGATGCCATAATCTCCCATTGATCATTATTCCAGAAATCCTAATAGATTAGTAGTTCTCCAAAAAGGGTGATTTTGCTCACCACACCCCACCCCCACTACCACCACTAGAGTTAAGAGTTCATCTGGGGAGTCGGGAGGTAGCACAGGGGGATAAGTTCAGGCAATGTGAAGCACAAGGACTGGCTTAAGAATCCCAGTTGAGCCCCTGTCTCCCCAACTGCAGGGGGGCTGCTTCACAGGCGGTGAAGCAGGTCTGCAGGTGTCTATCTTTCTCTCCCTCTCTGTCTTCCCCTCCCCTCTCTCCATTTCTCTCTGTCCTATCCAACAATGATGATATCAATAACAATAACTACAACAACAACAATAAAAAAACAAGAGCAACAAAAGGGAAAATAAATAAATAAAATAAAATAAAAAAGGGTTCATCTGGCAGTATCCAGAGATTTCTGTGATTGTTACAGCTTGTAGAAGTGCCTCTGGCATCTGGTGGGTGGAGGTTAGGAATGCAACCAAACACTACAATGCACATGACAATCCTTACTAAAAGGAGTTTAACTAGCTAAAGTGTCAATAGTGCTACACCTCTGAAATACTTTAATAGATCCAAATATGACTTCATCAAAGATGAGTGAGAAATTCCTCTCAAGTTTTCTGAGTTCCTTTGAATAGGGTTTTATTCTAAGTGTATGCTAAGTTGCTGAGAAGACCAGGAGGTTTCTCTTTGCAGAAGTTTCATTTGTTTCTATAGCCTTAAGAAACTTCTAACTTTTATGTCTTGCTTTCCTTTTTGTTCATGAACTCTTATGGGGATAAATTTTAGACTTTATTTCTTTTGTATCTCCCACAGAAGTGGATACATAATTCTGTATTCTATAAAGACCCAGTACATATGGTTGGTTAGTCAAAAGATCTCATTATTGTTATTATTTGTGATAATAAAAAGCAAAAATATTAATACAATTCACTGGGAAACTTTTAAAGTATTTATATTTATTATCCTGTTCTAATCCTTTAGCTACCCTATGGGACATTTCCATTTCATAGAAGTAGGGGTATCTGGAAGCTATATATATTGTCCATAGTAAGTCTTAGTATATGCTGACCTTGGCACTTCTAATAAGGCAGTCTAGCTCTGGAGTCTGGGTGTATAACCATTTAGCCACGGGACTTCATATGCTTAGATTGCCTTTGAAGCTGTAATCAGCTTGAAAATCCTGTAAAATGAAGAAAAAAGTAAGCCAGAGTGACCTCATTTCTGGTATGCATTTGGGTTGTCTATAGGGAAAGAGTGAGGCATGCAGAGATAAAGAGCATTGTTCCTGAATTTCTAATAGACTAATGAATCTCCTGTGAAAAGAATCTGAAGTAAAATAAGCAAAGTTAAGAATTTTGTGGGAAGAAAGAAAGATCTTGGAAATGAGATGGCAACGTGTAAATATTCCCCTTGGATGTTCTTTTTGCTCTTCCTGTCCCAGGTCTTTCAGCTGAAAGGTGAGTCTTCTTTTGTCTGTGGTCTGTGTATTCAGCCTTCCATGTGTTTGATCTGTAGTGGCTGTGATGTATTCCAACAGAACTCTTCATAACTGATTCTTGCACACATTTAAGTGAATGATTTTTGCCTCTTGTTATTCATTAAAGGCTGCTCATATTGAGTATATCATCAGGTTTTGTAGGACTCACTAACTTGGAGGATATATGCATGCAGAAGGGAAAATAGACCAGAGACCTAAGAGACACTTGTTATAAAAGTGTAATACAAAGTGCAGCAAGCCCTGTGTGTCTGTGTCTGTGTGATTTCTGAGAAACAAACAACAAAAAATACATTAATGAGAAAACAAGAGCATGACAAGTAGTGGTTGCTATATGAGAATGTGATTGCTCTTAATGAAAGCAAAGAGTAGAAAGATCTTGAGCACAGGCTATAGGCTTCAAATCTCAATATTGTCAATTAGCTTGTGTGACCTTGGGCAAGTTGTTTATTCACTATTTATTTTTGTTTCCTTATTATAAAATAGGAATAGTAACAATAATATCTATCTCCTGGAATTCTCATGCTTTAAATTATAAAGTGCTTAAGTGGTACCGAGTTCAAAGTTGATGCTCAATAAAGGTTAGCTATCATTGATTGCTTCATGTTTATTGAATATAAATTACTCATTTTCATGGTTTGCATAGTGAAAACATACTTGGAGAACTTTCAACTTGTACAGTGGGCTAGAAGTGCTTCAAAGAAGGTAGCATGGGATTTGAATACTAAGTGGTAGATTGCCAGGAAGACCTGCAGGACAAGATTGGCTATTGTAGGCAAAAGGAATATATATATGCAAAGAGGCCCAAGAAAGCTGGCATGTTTGGGTTACACCGATTTGTACACTGTGGTGGGGAGTTTGGGATGTGTCCTGTAAGTGGATTAGAAGCCATTGAATAATTCTGATCAGGGGTGAGTCATGAAGGCATTTTCAGAACATTCCAGGAGCAGTCAAAAAATAGGAAAGTTAGAGAGAGACTAGCCACTTGGATACAGGAATTGACAAGAAATGATGAGTGTACAAAAGCACTGGAGAAAGCAATAAGGGAGACAATGTATATATGAAGGATTTTAGAAGACAGAGTTGGCCAGTAAGAACTGCTGATCAGCTAGCATGGTCCTATGTGAGGAATCAGAGAAGAAAACCTTTGATGACTTCTAACAACAGAGTAGATGTGGGCTGGTGCCCCTTCCTGAGATAAGATCATTGGATAAGGAACAGGTTTTGTAGGCAAGAGAGGTAGCTTTTAAGATGAAGATGTCCATTGGCACAAGTGAATCCACTGACAAAATTACTTAAGAGAATGCAGAGGCCGAGGTCTAGGGGACACATTTCAAAAGCAAGGAAGTGACCCCCCAATGTTAACACCATAGTGAAGTCAAGAAATAAGCGGCCCAGAATGTTCTGTTTAGGTTTGTCAGCAGGTGGTGCTTATAACTTTGGTAAGAGATAGGTGATAAGACCAGAGAGCAGACTACTGGATGACAGAGTGCACCCAAGTGAAGGGAATGCAATTTTGATTGTTAGGATAAATCAATGTTTTTTGAAACACATTTTTAAAAAGATATCCTAGGTGCCCAGCAGGGAAATCTCACAACAGCTTGCTATAATAAAGAACAGTATATTATGAAGCAGAAGACTCTTTGATAAATATTTTTTTTAAAAAATAAGCCTATATTAAGTTAAAACAATTTTATAAAGAAACTAAAAACTTTAGAGGTTGTTTACATGTTTCATAAACTTTAACTACTAGTGTGCTTTATCATAAAACCAAAATTTTCTAGGAACTGATTGCCTATTCAATTTCCTCAGAATATAGTTCATATCTTTCTGTAGGCTAAACTTTTCACAGATTGATTTTTCAGCAGCTATTATATTTTATGGATATTTGGTAGCAAAATCTCCAAATTTCAAATGTATATCAGATTCTCAAATATGTTATATGTGTTTCTGAGAATCATATACATTTGCTTCCTTTAGTAGATGAGAGTAAAGCTCATATTCTGCATGGCATATTCACAGTTCTCACTCAATTCTAAATTCTTTTAAAAATCCAAAAAGCAATAGTATTTTTTTAAGACCCAGAGCACATATTAATTTTCTAGCTGGAGTTCAATGAAGTCACTTTCTAAAAGTAGATGCAGATTATCAGGTGATAATTAGAGAAATTTCAAACTTGAAGACTATTTAAATTTGCTTGATTCCAACATCAAATTCTAATATCACTTTCTATTCAGGTAACTGACCACAAGAGTATCCACAGCCACAAGAGATTATCTTTGAAGTAATATTTTTAATATTTATTTATTTACTTATTCACTTTTTGTTGCCCTTGTTTTATTATTATAGTTATTATTGATATTGTTGTTATTGGATAGGACAGAGAGAAATGGAGAGAGGAGGGGAAGACAGAGAGGAGGAGAGAAAGATAGACACCTGCAGACCTGCTTCACCGCCTGAGAAGAGACTCCCCTGCCATGGGGAACCCGGGGCTTGAGCTGGAATCCTTGCAGTTTGGCCGTCCTTGCAGTTTGAGTCACCTGAGCTTAACCTGCTGTGCTACTGCCTGACTCCCTGAAGTAACATTTTAAGAGCTAGAATTTTGAGGAAGAACCACCCAGTTAAGGGAATGACACAAGTAAAATCCAGAGACTGATGGAAAACAATGATAACTTACGGTGTTTTGAAGAAAATATTTATGAATAAATGTAGTGGGGAGAAGACTAGAAATGTGGTTAAATCAGAGTTTGGGGAACAAGGATCAGGATTTGGGGAATTGAAAAAATAAAAATTATACTATTATTTTAATAAAGTAAGGATAAGTTTTCTTAAAAATCATTTTTGCAACTTTCAGCCAAATTCTGAAAACTAAACTTTCATAGTCTAATGAAACAGAAGGAGCAAAAGCAGAGTCTGAAAGAGTAGTTAGGTCCTGGTTAACAGGTGATGATAGGAAGAGAAACAAGGAATGTGTCCCTGCCTCCAGATTAGAGGAAGATGGTGTTCTCATCGGATTGGCTGAGGAAGAGTAGAATCGGCATTTTCACCCAGAGCTCTAACTCCTTATGGCCAATCTCTCCTCTACTTGTCCTGAATGTTACTGAAGGAAATGCGATTTTCTGCTTTCATTCATCACCTCCGACTAGAACTTGGCTCCTCTGGAAGCAGAGATGTTACTGTGTGGTATTGCTGACTGATATACTTTGGCATATTCTCTTGGTCTGTCTTTACTCTTCTGTTTGTGTGTATATATGGATATAGATCCTCTATCCCATATTCCTGGAAGCAAGAGAAGCTGTTTAGAGTTAATGAGTAAGTTGAGAAAAATTTGTAAACACTTTTTCCTGCCAGATTTCTCTTTTACTCTCCTTCTGGTCTTTCCTTTCCTTAGGGAAATGTCCATTTCCTACTTGGTGTGACTTTATGGGATTGTCACTAGTGGAGTTTTACTTCACTAAGTGACAGATGTGTGGCATTTTACCAGAGTCAACCAATCTTAATACTTCATCCTCTAGCAATAGTTACTGGCCATGTGTGGGCATGTGATGAAAGCAACACAAATCAGAGTCTTTCTCTGAGATTTTTTTGAATGATGCTTAATACTTTCTGAAACCAAGATCTTTATTTAGTCAGAGACAATGTGGTCACTATACTGAAAGAAACAGAACTGAAATGGGTGGGTGGGTATAATAACTTCCCTTGAAGTTCCTGGACCTGGGTGTACTGGGACTACTCATTCACTGTGCTCATCCTCCTACCCCCTCTTATTTTGTTTGAACTACTTTGAGTTGCATTTTTTGGTTTACTCAACTGAAAAATGAAAATTTTCAATCATTTGTTTTATTGCTAACTTTATATTTTTAGTCTTTTTCATCCCAGACAACCAGCAAAGATTTTTGAGGTGGTGTGAATTTAAACTTACTTCAAAAGGTAACTACACTTGTGATACCTTTTCAGTAGGCTTGTTTGCTCAATTCTGTGGAGTTATGCATCTCTGAAGAAATCTCAAAGTACTTGTTAACAATGTGGACAGGGATCTCTGCACTTTGGGTTTTATTTCACAACAAGGAAAATGGATTGTGTAGAGTTTTTCAGAAAAACAAATGAAATATTGTAGTAATAACATACATTAAGTACTGAAAAGAAAATGGTTCAGAGAAAAGACATAATTTCTAAGAGTATCATTAAGGTGTTTCTATGGTAAATGAGATGCTGTTTCACACCCTGTCAACTTGTGTTTAAGGTTTTGTGTAGATGTGTGTTTTAACTTGCTACCGAAAATAGACCAATTTAAAACCACTACAAAATCTATTTTTATATTGGGAAAAGCCTTCACTTGTTTATATCTGAATTCTTTTATCTATTGCTATATCATATATATATATATATACTTCATGGTCAAAAATGCTGTTGTTATCTTAATCCATGATTGCTCTTTCATGAATCATGCTGATAGTGCATTCAGGCAGATGGAGGGAGCAACCAGGAGACCATTTGAGCTAGCATCTCATTTTGTGGGGTGAGGGTTGTATCAGAAATAGTCAGGTGCCTACAGGGGCTTGAGGTCTGCAGTGGCAGCTTTGCAGCGGTGGGGCGGAGGGACAAGTTTGTTACCCCCAAGCAGATAGGGCACTAGTTCAGAGTGATTAGGGGCAAAAAAGATGCAAAACAAACAAACAAATAAACAAAAACCACACTACAGAGCAGATAAACACAGAGAAAGCTGGGATGAGGGAATCTGTAACTCAAGGAACTAGATTCCTCTCTGTGGTGCACCTCCAGGGAGCATGTGTACTGTGAGCTTTAGGAGCAAAGAACTAAATCTCCAGCGGTGGTGTTGATGCCAGAGCAGAGGAGATGCAGAAAAGGCAGGGAGTCACCCTTGTGGTGGGAGGAGTAGTTGGGTTTGGTGGCTCAATAAGCATCATGAGGAGACCTTGAGACTCCACCTGTTTCTCCTCCACATCCCTTCCCAGCCACGCCTACTATGGAGGAGCTGCTTACCACAGAGAAATAAGCTGAACCTAAGTGGGTGAAGCCACCTTGGTCTTCTTGTGGATATGCTCTGGCTCATTTGAGTCACAGATACTCCCCTCTGACTGCAAGGAAAGGCAGGTGCAGGCTCCTTCGCTCCTGGGTGGTTACTACTCCCAACCTAGCAGCATATTTCTCACCCTACTAGCTTCCTCCTTTCTCAGAAGTTAAATCCCCCCTTGTGCTATTTTTGAGACACTTCGCTTTTTATGGTGACAATTCATTGATATTAACAGTAGGATGCTTTTCCCCCCCTATTTATGGAGCTTAAAGTTGGTCAGGTTTACGAGTAGCTCTACAGTAATAAATGCAGTGTGATTTGAGGGGCACAGGAAAAGCTCCCCATCTCCCTGCTTGAAATTCTCCTAGAGCCTTTTATTCAGGTTAAGGCATGTCTCCCCTATGTGCCCCAACAAGGCAGAGAAACAGCTCAGTGCTGTGCTTAGAACAGAGTCCTAGAATATTTATCAATAACTATTTTATAAATATTCTTTGAGAGACACTGTGCTAAAGTACAAGTACCTTTGGAATTACGCACTCAGCTGTTACCAGTCCTCACTACACTGACAGGGTGTCCTTCCCATGTATCACTGACCCTGGTCCATTGTTCTCTGTCCTCACACACAGGTATAGGAGAGCCACAGGTCAGGCTGATTGTCCTTGCTTATTCACAGGCAAGCCCTTCCTGTTCCTATTCCATTTCTGCCTTCCTCAGAATCTTTGTCTTGACCTCTCAATTATGAGCAAGTTCCAAGCCCTAAAGAGCAGACTGGTTCTAACTTCAGCTCTCCCTGAAGATGGTGGTTTGCCCATACAGTCGTATCTATGACCTGCCCCTTCAGAATGCCTCCTCCACGAGGATACCTTAGCTAGGAAGGATTTGTACTCTGCCCAAGTTTGTGCCTTCTGTCACAGAGGTTCTGAGGTGTGGTGGTAGAATATGGGCAGAACGAAGGTAGATGATCTGGTGAATCCCTGGATTATAACATGTCTGACTGACAGTTTTCTTTCCTGCACTCATCACTCCAAGCTCCATGTCATCTACCAGACCCTGAAGCTGATTCTAGCTCTCTGTATCACCCTCCCTTGTCTGTCTCTTCATCTTCTCCTCCTATAAACATGTACCTTAGCCTTGGTTTCCTTCCAAAGACGAGCTTAGATAAAAGCATGAATCCTTGTCTTGATCTCCCAAGACAGTTTATTTTGAGCAGCTTATTTTGGGAAGTGATTTCTGAGAAACAGTAGTAAGGACTAGGAGGTATGTGGCAGGGAATATAGGAAGGTCACCCATACGTGTTCTTGAATGAGTCAGTTCCTGCAGAACACTGTGCTTCTCTCTCATTTGGATGCTCTGCAGATTCATCTGGGATGTGCCTAGAATTATCTATAGGAATAGCAAATGGGAGAGATATACATCAAGTAGCTTCAAGACTGTCCCACTGGTTACTAACTTAGTTGCAGATCTGGGTTGCATGTGTCTGAATGTTGAGCAGGTTCCCACCAGTCTCCTTGCTACTGAGACCAAAAAATCTGGAACATGGTGCAACTGAGGTATGAAGTTCTCATCTTACATCAGTACAAAGCTGGTTATCATAGGAACAGCAAGAGGGCTCCCAGGAAGAAGTGAGCTAAAATACAAACTCCAGTCCTCCTTTTACTCTATGCATGTCTAATGATGTCTCATTTAAGCCCAGTTTGTCAGAGACGTCAAGGTGTTAAAGTCAGTCACCATTTCTACAAGAGTTAGGACAGGAGGGTTAGTGGACTATGCTATGGCTCATGAACTGATAGTTAATCTCCAGGCCTCAACTGAGATTTATCATTCACTTTCCCCACCACACTACCACACCCACTCTAGCCTGGTATGATGATCCAGACCTTCCCAGGCCATAATTATTTTTGCAGTTTGTCTCATTTACAGTTATCACTGGGCACAGAAAATCCCGAAACATTTGAGGGGATCCTCTAAATTGCAGACATATCCTTCCCACTTCCCACTATAGCTTATCAGCCCTGCTCCTCAGCTCATTAGGGCCACTTCCTCCTGCCAACACCATAACTCCTCACCTGCTCAGCCACTGTCATGAGAAGACTAAAGTGAACAGATGGCAATCATATCTTCTAGTAGAACTCCAACTAAATCTCCACCTTGGATACTGAGTTCTCTAATCCAGGAAAGTGTAAAGTTGTGAGATTAGGGGCACAGATTCCTGGGGATAGATGGGAATGACATTGAAAGTAAGGGAAACAACCACTCTAATTCAACCCAGGTACTCCCCGTAGCAAATTGTAAGTTGGAAACCAAAAGATGTTCCATATAGATTCTCTCTCTACTTTGGGCTGTCCTTCTATCTCTCTTCTTCTTTCTCTGCATCTGTTTCTTTCTGTTATCTGCCTCTCTGTGCCCCCTGATAGTTTGGTTCCCCACTGCAGAACAGATATAGAAGATGCCAAGATCACCTCTAGACCTGCTTTCTTCCCAGCCACACCTGGGTTTCACTTTTTCAAAGTTCTGGGAGACTGTGAGAATTGAAGTAAGTAAGGAAATCTGTATGGGCTCCTTATAAAGATGCTCAAAAAGAGTAAAAAAAAAAAAATCGATTCCAGTCAGAATCTTGTCTAAGGACTAATACTGTTGGAAAGTTGCATTTAACTGGATGGAACGCCCCATTCAAGAACCACTCTAATCCTTTCTGTTCTACCCACTGAGAAATGACCAAGCAGATGCTGAGGAAATTTATGGGACCAGAGGAGAGATGTCCCCTTCTTTTTCACAGCTGCATCTCTGGTACCCATTCAAGGACTGCTTCCTTTTTGTGGCAAGAGCTCCATAAATCATCTAGATAGGCTTCTTCTCTGGATGCACAGGCCCAGCAGAGCCTGGGAGAAGAGCCAGAAGCTCTAACAACCTCCTGCCTCCCAGTTCTGTCCCATTCTACCTTCTTAACAGCCAGGTATCATGTGCATGTTCATTTTTGTGACATTGCAATACTGGCTTTTCCTCTGGGGTTGTCTTGCAACTCTGGTCTTGTCTCCTTCCATAAAACCTCACTCAGCTCCCACTGTGAAGGTCCTGGAGGAATTACTCTCAGGTATCTATATGCTCTTTTGTTGATATATCTACAATAGCATTTGAGAGCTTTGTATTCTTATCATAATTTTTGAAAGAGAGTCTATTACTTTACTGTCTTACATATGAGAAAACTGAGTCACAGAGAGATTAAATAACTTGTCCATAATCACATAATAAGTAATGGTCCATGATTATACCTTGCCTTAATTCTGGTAGTATGTATCACTGTATTTCATGTAACTGGCCACAGATATGCCACCATGTGTATTATCTGGGTGCTGACTGGCTCAGAAAAGCCAAATCAAGTCTGATTTTAGCAAAGGGCAGGTTGATTTTGACACTCTATAGCATTAAAGAGTGGTTGACACTCTATAACCCTAAAGCAGGTTCTCTTGTTTGTGATCTCCCTGGGTCTTTCTATCATTTCTCCATCTCTTCTATTTGTGGTTACTTTTTAGTTTCTTTCACTTCTGGATGGAGAAACTAAGGCAGACTTACAAAGAAGAAGCATGCTACCTAGGGGAAAGGGCTGAGGTCTATGCTAAGTGGAGGTTGAACTTGTTTGACTTCATGTTCTTCATTAGTGTTGGATAAGTGAAAATTGGCTTCAGGCAGGGGTGGAAGTAGGAAGCTATCAGGGTACCTGGTTATAAATTGAATTCAGAGAGAAAGAATGAGGTGGAATATGCTGCTCTTAGTCCCATTGATCTTTCTTTCCATCAAGGAATTTCCCGAAGGCTTCAGTTAAAGATATAGAATTATAGAAATTAGATATGTTACCTTATCTATAATGATGGCAGGATCATTTGTCAATGAAAAAAATTCAATTGTAGAGTTTCTGGTACACTCTATATTCCTGACTTGTTTCTGAGATCTTTTTAATTAGATTTGAGTCTTTTGTTTTTTTCCTTTGGACAAAGTCATTAACCCCAGTTGCACTGGGCTGAATGAAGAAATGAAAGGCAATTTTTGACAGTCATGGAATCCTAAGTAAAATGTAAAAGTCAGTACCCATGCCAGTTTATGTGATGTGAGTGTCACATTTACTCACTCCTCATAGGACGTAGGCTGGGCAATGTGGTTCACTATGACCCTCATCCTCACTGGAAATTTTCTAGAAAATGCAGAAACAAAATCAAAGGTTGTGCCAATAGACTTGGGAACATGCAATTTGGTGAAACAGACAAAATGTAGAGGGAGAAATATCTGTTATCTAGTTCTGATACTGTTACTGAATTAAGGGTTGAGAGAAGTTAATGCATTTGTATTCAGAATGTTTCTTTAGCAGTGGGGTAGGGGGAGTGTCAGACTCTTAAGCATGAGGCCCCAAATTTGACTCTTGTCATCACATGTGCCAGAATGATTCTCTGGTTCTCTCTCTTTCTCATTAGTTGTTGTTAAAATTTTCGAAGGCTCCTGCCGGCCGGTCTAGCTTCACGGGTGGGTAACAGAGATGCGGAGACAACGGCTGGGCAGGGAAGCTGTATTTCTTTATTCAGGAGCGCCATTTGTTGTTAAAATTTTCGAAGGCTCCTGCCGGCCAGTCTAGCTTCACGGGCGGGTAACAGAGAAGCGGAGACAACTGCTGGGCAGGGAAGCTGTATTTCTTTATTCAGGAACAACGATTCATAAACTAAGACAAACTAATCACCAAATTGAACTCTGCTGTCTCTTTGCCGCAGCGCAAGCACTCTCTCTTACTCTGGAACTCAGGAACCCTCGAACTCTCTCTCTAACTCTGGAACTCATGAACCCTCAAACTCTGCAACTCTTCAACTCAGGAACTCAGAAACCCTCCAACTCTGGCACTCCCGAACTCTGGCCCGGTCCCTAGGGGCGGGGCCAAGCGGGCCCGCGAAATTAACTGGACTGATCTAATTCTCTTGGCAGGGGAGAACTAGAACCCAATGTAAAGCATACAACAATTAGTAAATTTAAAAAATAAAAATAATTTCAAAAACTTAAAAATGAAATTTTTTCCTTGCCATAAAAGTGAGACGATGAATCAAATACTAGTCTCCAGATTGGGTTGCAGTGAAGACTACAAGCCAATGTAGGCATGCTTTTTTTTTATTATTTTTTATTTAAGAAAGGATTAATGAACAAAAACATAAGGTAGGAGGGGTACAACTCCACACAATTCCCACCACCCAATCTCCATAACCCACCCCCTCCCATGATAGCTTTCCCATTCTCTAGCCCTCTGGGAGCATGGACCCAGGGTCGTTGAGGGTTGCAGAAGGTAGAAGGTCTGGCTTCTGTAATTGCTTCCCCGCTGAACATGGGCATTGACTGCTCTGTCCATACTCCCAGTCTGCCTCTCTCTTTCCCTAGTAGGGTGTGTCTCTGGGGAAGCTGAGCTCCAGGACACATTGGTGGGGTCTTCAATCCAGGGAAGCCTGGCCAGCATCCTGGTGGCATCTGGAATCTGGTGATTGAAAAGAGAGTTAACATACGAAGCCAAACAATTTGTTGAGCAATCATGGATCCCAAGTTTGGAATAGTGGAGAGGAAGTGTTAGGGAGGTACTCACTGCAAACTCTAGTGTACTTCTGCTTTTAGGTATATATTTTGCAGTAGTTTATGGATACGTGTGAACATAAGCTCTCTCTCACAGAGACTGGTGTATATCTAGGTTATGGGACTTTGTTAGAAAGTGAACTACCTGAGATGAAATTAGAGTGTACTATAAAAGGAAAGGTCTCACCCGAGTAATGAAGCTGAAGGGCTGTCATTCCACACCTGAAGTCTCTGGACATAGTCTGAGGTGAAGCATGTTGAGGTGGCAATCGTTGCGTTGGTTAGGTTGTGATGGGCGGATGCAATATTATTTGGTTTGGATTGGGAGATGCATACGGGAAAGTGGGCCCTATCCAAGGGTTCCAGGACTGGGGGAAGTAGGCGCTCTATAGTGGAGATGTGAGGTTCCTGCTGTCTTAGGGTTCAAAAAGACAATCGATAGTTAATGTTATCATCACATTATTTGGTAATTGGGTTAACTTTGAAAAGTCCTTTTGTTATGGTTTGCTGTACAGTATCCAGTATCTTGTATATAGCTGTGCTATTGGATGCTTCTAATCTACTTGGTCTAGGCTTTTGAGAGAGTCCACATATCAAATACACAGCCTATATATTAAAAAGATTCAGTTTGTGTTTTGAGAAACTTTGAGACATACAATTGATTTTCCCCCTCTCATATTAATTAACTACTGATTTATATGTCTACATTTTGCTAGAAGTGTACATAAACACCATTCCCACTACCAAAGGACTGTGATCCATCCCTCCCGCCCACTCCCACCCCCCACTTCACTGCAGCTTCCTGGGCCACTGCAGCTTCCTGGGCCAGTGGGGGCTTTTTTTTTTTAACTCTTCATTCCTTATTTAATGCTTCTACTGGTTTTTACCCCACTCTTTCTTCAATTCTGCTGCTCTATAATGTCTCCTCAGGATATGGAATACATGACAGTAATGATGGTAACATTAATATGAGTGACTCATTATCAAACATTTTATATGTATGAGACACTCAAGATAATAGTTAATTCAGCATTTAAAACATTCTTAAGAAATAGGTATTATTGTTCTGGAAAAATAGCTCACTGGGTAGGGCATGTGCCTTGTCATATGTGCAACCTAGGTTCAAGCCCTAGCAACATATGGGAGCATCATAACACTGGGGGAAGCTCCAGTACTGTGATTTCTCTCTCTCTCTCAGTGAAAAAGATATGTTTGTGTATGATATAGAAATAGATGTAGATTTTTTTTCTTTCTTTTAAAATTTTTTAAAATTTATTTAAGAAAGGAGACATTAACAAAACCATAGAATAAGGGTACAATTCCACACAATTCCCATAACCCGATCTCCACATCCCACCCCCTCCCGTGATAGCCTTCGCATTCTCTATCTCTCTGAGAGTATGGACCCAGGGCCGTTGTGGGTTGCAGAGGGTGGAAGGTCTGGCTTCTGTAATTGCTTCCCCGCTGAACATGGACGTTGACTGGTCAATCCATACTCCCAGTCTGCCTCTCTCTTTCCCTAGTAGGGTGAGGATCTGAGGAAGTGGAGCTCCAGTACACATTGATGGGGTCGTGTGTCCAGGGAAGTCTGGTCAGCATCCGGAACCTGGTGGCTGAAAAGAGAGTTTACAAAGCCAAACAAATTGTTGAACAATCATGGACCTAAAGACTGTAATAGTGCAGATGAAGTGTTGGGGGTATTCCCTGCATGTTCTTGTGTACTTCTGCTTTCAGGTATATATTTTTCCCCTAGTTTATGGGCACAGGTGAACCTATGCTCTATCTCAGGGGACCTGGACTATATCTAGGATTGGAGACTTTATTGGGGAGTGGAACACCTGGAATGGAATTAGAGAATACTATGAAAGGAAAGGTCTCACCCGAGTGATGAAGCTGAAGGGTTGTCATTCCACACCTGAAGTCTCTGGTCACAGTCTGAAGTGAAGCATGCTGGGGTGGCACTTGTTGCATTGATTAGGTTGCAATCCGCGGATGCAATATTATTTTATTTGAATTGAGAGCAGCATGCAGAAAAGTGGGCCCTACCCTAAGGTTCCAGGACTGGGGGAAATATAGGCTGTATAGTGGAAATGTGAGGTTCCTGTTGTCTTAGGGTTCAAGAAGACAATGGATAGTTATTGTTATCATCACATTATTTGGTGATAGGGTTAACTTTGGAAAGTCTATTTGATAGGGTTTGGGGTATAGTACCCAGCATCTTGTATATAGCTGTGTTGTCGGTTGCTTTTCTTCTCCCTGCTCTAGGCTTTTGAGAGAGAACATATCAAAGACAGCCTATCTATTAAAAAGACTCAGTCTCTGTTTTAAGAAGTTCTAGACATATCATCAGTTTTTCGCCTCTCATATTAATTAAATAATGGTTTATATAATGTTTACACTTTAATAGGATTGTACATAAACACCACTCCCACCACCAAAAGACTGTGTCCCATCCCCACCACCCTCCTCCGCACCCCCCACCCTCCACCATGCCGGGAAGCCCAATGGCCACCCTCCCCTTCACCACAGTGTTTTTACGTTGGTGCCCTACTCTAGATTTAATCAGATCCTGCTTTTAGTTTCCCTTTCTGTTCTTCTTTCTGAACTTTTGTTGATGAGTGGGGACATCCCATACTCATCTTTATCTTGCTGACTTAGCTGACTTAACATAATTCCTTCTAGCTCTGTCCAAGATGGGTCAGATAAGGTGGGCTCATTGTTCTTAATAGCTGCATAGTATTCCATTGTGTATATATACCACAGCTTTCTCAGCCACTCATCTGCTGTTGAGCACCTGGGTTCCTTCCAGGTTTTAGCTATTATGAATTGTGCTGTTATGAACATAGATGTACACACATCTTTTTGGTTGGGCATTATGGAATCCTTGGGGTATGTCCCCAGGAGAGGAATTACTGGGTCATATGGAAGGGTCTATGTCTAGCCTTGTAAGAGTTCTCCAGACTGCTGTCCAGAGAGGCTGGACCAATTTACATTCCCACCAGCAGTGTAGTAGGGTCCCTCTGTCCCCACAGCCTCTCCAACATTTGTTGCTGTTTTTCTTTTTGATGTATGCCATTCTCACAGGAGTGAGGTGGTATTTCAATGCTGTCTTTATTTGCATCTCTCTGACAATCAGCGACCTGGAACAGTTTTTCATGTTTGTTAGCCTTTTGGATCTCCTCTGAAGTGAATGTCTTGTTCATATCCTCTGCCCATTTTTGGATGGAGTCATTTGCTTTTTTGGTGCTAAGTTTGCTGATTTCTCTGTATATTTTGGCGATTAGTCTCTTGTCTGATGTATGTCATGTGAAGGTCTTCTCCCATTCTGTGAGGGGTCTCTTTATTTGTGTGATAGTTTCTTTGGCTGTGCAGAAGCTTTTCAATTTGATGTAGTCCCATTGGTTTGTTTCTTCTTTAGTCTTCCTTTTAATTGGGTTTGTTTCATCAAAGATGTCCTTGAGGTTTAGGTGGGATAGTGTTTCACCAATGTTTTCCTCTAAGTATTTGATAGTTTCCGGTCTGACATCCAGGTCTTTGATCCATTAGGAGTTGATTTTTGTTTCTGGTGAGATAAGGTGGTTCAATTTCATTCTTCTGCATGTTATAACCCAGTTTTCCCAGCACCATTTATTGAAGAGAGCCTCCTTCTTCCATTTAATACTTTGGGCCCCCTTATCAAAGATTAGATGTCCATAGGTGTGGGGGTTTAGATATGGGCTTTCAATTCTGTTCCACTGGTCTGTGTGCCTATTTTTGTTTCAGTACCATGCTGTTTTGATCATGATGGCATTATAATATAGTTTGAGATCTGGGAGTGTGATGCCTCCGTTTCTGTTTCTTTTCCTCAAGATGGTTTTGGCAATTCTAGGTGTTTTCTGGTTCCAGATAAATGAATGTAGTTTTTGTTCTATTTTCTTAAAGAAGCTTGGTGAATTTTGATGGGTATCGCATTAAATTTGTATATGGCTCTGGGGAGAATATTCATTTTGATGGTATTTATTCTTCTGATCCATGAGCATGGGGTGTCTTTCCATTTCTTGGTATCAGTTTCTATTTCCTTGAATAGTGACTCATAGTTTTCAGTATACAAGTCTTTCACTTCTTTGGTCAGCTTTCAGTATACAAGTCTTTCACAAGTCTTTCACTTCTTTGGTCAGCTAGGTATTTTATTGATTTTGTTGCAACAGTGAATGGGAGTGATTTCTGGATGTCTTCTTCAGTTTTAGTGTTTAGATAGAGAAATGCCACTGATTTTTGTACATTGATAAGGGGGCCCAAAGTACTAAATGGAAGAAGGAGGCTCTCTTCAATAAATGGTGCTGGGAAAACTGGGTTATAACATGCAGAAGAATGAAATTGAACCACCTTATCTCACCAGAAACAAAAATCAACTCCTAATGGATCAAAGACCTGGATGTCAGACCGGAAACTATCAAATACCTAGAGGAAAACATTGGTGAAACACTATCCCACCTAAACCTCAAGGACATCTTTGATGAAACAAACCCAATTGCAAGGAAGACTAAAGAAGAAACAAACCAATGGGACTACATCAAATTGAAAAGCTTTGTACATTGATTTTGAAAATGCCACTGATTTTTGTACATTGATTTTGTGGCCTAATACCTTGCTATATTGCCTAATGACTTCCAGTAGTTTTCTACTGGATTCTTTAGGTTTTTCTATGTATACTATCATGTCATCTGCAAATAGTGAGCATTAGACTTCTTCCCTTCCAATCTGTATTCCTTTGATTTCTTTCTCTTGCCTGATTGCTATGGCAAGAACTTCCAATACTATGTTGAAGAGTAATGGTTATAGTGGGCAGCCCTGTCTAGTCCCTGATCTGAGGGGAAATGCTTTCAACTTCTGTCCATTGAGTATGATGTTGTCTGTTGGTTTGCTATATATGGATTCCACTATCTTTAGGAATTTCTCATCTACTTCCATTTTTTGTAGAGTTTTGAGCATGAATGGGTGTTGGATTTTGTCAAAGGCTTTCTCTGCATCTATTGAGATAATCATGTGGTTTTTAGCTTTGCTTTTATTGATGTGGTGAATGACATTGATTGACTTATGAATGTTAAGCCAGCCTTGCATTCCTGGGCTAAATCCCACTTGGTCGAGATGAACAATCTTTTTGATGTACTGTTGTATCTGGTTGGCCAAGATCTTGTTTAATATTTTGGTATCTATGTTCATCAGAGATCATCTATGTTTATCAGAGATATTGGTCTGTAGTTTTCCTTTTTTGTTGTGTCTCTATCTGCTTTGGGTATCAGAGTGATGTTGGCTTCATATAAAGTGGAAGGGAGTGTCCCTGTTTCTTTGATCTTATGGAAAAGCTTTAGGAGTATGGGTATTAATTGTTTCCTGAAGGTTTTGTAGAATTCATTTGTGAAGCCATCTGGTCCAGGACTTTTGTTGTTGGGGAGATTCTTAATAACAATTTGATTTCTTTGTCTGTGATTGTTGCATTTAGGTTTTGTAGTTCTTCTTAGTTTAGTTTTGGAAGGGCATATGCTTCTAGGAATTCTTCCATTTCTTCCAGACTTTCTAGCTTGGTGGCGTATAGTTCTTCATAGAAGTTTTGCATGACTTTCTGGATTTCTGTGGTGTCAGTTGTGATATCTCCTCTATCGTTTACAATTCTGTGAATTTGAGTATTCTCCCTTTTTTGTTTAGTGAGTATGCCTAGGGGTTTGTCAATTTTGTTTAATCTTTCAAAGAACCAACATTTGGCTTCATTGATCTTTTTTATGGTTCTCTTCTTTTTGATGTTGTTTATTTCTGCTCTAATTTTAGTGATTTCTGTCCTTCTGGTTGCTTTAGGGTTCCTTTGTTCCTCTTCCTCTAAGTCCTTAAGGTGTGCAGTAAGGTTGTTTATTTGGGTTTTTTCTTGTTGTTTAATATGTGATTGTATGGCTATGAGTTTCCCTCTCAATACTTCTTTAGCTGTGTCCCAAATATTTTGACAGGTTGTGTCTTCATTTTCATTTGTTTCCAGGAACATTTGTATTTCCTGCTTGAGTGTCTCTCTGACCCAGTGGTTCTTAAGGAGTATGTTGTTTAGTTTCCAGATTCTGTGACTTTTAATAATTTTCTGTTTTTTGTTAAATGTTAGTTTTACTCCATTGTGGTCTGAGAAGATACTTGGGATGATTTCAATGCTCTTGAATTTATTGATGCTGTCTTTGTGGTCTAACATGTGGTCTATCCTTGAGTATGTGTTGTGTGGATTTGAAAAGAATGTGTATTCCAATTTTGGGGGGTGAAGATATCTGAAAATGTCCAAGAGGTCTAGTCTGTCCATCTCTTCATTTAATTCTCTTGTTTCTTTGTTGATTCTCTGCTTTGTTGATCTGTCTAAGTGTGAGAGTGGGGTGTTAAAGTCTCCCTCTATTATTGTATTACTATTGATGTATTTTTGAAGTTCTTTGAGAAGGTGTTTGATGTATTTAGATGGTCCCTCATTGGGTGCATAGATGTTAATAATTGTTATATCTTCTTGGCTGATTGATCCTTTAATCATTATGTAATGACCTTGCCTATCTTTTATTACTTTATTTAATTTAAAATCTATTGTGTCAGAGATGAGAATGGATGTTCCTGCCTTTTTTTGTGGTCCATTAGCCTGTATGATAGTTTTCCATCCTTTCACTTTAAGTCTGTGTTTATCTTGTTGGGTCAAGTGGGATTCTTGCAAGCAGCATATGGTTGGGTTATGTTTTCTGATCCATCCTCCCACTCTGTGCCTTTTGATGGGTGAGTATATTGGTCACCTGATGGGGGGAAGGGATATGCGTGTATATATAATAGTATTTGTAAAATAGAACAGAGTAAAAAGCCCAAGCAGTGGGTCTACAGCTTGGACAGCTCCCTGTTAGCCTATGTACATTTAGCCTAGACAACTGATTGAGAAAGAAAACACAATACAAAACAAAAGTAAAAAAAAGAAAAAAAAAAACTTTCAAGCAGGCTGGGTGAGGCTTGCTTGATCAGCTAATTGTCACTTGAATGGGTCTAAGTCCCTTACTCAGAGGAACAATGGAAATAGCCTAGAAATTTGGAAGTTGGGTTTAATGGCACCCTGGTGGGCCAGGAATCTTGGTAAAGAAAGGAGCTCCACTGGAACCTGCTAGCAGCAGCTCCCTACCCCTGGGGTCTGGTTATGGGGAGAGGGGGGCTGAGAGAAATAATCAAGAAATTTCCTTTCTTTTTGCTCTAATTTTAAACCCAAATTTAATTATAATCACCTCCCTGGTCCTCCTTGCTTGTCCCTCTGAAGGCCAGGATTTCAAGTCTTTCTAGCAGTTGATGTCAGAGCCCACAGATGCTGCTACATTCCAGTCGCCATATTGGCTCCGCCTTCCAGATGTAGATATTTTATGCCTGTCTTAGAGATGGGAAAACTGAGACACAGAGAGGGTGAATGGTTTGAGCAGGGTCACACCACTTGCTGGCTGAGTGAGTATGAGCACCCAGAATTTTGTATAACCCAAAGTCTGTACTCTTAGCTGGTATCTCATACTTTGTAGGTGGAAAAAAGTGGCTAGGAATGAACCCCAGAGACACAATCCACTGAACTTTGCTTTTTTTAAATCTTTACTTATTTATTGGATAGAGACAGCCAGAAATCAAAAGAAAAGGGTATAATAGAGAGGGAGAGAGACAGAGACACCTGCAGCCCTGCTTCACCACTCGCAAAGCTTACCTCCTGCATGTGGGGACTGGGGGCTCCAACCTGGGTCCTTGCATATTGTAATATGTGCACTTAACCAGGTGCATCACCATCCAGCCCCAGGACTTTGCTTTCTTAATCCTTGACTTCTCCATTACTGTTCATGTTTAATCATTATTCTTTTCCCTAAAACCTTGCTCTGTTCTCATTGATGATATATCTTTAACTTCTGTGATCACTAGTTCTAAGTGTCAACCAGGCCACAGTACCAGATATTTGGCCAAACATTATTCTGATTTTAGAAAATAATGATACTTATTTCTAAAATAAAGTCTTCTTTTAGAAAGAAACAAAACTTGGTCACAGGATAATTATTAAGATGTTATTGTATGCTGCTTGCTTTTCACAGCATATAACCTAACTATACCTTTAGAGAATGGGGGCACTGGCCAGACCTACTCCCTGGGCTGGTTCTCACTTTTGACTCTGAAAGTAAAATTCTTCTAATACCCTTTCCTCATCAAAGTGGTATTTTTTTTTTCTTTCTACATGCTGGTGGCACCACCTACTTCCAGTTTGTGTCCTTTGTAAATTGTCTCTGTTTAAAGTCCAGTTTTTTCTAGTCTGCCTTCTCAGAAGTGGTAAATTAGCATTCTTTAAGCACTGTTTTATTCATCTTTTTCTTCTCCCTAGTTAGGAAAGAGAAAGAATCCCAGAGATGTTTGTAACTAGTACTAAAGCTAGATTAGAAGTTGATCCTTTATTTGAGAATAAGGCCTGTAGGACTGCCTGTGGACTCCTGTAGGGGTTCTTCTCAGATTGAATGAGTAACCCAAATAGCATTAGACAGGCCAGCAAAGGGGAAAAAAGAAACAAAAAAGAGCTAATAGCATGCATAGGACACTTACAAATGACCATGCAAAGCTCTACAACTCTAGGGTAGAGAGAGTATTTATTGGTAGGGAGAGAATGGAACAGTCTGGAGAATTCAGGGCCTGTATTTTCTTTGGCTTAAAATGGTCCACATGTATTGGAAAAAGCTGTAGATAGTGTGCTGCTTTGTCATGTGTATGACCAGGTTCAAGACCAGCTCCGATCACACTGAAGGAAACTCTTTTTGTGTGTGTGATGTGGTATCCTCTTTCCCTCCCCCATCTCTCTCACATTGTGTGTGTGTGTGTGTGTGTGTGTGTATGTGTGTGTGTTTGTCTGCCTGTCTGTCTATATCAAAATAAAACAAATCTATATATCAAAGAAGAGCTTCTTGATAATAGGAGCTCTGAGGAACTTGGGAGTTACTGGCATTGGGTTCCCAGCACTTTATATTCCATAATTCTTTTGTAAAATTTTTACTTTATTATTGGGTAGAGACAAAGAGAAACTGAGAGGGAAGGGGGAGATAGAGAAGGAGAAAGACAAAGGGACACATGCAGCCCTACTTCACCACTTGTGAAGCTTCCCCCCTGCAGGTGGGGACCAGGTGCTTGAACCCAGATCCTTACACACTGTAACATGCATTTTACCAGGTGTGCCACCACCTGGCCCCTATTCCATAGTTGTTTATCAGATTGCACCAGAATTATATAATGATAGCAGATTGACTTCTTTTTTAATCTTTAAATTAACTTAAATTTTATTTTTTTGATGCAGACAGAATTTGAGAGGGAAAGGGCAGATAGAAAGGAAAAGAGAAAGAAAGACCACTTCTCTTCTAGTGAAGTTTTCCCCCAGAAGATGGGGACCAGGGCTTAAACCCAGGTCCTTGCACATGGTAATGTGTGTGCTCTATGGGGATGTGCCACCACCCAGCCCCCTTAATGACTGAGTTCTTAATGATGTCACATTCTAAGCTAAGTGATTTACAGCTCATTTCATGTTTCATAATGCAACAAATAAACCATTATTACTTCCACTTTGCAGGTATATAAGCAGAGGCATAGAAAGATTTGCCCAAGGCAAGGACCCATAAGTATTGAGTCAAGCTCTGAAAGGGTGGTCTGATGGCACTACTTACAGGTATAGAGAAGGATATTTGAATGGTTTTTATATTTTAGAGTTTGAGAATTCACTCTCATTAGCACCTAGCTAGATGTTGGCCCAATTGGTAAAGTTATATGCTGACCAAGAAAGAAATAATTTCTATACATTGGGAGTCTTATCTTTGAAACTTCTAATAAGTGATTCAAGAACTTCCTATGGTATCAAAATGATTCTCACATGTGGGATAGAATTAGATCAAAACAAATATTAACATGACCCTGATAGCTGATGAGTTTTTAGGGGGTTAGGTCTGGGGTCTGCTTATAGGTCACAGGACAAGTCTGAGTCATATTGTATTGGGGAAATTGGGCCAAGATCATTCCCAACATGGTTTAAATTTTGTCACACATAAATGTAACAATGACTTAAGGAGAAAATGCAATTTTCAGGAATTTTAAACTTTATTCAGGAAAATTGAAAGCACCCATACTTTTGGAGTACATGTGAGCAGTGAGAGAGGGAGAGAAAGAATGAGCCAGAGTTCTATCTGGGCAAAGAGAGATCCCCACCACACCCATATAAATATCCAAGCCCACCTTCACCTCCTTTCTAAGTCACCCCTACACCTGTTAATACTCCCATACCCCCCCCCAAAGGACATGTGTCCATCTTCCCCTGTTACTTCCTGTAATTCTTCTGATCTGACCTCAACAATAGTAATAATTGAGAGTGACTGGATATTTTTTAAATCCACTCATTGGAATTAGAAGGATATTTCCTCTTCTTTCTCTTTTCACTAGAGAACTGCTCAGGTCTGACTTGGGGTGGAGGGGGGCAGGGTTTGACCCTGGGACTTTGGAGCCTCAGGCATGAAAGTCTTTTTTCGTAAACACTATGCTATCTTCCTCACTCTGGAGTTTCTTTTTCCTTTCAATGATGCCAGTTGTCTTGGGGGCTGACATCATGAATGCTGAATAAGTTATCTTGGTAGACACATCATTTTAAAGGTGTCACTGTGTTTCACATTGCTGTAGCAAAGGCCCTGCAGCTCTCCAAAGGGACTATACACTTTATAAATCTTATGTATTTTCCTGGGCACTGAGGAGCAATGAGGGCTTTAGCTTACAGAATTTCCATTCAGATGGACTTCCTGAGGTTGGAGTAGTCTATGTCAGAACTAGTTTCCCCAGTTCACCCTAACACCTGGCTTTATTGTTCTGCTTGATACATTTAAGTTCTCCTGCAGTCACTAACACATACTTCCCTCTTGTTAACTGTGGACTTATAGTTCAGTCTCTAGGGAATGCAAAGTCACTGCTGGCCCCAGGCTCCTGGGTCTAACTGATTAGCTCATTTGACTTAAAGATATTGGAGTTGGGGGGGGGGGGTGAAGTTGGAGAGGGCAGGAGAAAGAAGTCATTGTTTCCCAGTTTCCCAGAAAAAAAAAAAATCTCCCTTTTGTAATCTTTCCCTTGGTCCCACTTATGGGTTCACTTTTAGTTGCCATAGCTCTTCCTTGTTTTATTAATTTGAGAGAAACTCCATATAACTTTCTTTCCAAAAACTGCTGAGATAGAAGTCAAACTTGGGTCAGATGCCTTGTGTCACACAAAGTCAAGCTTTGTTACACCCGGCTTTCACACTCAAAGAAAAAGCTTTTTGCCCTCAGGCAATCAAGGAAGATGTTTCTAAATCAGCCTGCCTGCCCTCTGAAGGTATCTTTACTTATATTGGTAGAGGTGTGTGTTGTCGGGCAGAAGGGGGACTGGAAAACCAGTAGCTGAACATGGGAGCAAGAAGGACAGATACAGAACAATCTAGATAGGTGGAACTTAAGAAACAAGGGCAGAAATGAAAGATACAGCATGAAACTGGGACTGGGTATGGTATATTGCATCAAAACAAAGGATTCTGAGGAAGGAAGAGTAGGGAGGGAGTGGACAGGGCTTTGGGTCTTGGTGATGGATGATAGAAAAGGACCTAAGTTGTTCTGTGAATACCTCTCACTGGGAGATGAGAAACTATCCATTTGTCAACAGTTATACCATAAACCAATAAATAAAATGACAAAAAAAAAAAAAAACCTTTCAAATCTTCACAGATCCAGAAACCTGGCTCCTAGAACTTCCTCTAGAACAAAGCTTGTAATTGTTTTACTTCTTTATCATTTTCAAGGGAGAGAAGGGCTGCTTCGAGGTATTTGCATCTCCAAGTTTTCCTTTTGTTTTTCCAGCTATGACTTTAGCATATTATTTTATTTGATAGGACAGAGAGGAATTGAGAGCCGAGGGGGAGATAGAAAAGAGGAAATAAAGAGAGCCATTTGCAGCACTGCTTCACAGCTCATGAAGCTTCACCCTTACAAGTGGGGACAGGGGTCATGAACTCCAGGCTCCTGAGCACTGTAACATGTGCTCTCAAACAGGCATGTCCAGCTCCCAGTTTTTGCTTTTCTTAACCCCAGAGAATCCTTGCCAATTTTGCAAAGTTGAAAAAAAAAGATTTTCTTTTAGTAAGAATAGGGACAAAGGACCGAGGCAGAATCTAAAGTGGCTGGAGTCATTATGAGTAGGAATTTCAGTTCCTACAGAACTTCAAATAGTGTTTAGTTGAGAAAAAGTCATAGAATGTGGGGGGGGGGGAACCCCAGCCTCTAGTATGTGGTAAGTCTTTATAAGCTGTTTACCTTAAAAAATTCCACAGGAAGTAGCAACTTTTTCAGACCAAGTCTAAAGTCTGAGATCAGACAAATTGTTGCTCAATATGCCTGCCTAAATTGGCCAAGCCAACTAGAAATGGTCAGGCTTGACCCATAAAAGTTCACGAAAAGGGAGGGACTAAGAAAGACCCCCCCCCCAATCTTGAGACAGTTTTATCCTTACCCCCCTACCTTGCTCCTGGTATGAGAGTGTTCCATTTACTCTGTATCTTCTAATAAACTTCTGCCCAGTTTGCTAATGATGCCTGCACTCTGAAATTATTTTTCTTTCAAGGGCCTGACTAGTTCAAAGTGGGCCTAAGAACCCTATTTCCACCCCCCCACCCCCACATACACAACATAGACATCCCCACAAATAGAACAGTTGGAATTCAAGACTTCAATTTGGACGCATATCTTCAGGGGAAAAAAAACCCAACTCAGCAGGACCACTTGGCTAACTTCAAGTCCAACCCAAAGTGAAGGACCAGGGTAGACTAAATGCATAGCATTGCCATGTATGATGCTCATATTTTGCATGTGGGGCACAAACTGAGGGAGCAAAACGTGGTAACTAGAGTCAGGTACATTTCATTAGATTTTTGGAGGAAGGGACATACATAACCTGTAAACTTCAGATTATCTGACCAGAAGGGACTTAGTTCTTCAGTTATCACAAAAGTATTGTATTTGGGGTAAGTTAAGGGTCAGACCATTCTCCACATGGTTAAAGAGCCATGACACACAAACCCAACAAAGAATTGAGGAGAATGCATGATTTTTCAGGAACTTTAAATTTTATTCAGGAAAATTGAGAACACCCACATTTTGGAGTACACATGGGCAGTGAGAAAGAGGGAAGGCTCTAGAGATCCATTTAATTACATGTTAAAAGCCTCACCTCCAGAGACAGAGAGAGAGAGAGAGACGACACCCATAGCACAAGTTTATATAAACTTCCAAGTCCTGCCTTCACCTCTTTTTTAAGCCACACATATACCTGTTACCATTCCCATTTCCCCCATATAACACCTGTTTCTTTCCCCCCTCCCCCCCCCCCCACACATAGGATGGGAAAGACTGGTTCTGGCATGATGCAGCAGTGTCTATGTCCCTCAGGTTCTTTCTGTCCATTTTCTGACTTCAAAGTCATTTCTTGGGATGAGGTGTGTAATTTTAGAGTGGTCTACTGTGCTTATAACCCTTATGCCCCCAGAACAGTTGTTGGAGTTGGGGAAGAGGGTTCAGAATCACAACTCTCCCTTTCTTTAAAATTCCAGTCTAAATATTCCATTGTTGTTTTTGCTGTAAGGTCAATCTGTGTCTTCTCATAGAAGAACAGCTGAATTTGTTGAAAAGTTTCACACTTTCTGTTTTCTTTCCTTTATGTGTGTCACAAAGACTTTGGGTAGTTTTTTTTATGTAGCAATGTATGTATTTGGAAAGCTTATTCTTAATTCAGGTCCATAAGAATTAAGTTGCTCCATTCCCAGAAGAAAATTTAGGTAAATGAAATACAGAGAATACTGGAATCGGGGAATAGGAAAGAGGAGTTTTTTTTTTTTCCTATGAGAACTTTTGCATGATTGATACATTATAGAAAATACATTATTAGAAAATAGATTTCCATTTTTTCCCCAGGGCTGGGAAGAAAGCATAAGGGTTATGCAAAATTCTCTCATGTCTGAGGCTCCTCTGAGGTCCTGGGTTAAATCCCTAGCATCACCATAAGCCAGAGATGAGCAGTGCTCTGGTCTGATCTCTTTCTTCCTCTCTTTCTCCCCCTCCTTCTCCCTCTCCCTGCCCCTCTCTTTCATCCTCTCCCTCTCTCCCTTCTCCCTCTCCCTTTGTGTGTATGTGTATTTATCTTTCTGTATCTCTTTTGTAATTAAATAAATAAAATATTTTAAAAAAGAAAATGGAGGGCATTCACTTCTTGGGGAACCATATGACAAAGAAAAAGCTACAGTTGGATGATATAACTACTAAACATCTTTGGATATAAATGAAAGATTCAGGTCACTTCCAAGAGAGTAGGATTGAGAGGCTAGTATTTATACATCTTTATCCTTTTTTTAAAATTTATTTTTTATTTAAGAAAGGATAAATTAACAAAACCATAGGGTAGGAGGGGTACAACTCCACACAATTCCCACCGCCCAATCTCCATATCCCACCCCTCCCCTGATAGCTTTCCCATTCTCTATCCCTCTGGGAGCATGGACCCAGGGTCATTGTGGGTTGCAGAAGGTGGAAGGCCTGGCTTTTGTAATTGCTTCCCCGCTGAACATGGACATTGACTGGTCACTCCATACTCCCAGTCTGCCTCTCTCTTTCCCTAAGTAGGGTGGGTGTCTGGGGAAGCTGAGCTCCAGGACACATTGGTGGGTTCTTCAGTCCAGGGAAGTCTGGCCGGTATCCTGATGGCATCTGGAACCTGGTGACTGAAAAGAGAGTTAACATACAAAGCCAAACAAATTGTTGAGCAATCATGGACCCAAAGCTTGGAATAGTGGAGAGGAAGTGTTAGGGGGGTACTCACTGCAAACTCTAGTGTACTTCTGCTTTCAGGCATATATTTTGCACTAGTTTATGGATACGTGTGAACATATGCTCTCTCTCTCACAGAAACTGGTGTATATCTAGGTTTTGGGACTTTGCTTTATCTTTTATATCCTATTATATCCTAAGTATTATACCTTTACCTATTTTCACTCAACCTTTCTGGGACAAATCAAGGATGGATCTTAAATCTCTGTTCTGACTTTTGACACCATTTAATAAATAACTTTATTAAAAGGAGGTAGTAAATATAAAAATAGTAGCAATAGAGAGAATGTGGAGGGAAAAAATTACTGAGAAGCTAATTTGAGTATTTTCTGATTTTTTTTCCCCCTTATACCAGAGCACCACTCAGTTCTTGCTTATGGTAGTACTGGGGATTGAACCCAGGACCTTTGGAGCCTCAGGCATGAAAGGTTTTTGCAGAACCATTATGCTATCTCCAGAGCCTGAGTATTTTCTGATTTTAATTTAATAATACCTCTGGTAGGAAGTGGCAAGATTTTGTTGGAAAATAATCCTTATGATAAGCTTCTGAAATTCTAGTTCTGAACATTTTAGACACTGTCTTATAAAAGAATCTTATTGATTTGAAATTTAACAAAGAGAAATAATTGGGTCTTTAGTCAAAAACAGTCTTACAAAAAATATATGACTCTGTGTGTGTGTGTGTGTGTGTGTTTCCAGAAGTTTTATCTCTTGCTTTTGTTTCCCTTGCTCAAGCATTTTGTGGTGATAATGTTTTGATCTTTTCCATTTATTTTCATGAGTGTTTAATTGGGCCTTTAATTTCACAAAGTATGCCTTATGGGGAGGGGGGAATGAAGCATTTTCACCCACTACACTTTTAAAAATACTTTTTCCACCTCTATTTACTCTGTTTTTGTCTTATGCAGCTCATTGTATTTAGATATTGAATTTCCTAGACTAAACCTCTATTTTATTTTACTTTTTATTCTATTTACTTTTACTTTTATTGTTTTATGAGTCAAGAGTTTCAGGTACATACCACCTCACCACTCCTAGGTCTTTTTTTTCCCCTCTCATTCACATAGAGAACATAGAGAAACAAAGAGACAGAGGGAAAGACATAGGCTATGACACTCCCATATAGTGTCAGGATTCAAACTTGGACCATGCTTATGGGAAGGCAGATACCTTACCTGAGGTGCTTTTCCTCTGTCTGAAAACCTCTGACTTTTCTAAGAAGATTCCATTTTATAGACATGTGTTTCATTTAGTCATTTTGTTGAAGAAAAATTAAACCAGGCAGAAAGATCTTATACTTCCCAAGCCATTAGTGAGCACATACATTAACAATTTTTATGTCCCAGTGAAACTGTCACCAACAGGCCTCAGAAAGTTTCTGGCCTTGGTAGGCTTCTGTAAGGGGGTTCTCTTTTGATACGTTAGTCATGTAACCCGAGGAAGGAGTAGAAAATAATAAAAAGAAAGCCTTGCTTCCTTACTCTTCCTTATCTAAAGGGAAGTAGTTTTTATTCTCTAAAATCTGCTTCTTTGAGCCTCTTCTCTTCTCAACTCCCTGAGGGTTTTTGAATCTATTCAGCAGAAAGGATCTTTGCATATTTTCTTTAGAGGGTAAAGCCTATGTTTATCTTTGGTGTAAAGTGCTAGCTCCTGATACTAGGCTTTCCTGATACTCCAGATGGGAAGTCATCCCTGAAGGAATAGCAGGATGTCTGGCCCAGGCACTGGCTTCTGAAGGAAGCCAACGGACTCATAGAAATATAGTTAAGATCTTGGGGAGCTCTATCTCACTCATTTATATCTCTTCTTTATGTCTATAAGAGAAAGGACTTGTGAACTTCATCCTGCTTAGTAGTTAGACATGGGGAAGGGAGAGGCAGGGAGGTCATGCTTTGGTCTGGGGTTAGTGGTATTCTGCTCTTGATGTTTAGTAGATCTTCCCAGTCCCTTACCCTGCCCCAAGAAGATGTAAGAGCCATTTTCAGTGCTGCCAAGAGAGTTTCTGTTTCAACAGTAAGAATGAGCAGCTGTTGCCTTCAGGAACTGTTGTTCCAGAAACTCATAACAGCACCAGCCTTGATTTTAATATTCTTTTATAGAGAGGCTTGGAGAAGACATTTTACAGCTGGCAACTGTTTTTAATCACAACAGGCTGTGTGTTCACCAAGGAGCCCTGCAGAAACCAAGAAGAATGCCAAGTACGACCTGCCTGAAGCCTTGTGATTTCTTTGTTATAAAAAGCATTTGACAGAGAGGAAAGGGCAAAGTGGGGGAAGAAAGTGAGGGCCTCAATAACTTTTTTTTTTTAAAAAGAGTATGTACTGTGGAATAAGATTGCTTGTATTCACATACAGGCAAATATTTTAAAATGTAAGTTCTTTTTTCTAACACATAGATAAAACTTGCAGAAATTCAAGGCCTGCTCTCTGTGCATATGAGGATCTAACACAAATTCACCTCTTCCTTTTAAAATTATAGTGGGAAGAAAAATTTTAATCTATAAAGTAGTGCTGCTTGCATGTCTTAGTAAATGATTTTGGCACAAATGAATTGCGAAGTCTGAATGAACAACATAAACAAAGAATCTGAGCTTAGGCTTTGGGTTCTGCAATCCAGACATATCCTGTGATGGTTCTGTCATTGCTATTCAACCACTAGGTATGGGTCACAAAGTGACTCACTGCATTTAAGAAAGAAGTAAATCCTCTTGCTCATGATGAGGCTGAAAAATCAAGTCTAATTAGAGTTCATCTGACCTGTGTAGGTCAGATGAACTCATAGTCATTCACTGTTAACATTGGTTTCCAAATGAGATAAATCTAAGAAGCATTGTAGACATCTTGTAGAATTTGAGATTTAGGATCTTATATAAAGTCAAGATCCCATATTATAGTGAAGAACCATCAGTGAGGTGAGTTGCCTTTCCTAGTAGTCTGCGTAAACTAGACCCTACATTGGACATTTTAGTTTAGCTTCTAAACCAGGTGTTTCTCGAATTCCCTTGCACTAGTACACACTGGTGTGCTTGAGCTCTGGAAACACACAGGGATCTTATTCAAATTCATAGGACACTGATTTATAAACACACTGACACTGAACTTCTAGAATTCAAATACTCATGTCTACTTGGATGTCACCTCCGTTGCCTTCCTTGGTGCACCTCAGGTGTCTTGATGAACTGACCAGCAGAGAAAGGGTTTCCTAGCATCACAGGACCAGTTCTCATAGAATCTGAAGTTTGCCCCAGGCAAAGACACTTTTCTGGCATTTTCAAATGCTTCCTGTACTGTTCTTCAGAAACAATATCTTGGTTATATTATTAACTAGATCTATTTTATTTTATTTATTTATTTTTATTTAAGATAGGAGACATTAACAAAACCATAGGATAAGAGGGGTACAGTTCCACACAATTCCCACCACCTGATCTCCATATCCCATCCCCTCCCCTGATAGCTTTCCCATTCTCTATCCTTCTGGGAGTATGGACCCAGGGTCATTGTGGGTTGCAGAAGGTGGAAGGTCTGGCTTCTGTAATTGCTTCCCTGATGAACATGGGTGTTCACTGGTGGATCCATACTCCCAGTCTGCCTCTCTCTTTCCCTAGTAGGGTGGGTCTCTGGGGAAGTGGAGCTCCAGTACACATTGGTGGGGTCCTCAGTCCAGGGAAGTCTGGTCGGCAACATGCTGGCATCCGGAACCTGGTGGCTGAAAAGAGAGTTAACACATTGGTGGAGTCATCTGTCCAGGGAAGTCTGGTCGGCATCATGCTGGCATCAGAACCTGGTGGCTAAAGAGAGTTAACATACAAAGCCAAACAAATTGTTGAATAATCATGGACCTAAAGACTGGAATAGTGCAGATGAAGTGTTGGGGGGTATTCCCTGCAGGCTCTTGTGTACTTCAGCTTTCAGGTATATATTTTTCCCTAGTTTATGAGCACATATGAACATATGCTCTATCTCAGGGGACCTGGACCATATCTAGGTTTGGGGACTTTATTGGGGAGTGGACCACCTGGAATGGAATTAGAGAATACTATGAAAGGTCTCACCCAAGTGATGAAGCTGAAGGGTTGTCATTCCACACCTGAAGTCTCTGGACACAGTCTGAAGTGAAGCATGCTGGGGTGGCACTTGTTGCATTGATTGGGTTGCGATCCACGTATGCAATATTATTTGATTTGAATTGAGAGAAGCATGCAGGAAAGTGGGCCCCACCCTAAGGTTCCAGGACTAGGGGAAATATAGGCTCTATAGTGGAAATGTGAGGTTCCTGCTGTCTTAGGGTTCAAGAAGACAATAGATAGTTGTTGTTATCATCACATTTTTAAAAGTCTAGCTAGGGTTTTTCTATTTATCCCCTGTCTATAGATTCCATGCAGAACTTTCCATTGCATTTGTCCTTAGCAAGCTGCAATTTTAAAAACTGAAGCTTCCCATAGTAAGCTAAAAATACACTTGTGATTAATAGTTTTCTATAATACAGAAGGTTCTGGGGTTCCTTTAATGGGGACTAGGAGATTTAGTTTTATTTGTAATGTTTGTCAAACATCCTTGAGGGTAGATGACTTACAGGAGAAAAATAACTATGGGGACTTAATCCAATTCATTGTATATTGATTTTTTTTTCTTTTTCAGTTTCCAAAGATGTCATTTTTTCTGACCTTGTTTCCAATCCTAGTGGTATCTGTAGGGACTGCTCTGGCTATACAGAAGAATTATTTTTGTAGCATTATTTCCTGGGTCATCAGGCAAACAACTTGTTATAATTCTACTAAGTCAACGTGCATATGTACAAAATCAATAAGAAGAAAGAAAACAATTTCACAGCTTGCCCCTTTTACCTTGATCCATAGACATACAAGCACTTAAGATTCCACTTTCTGACTCAAAGAAGGAGTCAGGGGAATCTTTGGAATGTCTCATAAATCAATCTGTCATCCAGATGCACTCAAGGTGAAGTGTCAAACCATCTTCAATGAATCAGGACGTGGAGGGTATATGACTGCCAGCATTTGGTCACCTCTAGTGTACTTTTTTCTGGGGCTGCCATGGCCATTCTGTAAAGTTCCTCTAGGTCTGTTTGATGGGCAGACAGTGGTCGATTTAAAGATGCTCTATAGCCTAATGGGAATGTTGCAGGTGCATCTAGAAATGCTAAGCTTTGCCATCTCACAAAGGCTGTGCTTAGATGCATGTGTTTACCCTATAGGTATGTGTAATGAAAGACATTGGAAGTCTGGGGAAAGAATTTTAAAATATTCTTTTCTAACTTCTCCCCACAATCAGCATTGTATCTGCTTCTGATATACTTGGAATAGTCTTTCTGTTTCCTGGAGAAACTCCAAGAATTTTGACCCATGTAAGTCCTGTGTAAGAATTTGATCCAGGATATTGGAAAAACTTTGAAGCGAAGCCTTATTTTCCAAGATTTCACTGATTTTCTGTATTGTTAATGATTGAAGTCAAAATTCATTTTTATTCTTTCTATTTACTTATTTTAAATTTTGGGAAACCTTTGAAGTGAAGCTTATTTTCAAAGATTTCACTGATTTTCTGTATTGTTAATGATTAAGATAAAATTCATTTTGATTCTTCCTATTTATTTATTTTAAATTTCTATTTGAATTTTTTACTTAGTATTTCTTTATTTGATAAGACAGAGAGAAATTGAGAGGGAGAAGGAGATAGGGAGAGAAAAAGACAGACACCTGCAGTACCGCTTCACTATAGGTGAAGCTTCCCTCCTGCAAGTAGGAATCACCAGAAGACTTGAATCAGGGTCCTTGCACATTGCAATGTGTGCTCAACCGGTATGCTACTGCCTGGTCCCCTATTTGCTTATGTATTGCCATCAGGGTTATCACTGGGGCTCGGTGCTTGTAGGAGGAATCCCCTGCTTCTGGAGGCCATTTTTTCCCTTTCATTTTTTTCTTTCTTTCTTTCTTTCTTCCTTTCTTTCTTTCTTTCTTTCTTTCTTCCCTTCATTCCTTCCTTCTTTCCTTCCTTCCTTCCTTCCTTACTTCCTTCTTTCTTTCTTTTTGTTAGGACAAAGAGAAACTGAGAGACAAAGGAGAGATAGAGAGGGAGAGACAAAGATAGTTGCAGACATGCTTTGCTGTTCATGGAGTGGGAGTCGGGGCTTGAACCTGGGTCCTAGCACATGGTAATGTGCATGTTCAACTGCCTCCTACGTTGGTTCTTTCGTTAAGGGAAAAAATCATTCTGTGGGAATTTAACAATAACAGCAAAAATAATTATTTTGAAAAACAGTTTTAAACTTGTTTTTGCTCTCTCTCTCTCTCTCTCTCTCTCTCTCTCTTTCTTTCTTTCTCTCTTCTCTCATCTTTCTCCCTCTTAGCTCAAGTGAATGCACCCCCAAGATTCTCATGTATGCATGAAGCCACTGCTGGACAATCTCCTGGGGGCCATTTTTTCTTTTTTTATTTTATTTTAGGAAGACAAGGATGGGAGAGTGAGGGTGAAAGAGAACCAGGCACAGAGAGAAGAGAGACACCACTATACTGCCCCACCACGCATAGTTTTCCTGGTGCCATTGATGGTGTTCCCATGTAGTTCCAGTGTTCAACTCCAGGGCCTTGCACATGGTAAGGTATATGGTCTACTGTGAGCTATTCCTGGGTCCCTATCTGATGATTTTTGTTTAGTGGGACTATGGTTGTGAATTTTGAGGAGGAAGATTATAGAAACAAATTGTCCTTTTTTCCACATCATATCAAGGTTACTACTACCAGTGTGATTTATGACTGCTGATATGGACCCTGATCACTGGAGTGGGATGAGTTTGTCAAGTTTTTCCAATGTAAACCCACTTCTTCTCCCCCCCCCCCCCCTTCTCATGCTGTCTTCTTTGGAAGTAAGTCACTATACACTACCGCATGTAAGGAAGAGGATGTGTTCTCCTCTCCTTTCTGGGGATAGAGTCTCTACACAACTTATTTGGAGCTCTTCTGCACAAGACAGTGATCTTGTTACCTCCTCTACAAGTTTTAAACTATAATACTCTGAAATTTAGATTTAAATACCAATATATTCACTTTTGATGTGTAGATTACAATTATGTATTTTGTTGCTCAAAGTGTTCCAGTGGTAGTCACTGAGATTTCTGTCTATTGGTTCCTCTGCTCCTGTGATGTACCCAATCAGTGTGGGCTTTTGATTTTACTTTTTTGATACTGCCTTAGTCTCAAGCACTGTGAGATGCTTCAGGTTCATTGTGGATCATATCCTATTCTTCATCTCACACCAGACCTAGATCAGCCATTTCTGCAAGGAGGCCTGGTTTCTTTATTGAACAAGAATATGAGAAGTAAACATTTGGACACTAAGTGAGCTCCTTCCTAGGGAGGTGTCATTCCTGCTTGGTCCTCTCAGCTGACAGAGTAAAAAACAGAAGCAGAAAGAAGAAAAAATAATAAATGTGCACACACTAATCTAAGTTATTATATATCTATAAATATTCTGTATGTAAACATCTATGCCTGTATCAAACTAAACATGAGTTTGCACTGAAGCCTCAAACTCTGATATATTACCATATGGATTATTCTAGCTTCCTCCCCTTGCTTATCTGTAAATTTCCACTCTAACAGTGAGAAACCTGGCACTGCAGGAACTTTCTTATGCAGAAAAATCAGTGCTGACATTTTAGTGAAAAAAAAAAAAAGTGAACATCTCTATCTTTATTTCAATTCCTGTTCTTGCCTCTCTAATAATACTTTTGTAA
Source organism: Erinaceus europaeus (assembly GCF_950295315.1). NCBI lineage: Eukaryota > Metazoa > Chordata > Mammalia > Eulipotyphla > Erinaceidae > Erinaceus > Erinaceus europaeus. The sequence goes on from NC_080177.1 coordinate 26,866,268, forward strand.
ATATGAATATATATATATATGTACATATGAATTTATGTATGTATGACTGTATGCATATATATACATGTATGAATGTATGTATGTATCTTTTTCACACAAATGGTACATACTTTGTATTATGCTTTGTAATGTTATATTTTATTAACTACATTCTCATGTGCATCTTTGTTTTAAACATGTGTTCCATAAGGTAACTAGTGCCTTACTCATGAACACTTTTGCTTCTTCCTGCTTTTGTCCCTATTGCAAGCAATGCTCCCCCACCACCACCTGTTATTGTCTGTGTGGAATATATACCTTATGGTACATTTTGTCTTATGAAGATAGGGATCTTTAAATTTTTAAACCACTGTCAGGAATGGATATTTATAATATATATTTATAGATTTCCATTTAGACAGGATTTCCAGGAGTCAACCCCAATCTGATAGTTTATTTGGGCGTTTGGTGAGCACAGAGATGCTATGTGGGGGTGGGAGGTGAGGGAAGTTGTTCAGGTCTATTGTCTCCTCTCCTGCTGGCTACCTTGGACATCACTGACCTGTTGTCAGCACCAGACATCTCCCTAAAGCCAGGGTCTAGAGCATTTTACTTGTTTCCTGGCCTAGTCTGACTTTACCCAGAGATCAGCTTCTAGACTCTCCTCTGAATCTGTCTCCCCTCTCTCTCCTGCTTCTCTTTAAACTTATTATTATTATTATTATTATTATCTTTATTTATTGGATAGAGACAGCCAGAAATTGAGAATGAAGGGGGTGAGAGAGAAAGGGTGAGAGAGAAAGAGACACCTGCAACACTGCTTCCCCATTCACAAATATTTCTCCCTGCAGGTGTGGACCAAGGGATGGGGAGGGGACCTTGAACCCAGGTCCTTGCACATTGTAACATGTGAGCTCAACCACCCAGCTCCTCCCCTGCTTTCTTAACCCTACACTGATGTCATTTTCACCCTATTTTAAATAATCATAGAGGATTCCTAATATACCAGCCCCTGCTTCTCTCCCAAGAGTCATTAACACACTCCTCTAACTGTACAGAATGAGTGAACAAATTTGCAGATAAAGCAAGGAAGACTAGAAATTAGATTAAATCTTCACTCAAAACTTGGAAGTGAACCCAGGCCAAGACCTACTAAAAAGTGCCAGGGAGAGCCTTTGTCTTTGATATTCTGGTGTGCAGGTCCTCGTAATCTCTGCCCCAGTGTCAAGTGCTAAGCGGCTTGCTGAAAGGGCATATAGATTTTTCTTAGCAGTATCTTCTTTTAAAGAGACTCTCAGAGATTAGAAGTCTTCCATGAAATAGCAAAATGAAAGGCAGTAGAGTCTGGGGGCCCCTCCCCCTAAACTCATCCCACATAGGTGAATGGTTATTTTCCTCCTGTATTTATTGTGGGGGTTAGGAAAGATAATGTACAGCATTTGGCATAGAGTAGATACCCAACAACTAATAACAACTAAAAATGGCTAACATTTACTTAGGGATTATTATACAGCAAAGTATTTACAGGTGCTGACAAATTTTATCTCTATAGCAATACTATAAAATGAGTGTGATTCCCCCCTACTTTTATAGGTAAGAGAAATAAACTAGAAAAATGTAAAACAAATGCTTGGTCCAAGAAGGACCAAGACTCAAGATTAGCCTTCTTGCTGTCTACAGAACTTTATCTCCGTCTCAAGAAACAATGTTCCCTAATAGAAAGAAACCTGCCCTCAGAATCTATGCACACTCTGCTAGAAGCCTCTCCAATATCCATTCTCCTCTTCTTTCTTGCTAATTGAATCCCAGTGTTTTTTATAGGGTGACAGTATGCCCAATTAAAAATAAGTACCTCCCCAGATACCTTGCAGTTGGAGACATATGACATTGCTGGGATTCTCGGATGCACAGAACCCCTACCTTGAGTGACAGCTGGAGGGAGGATATCTTGGGAGATGGGGGGGACTGGAGGCCTCAGAGATAAGCTCAGATTCAGCCTGAGGCTCTGCCCCCATTTCACATTTAGATTCTGAACTTGTTACTACCCAATTGGTTGTGTTTTTGTTGGGTCTGTGTGAACATTTCCAATATTAGAAATCAGATGCCTTCAATTTTTTAAAAGCTAGTGAATTGGAACCCCTGTACATTGCTGGTAAGAATGTAAATGGTATAGCTGCTGAAGAAAGCATACTGGCAGTTTCTCAAAAAATGCTGAGCATCTGACAGAGCAGTTTTACTCCTAGCTACATACCTAAAAGAAATGAAAAACATATGTTCACCCAAGGACTTGTACACAAATATTCGTATAACTCCAAAGTGGAACAACCTAGGTGTTCATAGACTGATGAAAGAATAAGCAAGTGTGGGATTGCCATGTGATGGGATACCATCCAGTCACAAAAAGGAATGAGCCTTAGGTACATGCTTTGATGTGGATGAGCCTTAAAAACATCTCACTAGGGAGCTGAGTAGTGGCACCTCAGTGGAGTGTGTATGTTACAATGCACAGGGACATAGGTTAAGCTTTTGGTTCCCACTTGCAGGGGAGAAGCTTCATGAGCAATAAAGCAGTGCTGCAGGACTCACACACACACACACACACACACTCTCTCTCTCTTTCTCTCTCTCTCTCTCCCTTTCTCTCTCTCCCTTTCTATATCCCCTTTCTTTCTCAATTTCTGTCTCTACCCAAAACAAGCAAATGAAAATAAATTTTAAAGAATCTCACTAAGCAATTGAAGTCCAATGCAGACAGTTACTTAATCTATGATTCCATTTATACTAAGCAGAATTGGCAAATGCACGAAGTCAGTAACTAAGCTTTCAGGAGTTGGGAGGAATATGGAGAGGGAATGACAGTTAGTGGATACAAGCTCCCTTTGGGGTGAACACATTCTGGAATTAGACAGTGGTGATTCTTACACTACATCGGAATATAATAAAATTCACTAAACTGTACACTTTAAAATTGTTACAAGGGTAACTTTCATGTTATGTGAAATTTAGCTCAATTAGAAAAGTGAATGAAGTCTGACTATAGTCCACCGTGCGCATGGAGCTCCTGGGTAAAAACAGTGATGTTTTTGATGTCCTTCTGCTCTGGCTCTGACAGATCCTGAAGCCTGCTAGGTTACAGTCCAATTCAGATCATTCCTCCAGAAAAGGGAAAAATGCAGGAGTGACTTCTGAAAGTCTAGAGGCAGGCAGTGATTTTTCCTCATGATACCATCAAAATTGATATTCATATTTCTATATGATTCTGATAGATTTCAATGTCTGTGCTCAGTTTGTCCCCTTGACCTGAAGACCCCATATATGTTTCAGGTAGGATTCCAGTTCTCAGAAGAAGTATATCTTTCCTCTTTGAGTCTTCTATATCCCCCCACTCAAGTCATTCTCATACCCTCTCCCATCGCAGGAGGGGACTAATCACAGGCTCAAATATTCCAGAAACACTTGTGGAAATTTTTGCATCAGGCTCTATCCTAGGTTCAAAGGACCCAAAGATGAACAAATTAGATGGAGTCCTTCTCAGAAAGAGACAGAAAGGGCAACACTAGTGTGATCAAGAACATGCATTTATTAAGTGGTGGAGGGGACAAGTAAATGTTCACTGAGGAAAATAAGACAAAGACAGAATTTAAAGTTAGGAATGTGAAATCCTGAAGGATGGATCTATAGAATACGTAGGTAGGAACAAAGACTTGTTTACCAGACTGAGTTTAGAATTTATCTTTTAAAAACTATTTTTATTTGATTTATTTTTAGGATATATGTATAAACCAGAGTACTGCTCAACTCTGGCATATGGTGGTATGGGGATTGAACCTGGGACTCGGAGCCTCAGGCATGAAAATTCTTGCATAACTATTATGCTATTTTCTCTGCAACCCCCCCCCCCCCTTAGAGCTTAGCTTGACTATTAAAAGGGAACTTCTCTAGGATTTTAAGAAGGGAAGTTTCCTTGTCAGTTTTACTGGATTTGCATTTTAGCATGAGGGAGATAGCAAAATAGTTATGCAAAAGACTTTCATTCCTAAGGCTCTAAGATCCCATCTTCAGTCCCCCACACCACCTAATTTGGGAAGGAATTATGTAAGAAGGAACCTAGAAAAGGAACAGCCTTGGAAAAATGATAACAAGATGGGCCTGGGTGCAGGCTAAGCCTGAGAGCCTGAAATTTCCAAATGGAGGGGTGATCAGGGCTACAGGTTAGTGCTCTGCATGGAAGGATAGGTGCCTTCTACCTGTGTGCCCAGCAAACATCTTGTTTCTCCCCAGGACTTCAATTTTGGGGACCATGACCTGGAAGCTGCGGGTGCTTGCTCCTGTCAAGGTTATTCTGTTTTAAATTCTTTCTCCCTGTTGGCATGTGATTTCATGCTTTTCACTTCTCCCTTTAAATGGAAATACAGAAAATGATCTTCGCCCTCCAGTGGGAATTGAGATTTTTTTTTTCCTCCTCTCTCAGCTCTGACACTTGCTACTGTTTCACTTGCTATTAAAGGTCTGTGTGACCGGGTGGCATGCCTCAGGCAGTGCTAAATGGGCATGTGGAAAGGCCTGGAGAAGTGTCAGGAGTGAGGTGTTAGAGTATAACTCTCAGCCCTGAGAGCAAAGAGCTGGAGAGACAGAGGAAGAGGGAGAGGGAGAGGGAGAGGGAGAGGGAGAGGGAGAGGGAGAGGGAGAGGGAGAGGGAGAGGGAGAGGGAGAGGGAGAGGGAGAGAGAGAGAGAGAGAGAGAGGGAGAGAATGTGTGTCAGGGTCCTGAGTAAGGACTGCTATGTATCCTAGAATAAAAGTGTCACCCCCCCACCCCCACCCCCCGCCCAGAGCAGTCCTCTAAAGCTTCTTCCAGGCCTCTACTGTGCACCTACTCCAGTTCCCCTTATGAACACACTTTATTCCTCCTTGTCTAAGGTCATATAGTTTATCCAGGAGGGAGCCAGAATACAGAGCCAGGTTACAGATTGGGATTTTCGTCTCATCTCTCCACTACAAGGTGTCTGTAACCTGAGGATTGCTCCCTCATAGGGGCAAGAATAAAGGACAAACTATTTACTGACCCAACCTTATCTGACTCCAATAGTGAATGACTTGAAGGGGGAGTTGCTTCTGTAAGGCCAGTCATCAGAAGGGAGATATTGGGGTGAGGGCTGCTCTGTGCACCCTTTGCCCTGCTTCCCGTGTGTCCTGCCTTTCTCTTCTTCAGCTCTGCTCAGGTTTCAGAGTAAGGCAGAAAACACCTTCTAGTTGCATATTTTTTGTCAATTTATTACCTTGCAAACAAATTCTGCCTTGTAGTATGGTTGCTGTAATGGGAAAGAAGTTCATTTATTTCCAATTCCACAGTTTGGGCAGCCTTTTAAGGGGTCTGTCTGCTTTCAGTTCACATATTAATCTAATTGCTGCCACAGCTCCAAATATCTTCTGCTCCTAAATATGCATCATTTTATTTGAAGGGTGGGGAGTGGAAGAGAAAAGTATTTCTCTAGTTAGGTTTTTAAATGGGACAAGGTTAAAATGACAATATATTTTCCTAGACAATGCCTGATACAATTTAGACAAGATAAGAATCCAGATCTTCTATCCACTGAAATTATTTCTCAAGAGAATTCATAGAAAGAATATATATTTGTGTGTTGTGTGCTTGCACATGTGCACTCATGCATGTTAAAACTGCAGAGAAATCAAGCTATCCCTCATTAGGACAGCAACGTCCTTGCTGGGGTGATAATGATTCTGTGATGCTTATGGTTTCCTTTTCTAACTGGAAATACCACAGGCCTGCGATGAGCCAAGTCAAATGATAGGAGACCCTGTTCCATGCTCTCAAGGCCAGGTAGGGTATATTTATCAACATTTTTCTGTTCTCTCTGAAGACCTCAGGTGAAGACACTGAAGATTAGAAAGACTTCCTGGCAAGATGCTTTCTCTGACATTTAATTTCCCTAATCCATATGATGCCAGGGTATTATCTCAGGCTTAATAAATGGAAAAATACATCCTCTCAGTCTTGGTGGGCAGACTAGTCAGGTTCAGCTGTTGGGAGTTCAGTCGTTGTATCCTGGGATGGGCCCAAGAGTTCTGTACGCACCTCATCCTTATCTACTGTCTCAACCTTCCTGACTCTTGTCTTTGTTAGGTTTAAGAATTTGGAGTTTCAACCCCAAAGGGAAGATGTAAATGCTCTTATTATACATTGAGACATGTCTCCTTAAAGACTAATGTTGTCATCTTTTGGTTTCAGAGTTTGCTTCTTGGTTTGTTTCCCCCTCCTCAGATGGGAACCTAGTGACTTTTAGTATCCTGGGTCCCGCAGCAAAGAAGTGGCTCGCTTCATTCCTGTCCCACATCTTGGAATCTGAGTCTATGCCCAAAGTTTGGTGTTGTGCGAAGATTATAGCGGTTTTGAAACCAAAGAAAGACCCAAGACTGGCCGCCAGCTATAGACCAATTTCTCTCCTCTCCGTGTGTTACAAAATCCTTGAGAGGCTGCTTCTGTCACGCATTTCTCATCTTACAGAGAAATTCCTATCACCCGCCCAAGCTGGTTTCCGCCCAGGAAGATCTACCTGCGAACAAGCCCTGGCCCTCTCAGCTTACATTGAAAATGGATTCCAGAAGAATTTAAAGACGGGTGCTGTCTTTGTCGATCTCACAGCAGCCTATGACACGGTCTGGCACCGTGGTCTCCTAGTCAAGATCTCAAGATGCCTGCCTCCATGGGTGGCCAACACTATATCGTTTCTTCTCCAAAACAGAAGATTCCGGGTGCATCTGGGTGACAAGTCTAGCAGATGGAGACCTGTCTCAAGTGGCCTCCCCCAGGGCTCTGTTCTGACTCCTACGCTATTTAATATTTACATCAATGACCTCCCAGAAACTTCTTCAAGGAAGTTCATCTACGCCGATGACATCTGCTGTGCAACTCAGGCATCCAAGTTCGACATCCTCGAGGAAACACTCACGAAAGACATGTCTCTGATATCTGATTACTGTGAAAAATGGCGACTAATCCCTAGCACTGCAAAAACGGTATCATCTGTTTTCCATCTACACCATGCCTCGGCCTCGCGTGAGCTTAATGTGCAGCTTGGCGATACGAGAATCCGGCATGAAGCCCAGCCAGTCTATCTTGGCATTACTCTCGATCGCACCCTGTCATTTCACGAACATCTCATAAAAACTGCAGCAAAGGTGGGCGCGAGGAATAACATCATTGCTAGACTGGCCAGCTCCTCATGGGGCACGAGCGCTTCCACACTGCGATCATCATCTCTGGCATTATGCTATTCCACTGCAGAATACTGTGCCCCAGTATGGTTCCGTAGCCCCCATGTCCACTTGGTCGATTCCAAATTATATTCCTCCATGAAGATAATTTCTGGCACCATCCGTTCCACCACGCTTCCATGGCTGCCAGTTCTTAGCAACATCGCCCCGCCAGATATTCGTCGGGATGCGGCATCATCTAAGTTCATTTCCCATGTCTACTCTCGACCGGACCTGCCAATATACACGGATATCTTCGCCCACCCTGTCCAATGCTTGACGTCTTGTCACCCAATCTGGTCCCCTATGCCTACACTGAACTTCTCTGTTCCAGTCTCTTGGAAACAGAGTTGGCAGTCAGCTGAGGTAAAGAACAAACACCTCATCACAGACCCCTGCAAGCGTCAACCCGGCTTTGACCTAGCACGTTATGATTGGGCCCTCCTCAATCGCTATCAAACAGGCCATGGCCGGTGCGCCGCTATGTTCCATCGCTGGGGAGCCAGAGACGACCCGAATTGCCCCTGCGGCTACAGACAATGACCCACATAGTCAATGACTGCCACCTCTCCAGATTCAAAGGAGGTCTTGAAACTTTACATCAGGCTCAACCTGACGCTGCTGACTGGCTACGGAAGAAGGACAAACGCTAGAAGAAGAAGTATCCATTATCTAAAAGGAGATGTTTGATAATAAAGGGCTTATATGTGGTTATTATTCTATCTATCTATCTATCTATCTATCTATCTATCTATCTATCTCCCCCTCCCTCTTTCTCTTCCTTCCCTCCCTCCCTCTGTGTATGTCCTCCCAGCTTTTTCTTGCCTACATGATGCTGCTTAAAATCTACTGTGTATTCTTCACATTCTGGGTTTATTTGATTTCAGACTTCTCAGTTTTTAGATTCATGTGTGGCCTGCTCATCTATGTATTATTCATAGACACACCTGTTCTCAAGTAAGAAACCAAGTAGAGATTAATTCATTTATTTTTAAATTGGGAGAGAAGGAATCACAGGTCTGATCTAAACTCACTGGCCCCTTCACTGATATGTTATACTGGAAACATCCTTAGGAAATTCTTTTCTACAGCAAAAGGAGGCCTGCTTCCCTCTACAAAGAGGACCTCAAGAGTCATGCTGGGGGAACCTCTGCCCAGAGACACATTGTATTGTCACTCAGGTTGTGTTTTCCATGCCTGTTAGGAAGAATTCTGTATTGAGAGTCGGTCTGTATTACTGGAAAGCAGCTCACGTTGATATCAGGAATATTTAGTATTTATAAGATGGATAGCATTGTATCCTGTAAGAATCTTGGCCAGGTTGGGAAGATAGCATAATGGTTGTGCAAAAAGACTTTCAATTCCTGAAGCTCCAGGTTCCTAGGTTCGGTCAGCAGTACCACCATAAGCCAGAGCTAAGCAGTGCTAGAAAAAGGATCTTGCAAAAAAATATGTTATTTTTGTCATATTTCAATCTTTGATGTTATTGACTAGTTTGCAACTAAATTTTAACTAGTAAAATAGTCAAAAGTTGTCTTCTGGTTGAGGCTTTATTTGTAACTCCTACATATTACTTTAATGTGTTTTGATTTCTTTTTTTTAATATTTACTTATTTATTTATTCCCTTTTGTTGCCCTTGTTGTTTTATTGTTGTAGTTGTTGTTGATGTCGTTGTTGTTGGATAGGACAGAAAGAAATGGAGATAGGAAGGGAAGACAAAGAAGGGGAGAGAAAGATAGACACCTGCAGTCCTGTTTCACCGCTTGTGAAGCGATTCCCCTGTAGGTGGGGAGCCGGGGGCTCGAACCAGGATCCTTACACTGGTCCTTGTGCTTAGCACCACCTGCGCTTAACCCGCTGTGCTACTGCCCGACTCCCGTGTATTGATTTCTTAATGTCTTGGTTGTAAAGCTCATCCTATAGTGAATTTTTTCTCCTAAAACAAATGAGCTACTGATTTAATTCAGAGCAGTTTAGCAACTGGACACGATCTGAGGGGCAGAGAAACCCAGGAGGAATATTCCCTCTTGTATTTTGAAATTAACAAAACCACAAAGATGCTATGACTTTATAATATAGAGTAGGTGGGTTTTTAAATTTTTATTTATTAAAAGGAAACACTTGACAAAAGCCATAGGATAAGAGGGGTATAACTCCACACAATTTCCACCACCAGAACTCCATATCCCATCCCCTCCCCTGATAGCTTTCCTATTCTTTATCAGAATAGGTGGTTTTAAGTATAACCAGAGTGGTTAGGACAGTCTCTGTCATCTACTGGCAAAGTGAACTTAGAAAGGTTTCTTAATACCTCTAAAACTTAGTGTCCTCATCGGGAAGAAAAAGAAAAAAAAAAAAAAAAAACAGGGAAAAAGTGAAGAATTAGATAAGAGGTTCCATCTTAATATCAAACATCCTCACTTAGTTCTAGGGATTTTCTTATTACTATTGAGTTTGTTGAAATTTTAAAATATTATATTGTGTGGGAGACGATCTGACCTGTAGATGGATGTGGAGAATATTTTGTGTTGAAGGCAGCCATCTCCATGACAACCACAGTGCCTTCTGCTTAGCAGGTGCCCTGACAAATTACCCAAGGCACCATTTTGCCTAGAACTTGATGATTCACTGGTTCTTCAAGGTATTTTATGAATAAAGATAGAAAAAGGTTTTCTTCTTTTTAGTAAAAGAACTGTTTTTATTAAGTTTATATAAGTAATATGCGGGGTAGATTTTCTTTATAAAAGAGATCAGACATTACAGATAATGCTGAAGTGTTCTTTGATCCACTGCTCCCAAATCTTCCTCTGTATCAAGAGGTAACTCTCACCATTGACTGAATGTGCCAAAAATTCCAAACTTTTTAACTGTGGCCTCTATATTCATAGAAAAAAAATGTTTAATGAGCATTTATTTCATCTATAGTTTCTACTGTGTTATTTTACATCTTGATTTGTGGTCATTCAGTGTCAGGTTTTGAAGATTTTTTTTCCCCATGTCAGTATGATCAGTGCATATATTTAAAAAAAAAAAACACTTGCTTCAATGTGTGTATATGTGAATGGATAGATCAAAATAGGACAAGCTGATCTCATTGTGATGGCCATTAAAAGTATTTCTGACTTACTGCTATTGCAAATGAAGCTTCCACAAATGTCCTTGGATCTACTTTTTGCTCATTTGGATAAGTGTTTCTCTTAGAGAAAGATGGAAAAGCAGAATCACTGGATCATAGTGTTTGAACATTATGTATGTTGACTGGTACTGCCAGATTACTCTGTAGAGTGACCAGACCAGTCTACAAATCTGCCTCCAGAGTATGGCAGTATCTTTTGTTCATGTGTCCTTTTAAATGTGTTTCTAATTTATGATAGCTGGGAAAATAAAATCCTTTGTATCTGAAATTCCATGTTCCTGATTACTGGTAAATGTAAACATTGTTGTCATGATTGAGGGGTCATTTCTTTTCATTCATATTTTATATTTCCATTTGGGGGGATAAAAAGTAATTCTGTATCCCTCTGGGTTCTTCGTAGCAGGACTAATAAGCAAGAAAGCAAGCAAACATGAAGTACATTGGTAAGAGAAAAAGAAATTTACTAATAGCATGTGTACTTCCCTTACTCATGCAAGAAACCCTGAGAAACTCACTAGCTATGGCCCCAAATATATTTTATTTATTTATTTTTATTGTTGTTGAAGTTATTGTTGTTGTTGTTGTTGGATAGGACAAAGAGAAATGGAGAGAGGAGGGGAAGACAGAGAGGGGGAAAGAGAGACACCTGCAGACCTACTTCACCACTTGTGCAGTGACTCCCCTGCAGGTGGGGAGCCGGGGCTCGAACCGGGATCCTTACACCAGTCCCTGCTCTTCATGCCATGTGGGCTTAACCCTGCTGCGCTACTGCCTGACCACCCCTCAAATATATTTAAATAGTTTTTTTATGCAGAGGACTTTGGGAAGAAGAAAGGAGTGGTCAACCAAAGTGAAGTATATTCCTGTCTTCCCGAAGAAGAAAAAAGAAGGTTCTTTTTTTCTAGTGAAATATCAGACTCTTGGATGTCTCCAGAGATCTGGGGTAGGTAGTTCTGGAAGGCAGTGATGCTTCACCTTCTCTTAGGTCAAACCTAAGAGTCTCTTTTAAATTTAACCTAATTTCTACCTCCAGCAATCTCCTATAAAAGTAATTCTTTTTATTATTATTACTAGTTAGATTTAATGATGATCAACAAAATTGTAAAATAACAGGGGCACAATTCAACACAGTCCCCACAACCAGAGTTCCCTGTCCCATCCCCTCCACCAGAAGATTCTCTTTTCTTTATCCCTCTCTGGGAGTATGGACCAAAATTCTTTAAGGAGTGCAGAAGGTAGAAGGTCTGGCTTCTGTTTGCTTCTCTGCTGGACATGGAGGTTGGCAGGTCAATCTAGAAGCACAACCTGTTTTTATTTGAAAGTAATTCTTTTGCTAAAAATTTATTTTGGGAGTAACAGTTTTCTTTTTCTGAACTACACATTTTATAACAACATGTTACATTTATATTTTACATTTATGATTTTGTTAATTGCCATTTTATAGCTTTAGGATTTTTTTTTCTATTGGGTTGCTTTTCATTTTCTTTGTGACATATAGAAGCTCTTTATATATTCTATATACTGATCCTTTGCTTCAACTACTTTCCCTTTTGTCCTTTAACTTCACTTATGGCATTTCCTGACATAAAGAAGTCATTGCTTTCAATGTAGTCAGATGTAGGTATTTGTGTGTTTTATTTTTGTTTAGAAATGTTTTATGTTATCAAAACATGATTTTTTCCTACATAATATTTTAATTTTTACCTTAAGGTTTGATAGTGAGAGTGGTATTACTACATATGTCATGCCTTATCTACATACAAGTGTATCTGTGACCCTAGTAAGAGGGAGAGGAGACTAAGACAACTCAGAACTGTACAGTCATTGTTGAGGACTTATGCAATCACAGTAATCTCCAGCAGAGGGCAGTGTCTGAATAGGTCTGCCTCTGTCTCTTGGGGCACTCGAAGGTACTCTACCTTACTTAGCAAATGGAGCATTTTAACTGCTCTAAAATTATTGAGTTCTAGTGAGAGAAGAATGTCTAGTCAGAGAAAAGTCTGTTGCTAAGAGTACTGCACAGTGGGAAGTAAACCAAAGCCAAGGGAGAAGCGTCCTGGTGGACTCTGTTATTACTGCATATTGGAGAGAGCAGATCAAAGCTATCCAGGATCACAGATGGTTTTCTCTAAGGGAAAGTAGGATGCCTGCTTAAGTCTGGTCCACACACTTAAGATGAAAGCTCAAATTTTGAAGAGGAAATGTTGTTTATTGGGCAGACAACAGGCAGGATGGAGACATATAATCCTCAAACTTATCCTTTTGATTTCATCAATAATTCAAGCCCTGTCTCCATTTGGGGAAAAAAAAAATCAATGGCCAGAGGCATAGCTAACTTCAGAGGGCAGACCCAGGAAATAATAGGCAGGGCTTCCTTCACCCACCACCCTCCCCACCCAGGCACACTCTAGACCAGAGGACTGTTTTTTACAGTTGCTTTGTGTAATGCTAAGTACATGGGATTAACTATATCACTGTGAAAACAGTATTGCAGTGAAATCTACAACCCCACAGAAATGTACTGATCAACATAACTTTGCAAATCTGAGTCAGTTATTTGGCTCCTGTGCTGGGTTATTTCTGATTGTTCTGGCTCATCCATTCTCATTCGCATTCTCTCTCTCTCTCTCCCTCTCCCTCTCTCTCTCTCTCTCTCTCTCTCTCTCTCTCTGTCATTCTCTGTCCTGTTTTGTCCCTTTAGAGAGAACCTGTCTCAACTGAGCAAGTGGACTTCCTTGCTTACTGATTTCTGGTTTGACAGGCCAATGGAAAATACCTGCAAGAGAGGACAGGCTTGGGAATTTATCCTTTAGCTCTCTCACAGCTGCAATGTAGCTGGCAGTAGCTCCTCTCCCTGCAGCTTCAGGCCGTCCCAAAGATCCTGGAGCCAGTTAACTATTCTCTCCACTTCCCTGTTCCTGCTTTATGCTGCTACTGCTTTCTGATTACCTGGATGTTTCTGTTAAGCCCTAATGGCTTCTTTTAATACGGTTCACACTTTGGAAACAATCCTTTCACTAGTTTACCATTAATCATCACTTCTGAACACTGTACTGCTTGACCACTGCCTTGACTCTGACTTGTACTGAAGTCTTAATCCATCTGAATTCTTCAGTATTAGACCGATCCAGTGTACAATTTGATTGTCTTTTTTAGGCTCCCTTTCCCCAGACAGATCCCAAAGCATAGTGGCATCTGCTACCCAAGAGTAAGAGTCATACGTCATTGAAAACCTGCCTTACAAACCCCTCTAGCTGTGCTCATTTTCTGCAGTTCTCTAGAGTTTATTTATCAAAGACCTTTCCCTCAGGCTCACAAAAATGTCCTGTCACTATAAGTATTCTTCAATTCTGTTCTAAACTTTAAAGGCAAACAACCTGAAAGATGAAAGGATCGAAGGAACCAATTTCGATGCCTTGATGCTTTGACTAATTCATTAAGGGATGGTTGTAGAAAGTTGCTAGAGATGTAAATTGCATTTATATGCACCCTTCCCTTCTGGGAGAGGATTGCTGTTCTGGAAACTAAATAAGCCCCACTAAACTGGAATTACAAGTAGATGAGAAGGTTTCATTCCCATCTTTCCACCAGATGTATATGACTAAGCGATCTCCCCATTCCCACCCCATACCCCCGCAAGACCCCACCCTTTCCCTTCTACTTGCTAGTAAAAGTATAAGTGAGCAAAGTGCAGAGATTGCAGTAGGAGTGAATGGAACCCTAATCAGCACATTAGCTCACCATGAATAACAGAGCTATTTGGACTCCTACTTTAATTAAACACTAAGTGAGTCTTACTCACTGCAGACCACTGTCCTAGTTTTCATCACTTGTCCTCTCTGTGTATACCTCTTTTGCAGGTGTAGCTAGTTCACTCAGTCTCTTTCCCAATCCAACCTCCAGCTAGTTTTCAACCTTGTCTAGTGGTTTGATACTCTTAGTGCCCCCTTTTTATCCCATGTCCAATCTACACTCCAGGCCTGTGAGTTTCATCTAAGTCACTCTCTTTCTCTCTCTGTCTAGCCTGCATTCATCTCCTTATCTCTACCATAAGCACTTCATCTGAATCCTCTGGACTACTCAGTGTTCTTCTCTTGGTTCTTCTTTCTGATCTTAAAATTTTTCATGGTTATGTCTTTTCCTCTTGCCTGTAACCTTCCCAAAACTGGCCTTTGCCTAGTTAATTCCTGTGCATCCTTTATATCCCTACTCGAATAACCCCTGTCCCTAGGGGAGCCATGCCTGGCCACATTCCCCAGTCACACATCTGCCCCTACTGGGTTCACACATGGTTATGTACTTCACTGGTAGATTGTTGTCCATCTCTTCCATTAGAATGTACACAGTGTGTCTTTGTGTACCTAGCATTATGTCTGGCACATCGGCCTGTCTTGAAAAAGGAACAAATGGACAGTCTCAGTGAGTAGTGTTGGCACCCCAGCAGTCTGAAAAAATGGAGGTGCTGGGTCTGGAGAGATATGGACTCAGTACTGACCAAAAGTTAGAGGAGGTCATCTTCCGATAGTAAGTAATTCTCCGATTGGGAGGGAGGGGCTTGCTCATGTTTTCTTCCCTCTTCTGTCTGTGTAGCCACTCTGCCCAGCCATCCTGTGCCATTGACATTGTGTCCATATCTTCACACCCCCTCCAGGTCTTTGGCACCAGAGTCCAAGTCTTAATCCCTCTAGATCCTTGTTTATCCTTGGGTTTTGGGAAACCAGAACCTTCCATTCCCAGGCATGCTTCTGACCAGATACAATAAAGCCCTTAAAATCCATTTGGTCTTTCAGTCTCTTGGAACTTCTTTCCTCCCCCTATTATTGGCAATGCAAATGAAAGATTAAATTACAAACAAGACAGGTTTAGTTCAGAAGCCTGAGTTTCCACAATCATCCCTTGGGGAATAAAATGGAGAGGGGAAAAGCAAGCACACAAGACCTCCCTTCCATTCCCTTAAATGCAGCCCAGATTGCAGTCTAAGTGGTGTACGAGAAACCAGGAAGCCAGGACTAGAGAGGGAACTGTCTACACCAGTGACTCAAATTTTATCAAGCAGCAGGGTTGCCTTGTTAAACACCATTGGCTGTGCCCCTCACCCCAGGGTTGCTAATTCAACTGGTAGAGGATGAAACAGAGAATTTGAATTTCTAACAAGTTTCTAGGTGATGTTAGTGCTGCTGTTCTCTGGGGCCCACACCCACACTTAGCACTACTGCTACACTGTGTGCCCTCCCCACATTCTCAATCGTGCATTCCAGTCACTGGGAGCCTGTGGAAGCAAGGACTCTCACTGAGTGTAGCTTGGAGCAGGTGGTGAGGCTATTACAGTGAGAGCCCCTGCTGAGAAGCAAGGCTAGGGAAAGTCATGAGCTCTGCTTCTCTCTTAAGTTTCTTCTTCTTATTATTATTATTACTATTATTAGTGATTTAACATTGGTTAACGCAATTATGAGAGTTCAGGAGTGCCTCTCAGCACACCCATCTCTAAAGTTCCTGTGTCTCTGTTCCCCCTTCTCCCTGGAAACTACTACAGTTTTCACAGAGTCTAAACCAGGGCCTCTTCCTTGCTCTCTGCCTTTTTGTGTTATCTGGGGCTATTATGGATGGTCTTAGAAAGAGAGCAGCCCTCAACGACCCTGGGTCCATGCTCCCAGAGGGATGGAGAATGGGAGGGCTACCATGGGAGGGGGTGGGTTATGGGGATTGGGTGGTGGGAGTTGTGTGGAGTTGTACCCCTCCTACCTTATGCTTTTGTTCACTAATCCTTTCTTAAATAAAAAATTTAAAAATAAAAAATTAAAAAAAATTTAAAAAAGAAAGAGGTACCAGAGAGTATACTGAGTTTTCCAAATCTCTTGGGCTGACTACCAGGAATCTGGGGCTTGGATACTGGAGGTGGCTTTGGCCTCAGCTTCAGAGAGAAACCTGAGCTCTACCTCTCTCACCCCCCTATTTGCTGAACAACCACTCATCCAGAATGCTGGTAGAGGAAATAGAGTGAAGGAGATATACTGATTCTAGCAGAATTATGTTGCCAGATGAGACCGTTGAAAAGTGAATCTCTATTGACCAGGCCAGGCTCATTCAGTAGGATGTGTGCCTCAACATGAATGGAACTCAGGGTTTGAACCGTGGCACCATATAGAAGTATCAGGGCACTAGGAAACATTTAACAGGCAGTAAAACAATGCTGTGTTGTCTCTCCTTCCCTGTCTCTCACTATCTGAAATAAAACAGTGCAAAACATTGGTCTGGGCATGGTGGAATCATGAGTGAATAAGGTTCCGGTTCTTCCTTCCTTCCTTCCTTCCTTCCTTCCTTTCTTTCTTTCTTTCTTTCTTTCTTTCTTTATTTCTTTCTCTCTTTATTCTTTGATTCCTTTCTTTCTCTCTTTCTTTCTGTATTATTTTTCTTTCATTCTTGTATTATCCTGCTGAGAGTAGAAAAATTGTTGAAACTACAAAAGGTGGCATGTCAAGATGAGAAAAGCAGAACTTCTCCCTTTATAAAAAGAATGGCTGTAGCATATTAGCTTTATTTTTAGTTTTTTTTTAATGAATTTATGTTTGAGAGAGTATGAGAAAGAGAGAGACATAGATACAGACAGGCAGAGAGACTCAAAGACACTATTCAGCTTTGACATATGATGACACTGAGGATTGAACCTGTAGTCTCTAGGACTTCAGGCTTGTAAATGAGCATAAGCTCTGGGTCTACATGTAAACTCAAAGTTTTAAATGAAATAGCATTTGTAAAATGTTTACCCTTACTTGGCGTTAAGGAATGCTTAGTGAGTGGCAGCTATGGTTATGTTTTTAATGGAAGTACTAATTATAGTAAAAATAATAATAATACATATCAAGAAAAGATGGACCTCTTGAGAATTGAGTGAATAAATCAATAGGATTGTATGGCCTTGAGGATCTTCTGTTCTTTGCCTAGCTCAGTGTCTGGCTCATGGAGATATTCAGTGGTGATGGACAGAAGGGATTATACCAATGTAAGTAAATTAGCAGTAGAGGGATTTGAGTTTATGGAAAATTATCCAAAGGTAAAACTTCCTCCATAATAAATGGCATGACTGTAGCATATTTATTTTCTTCTTCTTCTTTTTTTTTTTTTAATTTTTTTTTTATTAATTTTATTTTTGAGAGAGATGCAGAGAGAGACACATACACACACGCTATGAGACACCAGAGCACTGCTCAGCTCTGGTTTATGGTGGGCGGGGGATTGAACCTGGGATTTAGGAGCCTCAGGCATGAGAGTCTGTTTGCATAACCATTATGCTGTCTCCCCCGCCCATTTATTTTCTTCTTAAAGTAACGTATTTATGTTTATGAGAAAGAATGTATGTGTGTGTGTGAGAGAGAGAGAGAGATAGAGAGAGAAGGAGAGGGAGAGAAATTATGAATTGTGGAAGTATCTGTGATTATGGAGTATGGGCTTTTAGACTGTGTATCCTTGCTCATTTTATTTATAAAATAAGTCCCTATCATACTCTACAGGGTCATTATGAGGAATGCATAATGCATATAGAAGTTCTTGGTTAATAAATAAATTAATAAATAAAATGGTTAATAAAAATAAATTAGGTAATATTTACTTTAGTGAAGTGGAGTGATTACCTTGCAGATTCTTTGGGTTGTGACAGTTTCAATTCTGAAACAGAGGCTGAAGGTTTTCAGGCTTTTTATGTTGACTTTGTCTTCTAGGTTGACTCTTGACTGCTAGAAAACTCTCTGAATTCCTGAATGTTTTTACTACGTGGAATGTAAACCTCTTCAGAAAGATCAGGGTACGAGTGGGTAAGCAGGTAAAAACCACGTGAGCAGGGTTCACCCTGTTTGTTAAGATGGGAGGCCTGCGAGCCTGGCTGGCAAGGAACAGCACTCAGATATCCCTCCCCCTGCCTCCACTCCACAGTCTAATGCATCTCATTTATTGTTAATGCTGTTTCCCCGGGCTCATTTGCAAATAGCCTGAATAAAACAGAGCAGGGAGGGAGGGGCAGAGCTCTCATTCTTCCATTACTGCCCTAGCCACATTCCTTCCCTCTCTTCCTGCCTAGGCTCCATTCTCTCTTCATTACTCTGATTAACAGTCTTTAATTGGCTTGTCATGAAACAGCCAAATAGGACTCCCGGGCTCTTGTAGGGACAGTGAGGAAAATGATTCAGATAGGCCCAGCTATTGTTTTTGTTTTCTATTTTTCTGGATGGTGGGGTGGTGCAAACACTGAATATATAATCTTAGAAAATATGGCTGGGAATAAAGTGACTGCTCAGACTTCTAGGGGACTGCTTCAGTCCCATAGGGAGATAATAAAGGGTCAGCCTGGAGGAACCCATTTCAAGGAACCCCTGCAGGAGTTGTGAATCTGCCTAGAGAGGCAAACCTATGCATAACCCCCAACCAAGACAGAATAGACAAAGCAAGGCCATAAAAACATGTCGTGGGCTTGGCTGTCAGTCTGCACACACAGTTGCACAGGAAAGAATACTTTCTGTTTTCTCTAGTTAACTTGTGATCTATAGAGCAGCCATTTCCTTTATGGCTTTACTATCCAAAGATGCAACTCTAAGATGCTATAATTTAGCCCTGTCAATTAAGCTTGGTACTACTCTGAAATCTGTTTTAACCAACAAATTCTACCTAGATTTCTTTGTCATTTAACTTTTCCTTTTTTTCTCTCTCTCTAAGAACCTGAGCTTTTTAACCTGTAAAGTTCGCCACAGTCTGTATCTGCTGATTGGATATTCAAGGAACAGTTTTAATATGTTCCTCTGAGCTCTGCATTTTCTAAAAATTGGTAGCTAGATCCAAAAGCTTGATTAGACTTAAGTTTGATCCCTTTGGCAAGGATATGGATGATGATGTGTTTTTCATCAAGAGACACATAATGTCTGTATGTCTCTGTTTTTGTGAGGTTAGCAGCTGTTGACGTTCAATGCCCGGATCCATTAATTCACTGGAGGTTGCAAAAACGGTGATGTTCTATTCTATCATTTATTTTTTCATTTATTAGCTGGAATAGTTCCATAAAGAAATGCCTCCTCCCATTTATGATTTGGTTACTCAGTGGTACAGTTCATGAAGTAAAAGCAGGCTGAATGCTTATTCTCTGACTTTGTTTATGTGTAAGATAATGAATAGGTCCCTGTCATCACACCAAAGTGACCAGTTAGATTTTTAAAAAATATTATTAGGAATCTGGACTTTAACACATTTGACAGGTTCAGATACATTTGCACAATTGTTATTCATGTCAAAACACCAATTGTCATCTCCAGTTGTGAGAGCTTCTACAGTTAGTTCCCTGAATCTTGCTAGCATGGCCCTAGTAATTTTTGATAGTTCCACTGCTCACTGAAAGACAGAATAGAGGGAGTCGGGCTGTAGTGCAGCGGGTTAAGCGCAGGTGGCACAAAGCACAAGGACCGGCATAAGGATCCCGGTTCGAACCCCGGCTCCCCACCTGCAGGGGAGTCCCTTCACAGGCGGTGAAGCAGGTCTGCAGGTGTCTATCTTTCTCTCCTCCTCTCTGTCTTCCCCTCCTCTCTCCATTTCTCTCTGTCCTGTCCAACAACGACAACTACAACAATAAAACAACAAGGGCAACAAAAGGGAATAAATAAATAAAATAAATATTTTAAAAAAAAGAAAGACAGAATAGAGTCAGATACAACCCCTGTCCCTGATCTGAAGCCAGACACTCCTCGAAGAAGCTGTGATTTTTTTTAGTGGTACATTCCTTTAGGAATACTTAATGTTATTTTACTACGACATCATCATTGAATTTAATTCTTTAAGTGTACAGAATTAAGGACAGAACTAAGTGGGCTAATGGAGGGAAATCTTTATATAGTCAGGTCAACTATAATTTTTGTTTGTTGTGCAAACATAATTGGCATATTAAAGGACACTTTGATCTCAACATAAATTTTGTGTTTGTCTATGAAGGAGAAACACTAGATGAGGGCAGAAAACTGCATCCAGTGAACCATGATATATAATAAATAAATAATAATAATAAATTAGGGAATTATATATATATATATTTTTTTTTTTTTTGCATAACCTACAAAGGTCCTAAGTAGAAATGGTCAAATCCTACTTAAGTGGCACCTTTGCTTTGTATGGCTTGACTGATTTTTTAAAATTTATTTTATTTTATTTAGAAAAAGGAAACACTGGCAAAACCATAGGATAAGAGGGGTACAACTCCACACAATTTCCACCATCAGAATTCCATATCCCACCCCCTCCCTTGATAACTTTCCTATTCTTTAACCCTCTGGGAGTATGGACCCAAGGTCATTGTGGGATGCAGAAGGTTGAAGGTCTGGCTTCTGTAATTGCTTCCCCACTGAACATGGGCATTGACAGGTCAATCCATATTCCCAGCCTACCTCTCTCTTTCCCTAGTGGAGTGGGGTTCTGGAGAATTGGCAGCAGTCCAGGGACACATTGGTGGAGTTAACTGTCCAGGGAAGTCTGGTTGCCATCATGCTAGAATCTGGAACCTGGTGGCTAAAAAGAGAGTTAACATATAAAGCCAAACAAATTGTTGACTAATCATGAGCCTAAAGGCTGGAATAGTGGAGATGAAGATTTGGGGGGGGTCTCTGTTTTGGAGACAGCTAGTAGGCATATTTTAGTTATATTCCAAAGAGCCTGTGGCTATACTAGTTTTTTTTTTTTCCCCTGTGCCTGAAATCTGATATGCAGGTGGATACAAGTTATTGTCTGGGGAGATGATGTCATGGCTGGAAAGAGGATCAGAAAGCTGTATCAGGGAAGAGAGTAGCTCCCAAATATTGGAAAGATGTACAAATATTGTTGACTGTAAACCCCATCAATTTGGTCTGATCTGGGGCCTATATTCAGCTAAGGATCCTATGTGCCCACTACATCCCTATAGATCTGGGCTCACATTCTGTGGTCATGAGTAGGAACTTTCCAAGCTGCCCTAATATCAGGACCCATCTTCCTCAGGTGTAGCATAGAGTATGTTGTCCATCCTCCCTCAGAGGATGGAACATTCTCTACCATTATTGATCCAAGTTGAGGGCAAGGTCCTATGGGGGCCCACAAAGGAAGTCTATTGTGTTGTTCCTGATAGAGATGACCGGTAACAATGGAGAGAGGGATTTATTTGAGGTCTAGGCCCATCATGTCTGTTTGGGAATCTCAGGACTCCCCAGCTAGGGCCCCAGCTGATGGGGTGGCCTGATAGTGACTAAAAAGTCATCGTTAAAAGTATGCCAGTCTCTTGCCCTTTTTCAGCTTTTGCAGTCCTTGCTTTGGTAAGATCAGCTCTGAAGTGAGTAAGGGAAGTATAATAGGAAATAGGTGAGGAGGATATCTAAGTAGACACTATTTCATTATGAACTTTATACTGTCTCACTGCAGACTATTGTGTACTTTTGCTTTCAGGTACATGTTTTGCCCTAATTTATGGATACATGTGAACATATGCTCTATCTCAAGGGACCTGGTCTATATCTAGGTGTGGAGACTTTGTTAGGAAATGAACCACCTGGAATGGAATTAGAGAATATTATGAAAAGAAAGGTCTCACCCAAGTAATGAGGCTGAAGGGTTGACATTCCATGCCTGATGTCTCTGAACACAGTCTGAAATGAAGCATGCCAGGGTGATACTCATTGTGTTGATTATGTTGGGCTCAGTAGATGTAATATTATTTTATATGAATTGAGAGAAGCATGCAGGAAAGTGAGCCCCACCCTAGAGGCTCCAGGATTGTGGTAAATATACACAATGGAATACTACTCAGCTGTAAAAAATGGTGACTTCACTGTTTTCAGCCGATCTTGGATGGACCTTGAAAAATCATGTTGAGTGAAATAAGTCAGAAACTGAAGGATGAATATGGGATGATCTCATTCTCAGGCCGAAGTTGAAAAACAAGATTAGAAAAGAAAACACAAGTCGAACCTGAAATGGAATTGGAGTATTACACCAAAGTAAAAGACTCTGGGGTGGGTGGGTGGATGGGGAGAATACAGGTCCATGAAAGATGATGAATGACATAGTGGGGGTTGTATTGTTAAATGGGAATCTGGGGAATGTTATGCAGGTACAAACTATTGTATTTACTGTTGAATGTAAAACATTAATTCCCCAATAAAGAAATAAATTATTTTAAAATATATATATATAGGCTATATAGATGAAGCAGGAGGTTCCTGCTATCTTAGGGTTTAAGAAGACAATAGATAGTTATTGCTATAATCACATTATTTGGCAATTGGGCTAAAATTGAAGTATCCCTTTCTTAGGATTTGCTATATCATACAGAATATCAGCACAATTTTTGTCCTTTATTTGTATATAGCCATGCCACTAGTTGTTTCTTTTCTTTTTTTTTTTAATTTTTTAAAATTTATTTATTGTATTTATTTATTCCCTTTTGTTGCCCTTGTTGTTTTACTGTTGTAGTTATTATTGTTGTTGTCGTTGTTGGATAGGACAGAGAGAAATGGAGAGAGGAGGGGAAGACAGAGAGGGGGAGAGAAAGAGAGACACCTGCAGACCTGCTTCACCGCCTGTGAAGCGACTCCCCTGCAGGTGGGACCACTGGTTGTTTCTGTTCTCCCTGCACCAAAATTCCCTTTGATGCAGTGGAGACTGGAATCTAGCCTGAATCATGCATATGGCAAAGCTCACTATCTAAGTGAACTATTTTTCTTTTGAGTTATGATGAATCAGCTATTTTTTTTTTGAAGTGGTATCTCATTTTTATTTGCATTTTTCTTTTTTTTATTTATTTAAGAAAGGAGACATTAACAAAAAAAAAATAGGATAGGAGGCTTACAAGTCCACACAATTCCCACCACCAGATCTCCATATCCCATCCCCTCCCCTGATAGTTTTCCCATTCTCTATCCCTCTGGAAGCATGGACGCAGGGTCATTGTGGGTTGCAGAAGGTGGAAGGTCTGGCTTCCCTGATGAACATGGGCATTGACTGGTCGATCCATACTCCCAGTCTACCTCTCTCTTCCCCTAGTAGTGTGTGTCTCTGGGGAAGCAGGGCTCTAGGACATATTGGTGGGGTCCTCAGTCCAGGGAAGTCTGGTTGGCATTATGCTGGCATCCTGAATCTGGTGGCTGAAAAGAGACTTAATATACAAAGCCAAACAAATCATTGAACAATCATGGACCTAAAGGCTGGAATAGTGCCGATGAAGTGTTGGGGGTTATTGACTGCAGACTCTTGTGTACTTCTGCTTCAGGTATATATTTTTCCCTGGTTTATGGACACGTGTGAACATATGCTCTATCTCAGGGGACCTGGTCTATATCTAGGTTTGGGGACTTTACTGGGGAGTTGACCACTGAATCAGCTATTTCTTTTTTATTTTATTTTATTTTATTATTTATTTAAAAAAGAAGACATTAACAAAATCATAGGATGGGGGGTACAACTCCACACAATTCCCACCACCCAGTCTCCATATCCCACCCCCTCCCCTGATAGCTTTCCCATTCTCTATCCTTCTGGGAGCATGGACCTAGGGTCATTGTGGGTTGCAGAAGGTGGAAGGTCTGGATTCTGTAATTGCTTCCCCGCTGAACATGGGCATTGACTGGTCGGTCCATACTCCCAGTCTGCCTCTCTCTTTCCCTAGTAGGGTGAGTCTCTGGGGAAGCGGAGCTCCAGATGCATTGCTGGGGTCTTCAGTCCAGAGAAGCCTGGCCGGCATCCTGATGGCATCTGGAACCTGGTGGCTGAAAAGAGAGTTAACATACAAAGCCAAACAAATTGTTGAAGAATCATGGACCCAAAGGTTGGAATAGTAGATATGAAGTGTTGGGGGGTACTCACTGCAAACTCTAGTGTACTACTGCTTTCAGGTATATATTTGCCCTAGTTTATGGATACCTGTGAACATGTGCTCTATCTCCTAGAACCTGGTCTATATCTAGGTTTTGGGACTTTGTTAGGAAGTGAACCACCTGGGATGGAATCAGAGAATACTATGAAATGGAAGGTCTCACCTGTGTGATGAAGCTGAAGGGTTGTCGTTCCACACCTGAAGTCTCTGGACACAGTCTGAAGTGAAGCATGCGGGGGTGGCACTTGTTGCATTGATTAGGTTGCAATCAGCGGATGCAATATTATTTGATAAGAATTGGGAGAAGCATACGGGAAAGTGGGCCCTACCCTAGGGTCCCAGGACTGGGGGAAGTTTAGGCTCTATAGTAGAAATGTGAGGTTCCTGCTGTCTTAGGACTCAAGAACACAATGGATAGTTACTGTTATCATCACATTATTTGGTAATTGGGTTAACTTTGAAAAGTTGCTTTGTTAGACATACAATCAATTTTCCCCCTCTCATATTAATTAAATAGTGATTTATATGACTACAGTATAATAGGTGTTTACATAAACACCATTCCTGTCACCAAAAGATTGTGTCCCATCCCACGCACCCACCCCCACCCCCACTCCGGCCCTGGAAGCTGCATGTCCACCCTCCCCCTCACCACAGGGTTTTTACTTTGGTGCCCTACTTACAATTTAGTTAGATCCTGCTTTTAGTTTCCCTTTCTGATCTTCTTGCTCAACTTCTGTTGATGAGTGGGATCATCCCATACTCATCTTTATCTTTCTGACTTAGCTCACTTAACATAATTCCTTCTAGCTCTGTCCAAGATGAGTCAGAGAAGGTGGGTTCATTGTTCTTGATAGCTGCATAGTATTCCATTGTGTATATATACCACAGCTTTCTCAGCCACTCATCTGTTGTTGGGCACCTGGGTTGCTTCCAGGTTTTAGCTATTATGAATTCTGCTGCTATGAACATAGGAGTACACACATCTTTTTGGTTGTGTGTTATGGAGTCCTTAGGGTATATCCCCAGGAGAGGAATTACTGGGTCATATGGAAGGTCCATGTCTAGCCTTGTGAGAGTTCTCTAGACTGCTCTCCACAGAGGATGGAACAATTTACATTCCCACCAGCAGTGCAAAAGTGTTCCTCTGTTTCCACAGCCTCTCCAGCATTTGTTGCTGCTTTTCTTTTTGATGTATGTCATTCTCACAGGAGTGAGGTGGTATCTCAATGTTGTCTTTATTTGCATTTCTCTGACAATAAGCAACCTGGAGCAGTTTTTCATGTTTGTTAGCCTTTTGGATCTCCTCTGAAGTGAATGTTCTGTTCATATCCTCTGCCCATTTGCTTTTTTGTTGCTAAGTTTGCTGAGCTCTTTGTATATTTTGGTGTTTAGTCTCTTGCCTGATGTATGTCATGTGAAGGTCTTCTCCCATTCTGTGAGGGGTCTCTTTGTTTGTGTGATAGTTTCTTTGGCTGTGCAGAGCTTTTCATTGGTTTGTTTCTGCTTTAGTCTTCTTTGCAATTGGGTTTGTTTCATCAAAGATGTCTTTGAGGTGTAGGTGGAAAAGTATTTTACCAATGTTTTCCTCTAAGTATTTGATTGTTTCTGGTCTAACATCCAGGTCTTTAATCCATTTGGAGTTGATTTTTGTGTCTGGTGAGATAAGGTGGTTCAGTTTCATTCTTCTGCATGTTTCAACCCAGTTTTCCCTGCACCATTTATTGAAGAGAGCCTTCTTTCTCCATTTAATACTTCGGGCCCCCTTATCAAAGATTATATGTCCATAGGTGTGGGGGTTTAGTTCTGGACTTTCAATTCTGTTCCACTGGTCTGTGTGCCTATTTTTGTTTCAGTACCATGCTGTTTTGATTATGATAGCTTTATAATAAAGTTTGAGGTCTGGGAGTGTGATGCCTCCACTTCTGTTTCTTTGCCTCAAGATGGTTTTAGCAATTCTAGGTGTTTTCTGGTTCCAGATAAATGATTGTAGTTTTTGTTCTATTCTCTTAAAGAAGTTTGGTGGAACTTTGATGGGTATTGCATTAAATTTGTATATTGCTCTGGGGAGAGTATTCATTTTGATGATATTTATTCTTCTTATCCGTGAGCATGGGATGTCTTTCCATTTCTTGGTATCAGTTTCTATTTCCTTGAATAGTGACTCATAGTTTTCAGTATACAAGTCTTTCACTTCTTTGGCCAGCTTTACTCCTACGTATTTTATTGATTTTGCTGCAACAGTGAATGGGAGTGATTCATGGATGTCTGAGTCAGCTATTTCTTTTAAATGTATGCCTTAAAACCCCTCTGCCCCCATTTTGGGTGCAGAAAGGCATAATCTAGGATTCAACATGATAAAGATGGTGTGACTGGTGTTCAGTATTGGAGCACATCACCCAGACCTGGTATTAAGCTTCCTATTCACTTCAGGTAAGCTTCCTCTCATGACTTCACAGTGACTAACAAGACAATGCCCACTTTCATAAGCAAATGTCCAGTCTTGTTCAAGACAGAGTGCTATATTTATTGTGATGTTTTCATATTGTTTAACATTTTAACATGTATAGAACTTCAGCCCTATGGAGTGTGTGCATGTGAAAGAATGCACAGTGTGCACACTGTGGTGCTTTTTAGGGGCACGTATGCTGATTTGTAATATAACAACGCTAGCTTGGCATGAGTTCCTGATCCCTCTCCCATGCAGCAGCCTAGGTTGGCTCCAACTGAGTTCTCTCCAACCCAGAGAGCACTTGCTCGGGAAGAAGCACCCTCAGGTTATCCCGGCAAAAAGAAAAATGAGTAATGAACAGGAACCAAAAATTAGGAACAGAGCAGATGAGAATAGCAATCTTAGGGTGGAAAGAAGCTAGGAAGCCCATATTAAATGGCATGTTGCTAAGGGCCCATGACTATCATAGTTTTTACTTGAGTTTGATAGCTAAAATAGAGTTGGATAAAAATACTGTCTGAGAAGATGTATCAGAGTTAAAAAGAAAGGGGGGGGCTAGAAAGTTGGATTAGGGCAAAGAGTAGCTCCCAATCTTGAAAAATATCTGTAAATAGAATTAACTGCTTACCCCATCCACTTGATCCAGGGCCCATATATATTTATACTTAGCACAGGAGCCTGTGTAACCTCTGAGTTCCTGTCAGTTTTAGCTCACAGTTCATGACTATAGCTGGGAACTTTGTAGGCTGCACTCATTTCAGGACCAGTCTTCCTCGAGTGGCAGGGCAGAATGACTCAGCTTCCCTTTAGAGACTCAGGAAGTCCCTACCATTGCTACTTTATAGGGAGGGCAGGATCCTGAGAAAGCCTGCATGAGGGCTTATGATGATGTTCCTGATGGAAGTGTCCAGTGATAGTGGATAGAGGGATCCATTCATCTGTAATACATCTGTCTCCTTTCTTCTACCCCAAAATACTGATTCTTGAGTTAATAGCACATGTCCAATCTTAAGATGGTAGAATATTTCAAAAGTACTTGTTTGCTTTATTCTATCTTATGCATGTAGCAGTCTCAAAATAACAATAGAAAAACTACCTCAACCTGTACAGGTAGTTAGAACTTCCCAGAGAGAAATTCTGCCTGGTGACTGGAAAGAGATATTAGTGTTAAAAATGCTCTGGAGCTGGTTAGGTCCTCTTTGAAGACCCCCTTGCATTCGCCACTATTGAAATGGACAAAAGTCCTCCTAAATTGAATTGCTGCCAAGCTTCTTATGTTAGATTCCCCCACCTGCCCCACTCTGCCCTCCAGCTCCCTCTCACACATGGTAATGTCTTACAGATCGAGAGGCTATTGTTAGTGTGACCTATTTGTGGATATTTTAGGATTTGAAGGTGTACTTCATCATTTAACATTCTTGTAAATGTTGTCTTTAAACTTTAATTTGGGGTGTATTTAGCCTCTGTGTCTACTTTTATGTGGAACTTCTGGGATATTAAAAACAAATCCCACTTTCACTTCTACCTCCCAGAATCCTTCTCTGAAAACCATTTTTCATAGTTCATCTTTAAATATTAACATTGACTTTTATTTAGTCAAACCTATTTGAGCTTCCCTCAGTGTTTTTTTTATGTTTAAAAACTTCTTTGCTACCTAGATATCAAACAAAAAGTCTTCTATAATTTTTAAGATATTTTATTTCATTATGGACATATGCCCTCTTCTCCATTTTATTTATTGAAAAATTATTTTGTAAAACACTGTAAGATAAATATCTAAGCCATTTTTCTTCTTAAAACTAAGTTTCCCCAAATTCATTTATCAAATTACTATATATAATTATACAAGTTATTATATTTATATCTATTATGAAAAATATTATATTATAGAGCTCGGGAAATAGCATAATGGTTAAAACAAAAAAGAAAAACAGATTCTTATGACTATAGCACTGAAGATAGGAAGTTTAATCCCCAGCACCACTGTAAGCCAGAGTTGGGCAGTACTCTGATAAGTAAAATAAAGTAAAAGAAAAGAAAATATTTCTTATATTTATACCAATTATAATTGTAAAGTTCTATATCTAAGTTTTTTTACTGATATGCCCATTATAATTATGTAATTGTGTGTAAATCATTACTTATTTCAATTTAATTCAGATTTTTAGTCATTTTTTAATCAGTTCATTTAGGGGCTAATGGTTTACAGTACAGTTGTTGATACTAGGTACAATTTCTCATCTCCCTGTGATAGGTGTCTATAAAACACTCTCACCCCTAACTTAAATGCTTTAATTACTAGGGTATGCCCCTCCAGACTACTTTTCTGAGAGAAAGGGGACAATTATATATATTATATATCAAGATATATATATCGAGAGCGAGAGAGAGAAAGAGAGAGAGAGGAAGGACCCCAGTAAGAGAAAAGTCCAAAGTCAAAGTCAATTTGGGGGTTAATCTTTTGGCTGTGTAACAATGTTCTTACTTAAAATGTAGCTATATCTACTTATTTGACTTCTCCCAACTATTGTGTAACAGCTCAAGGTCTGTTGTCAGTGTCTTTATCTCAATATAGGTTGGCAAGACAAGTAAAAGCTTAGGACTGGGCAGGGAAAGGTTTAGACTGACTTTGGAACTGCTCAGTAGGATGATGGGAGTACTGCTGAGCAAAAAAAAAAAGAAGAAGAAGAAAAGAAATTGGGATTCAATCAAGTCAAAACTTCTTGTCCCAAGAGACTTAGGATCCAAGATGTGACTTAGGATCCAAGATGAATAAGAAGGTTCACCCCTGGATAACAGGAATCAAGCACCAAGATTCTATTTAGAGTAGATGCTTCTTACAACCTATAGCATTAATTTGTGGGGAAGTTAGGTAAAGCAAGACCTGGAACAGGGTATATGTGATGGAATTACAAAAAATGCTTATCTACTATCTTGCTCACTCAAGGTTGCTGGGACCAAATGACTTGCACAACCACTAGGGAGCAGTACAGCGCGTTTGCATTCTGAAGGTGCTTCATCTTACATGGGGCTTTCAGCTCTGACCTTGTGAGGGGAGTGCTGACAGCTATAAATGTCTTCTATGTATTCCTGACAAAAACAAAAACAAAATTAATATGCCCAATAAAAGGAGTGTAAAGACTCCTATCTTGTTAATAAACTTGGAAAAATATTCTAGACTATCTCATAAAACATTAACCTAGAGCTTCAGCTGAAACCCAATAGAGTTCAAGTGAAATTTATTGTTTAAAGGGATAAGGGTCAAATAATAAAGCCCAGCCCTTGGGAAGATACAATGATACTAAATTGGAAAAGGCAGCTCATGTCTGCTGGCAGTGAATCCTCTTGGGACACTGGCCTATTAATCTCCCTCCTCCTCCTCCTCCTCCTCCTCCTCCTCCTCCTCCTCCTCCTCCTCCTCCTCCTCCTCCTCCTTTTCCTCCTCTGTTTCTAGCAGTCAGAACCCTTCATGTACCTGCATGGAAGCCTGTAGACTGATTTGTTAACTCATTCATATTTAGAGCTCTGAGAACTTTTATGGATAGCCGCTGTTATCTCCTTGTTTTATAGAATCAGAGAGGAAGCCTACAGGGCAGGAGATGTGAGATTTGTACTGCTCCATGAGATTTGTCTGCAGAAAAACAAAGCCTATTGGGTCATTGCTCAAACAATGATCCAATGACATGCTCTTCTTATTTTATAGTTGAACCAGTAACATAGAGAGTGTGGATATATTACCATATGATTTTTTTTTTAAGTCATCAGGCTTATTCCTTGGAAGAACCACTGATTTCATGTGACCACTTTGCATAAACTACCCATAAGGTCTCTTAGAAGGTGTGGTCTTATCAGCACCCACAATAGGACAAATAAACTATGCATTTTAATTATCTAAAGAAAGCAGTAGGAGTGTCTTAAGCTAGGAGGGATACCATAACACCATAAGATTAAGTCAATATATTACGCAGTACATTACTTAATTGGTGCTTAATTAATAGAAATGACCATCAGTTACAATGCACTGTCACTAATTACTTGCTGCACAGGTTCTTTTGTTATTACTAGTAATTCCAAATAGTGATTTTCTATAGTTGCAAGCCACAGTTTTCCTTCAGATGAACAGAGCAGCAGTTACCAGGTCAGCCTCCCACTCTAGCTAATAAAAACCACCTGGTGCCCCAGTCTTCTCTGCTGACCCTTCAGAGATATTATATTGAATAGTTTGCTTTTCAGCCTCTGATCCCTGCTGTCAGAGAAACCTAAAAGATTCAGTCACTTAGTATTTGCTTTTTATGGTCAGAACTAGCTTTGATATTAAAATCAAACATCCAAGAAAATGCCTGAGGCAACATTTTATGTCTCTGAGCATGGCCTGCTCAGTGAAATCATTCCATCTCTTATGAGCAACCCAGCAACAGTGGAGGGTAGGTCTTGCTGGCCAGTAGATGTCAGGGAACAGTGTGATAAGTTAGGGGGCTTGGGATTATGGTTCAGAAGATCAGAGTTCAGGTCCCTGCTCCTCAGTGATCTCAGTGAGGTTATTTGGGACAAGTGATTTGGTCAACTGAGATTTTACTCTCCTGGTTAGGAAAGGTGAACTGTGCCTCTTGTCATTTAGTTCACAAAGGAGTGAGTGAGGATGCCAACTGGTATTGAAACCCTAAATAAGATAGATGGCCAATTAAGGAAAGTTTTGTTCTTCTTTGCTCACTTAAAATAAGTTGTTTATTAACTTTTAGGATACTTATAATGGGGACAACCATATATGGGTTTTTTTTTCTTTTTATTGCCACCATGGTTATCACTGGGACTGAGTGCCTGCACAGGGAATCCACTGTTCCTCGCAGCTTTTTTTTTTTCATTTTTGATAGATACAGAGATAAATTGAAAAGGAAGAGAGAATAAGAGAGGGAGAGAGAAAGAAACATCTACAGCACTGCTTGAACACTCTTGAAACTTCCCCACTGCAAGTGGAGACCCAGGGCTTGAGCCAGGTCCTTACACATGGCACATCATTTCCCAACCTTCACAACTACCTATCTTGTATGGATGGGATCTGAAGAAGAAAAATGGCAGCCTAGGGGCCAGATGGTGGTGCACCTGGCTGAGCACACATGTTAAAATGCGGAAGGACCCAGGTTAGAGCTCCCAGTTCCCACCTGTAGGGGAAAAGCTTCACAAGTGGTTTCTTCTTCTTCTAGCATTTGCCCTTCTTCCGTAGCCAGTCAACAGTGTCAGGTTGAGCCTGATGTAAAGTTTCGAGACCTCCTTTGAATCTGGAGAGGTGGCATTCGTTGACTATGTGGGTCATAGTCTGTCTGTAGCCGCAGGGGAAGTTCGGGTCATCTCTGGCTCCCCAGCGATGGAACATAGCGGTGCACCGGCCATGGCCTGTTCGATAGCGATTGAGGAGGGCCCAATCATAACGTGCTAGGTCAAAGCCGGGTTGACGCTTGCAGGGGTCTGTGATGAGGTGTTTGTTCTTTACCTCAGCTGACTGCCAACTCTGTTTCCAAGAGACTGGAACAGAGAAGTTCAGTGTAGGCGTAGGGGACCAGATTGGGTGACGAGACGTCAAGCGTTGGACAGGGTGGGTGAAGATATCCGCGTATATTGGCAGGTCCGGTTGAGCGTAGACGTGGGAGATGAACTTAGATGATGCCGCATCCCGATGAATATCTGGTGGGGCAATGTTGCTAAGAACTGGCAGCCATGCAACCGGGGTGGAACGGATGGTTCCAGAAATTATCCTCATGGAGGAATATCATTTGGAATTGACCAAGTGGACATGGGGGCTACGGAACCATACTGGGGCACAGTATTCTGCAGTGGAATAGCATAATGCCAGAGATGATGATCGCAGTGTGGAAGCGCTCGTGCCCCATGAGGAGCTGGCCAATCTTGCAATGATGTTATTCCTCGCGCCCACCTTTGCTGCAGTTTTTATGAGATGTTCGTGAAATGACAGAGTGCGATCGAGAGTAATGCCAAGATAGACTGGCTGGGCTTCATGCCGGATTCTCGTATCTCCAAGCTGCACATTAAGCTCACGCGAGGCCGAGGCATGGTGTAGATGGAAAACAGATGATACTGTTTTTGCAGTGCTAGGGATTAGTCGCCGTTTTTTACAGTAATCAGATATCAGAGACATGTCTTTCGTGAGTGTTTCCTCGAGGATGTCAAACTTGGATGCCTGAGTTGCACAGCAGATGTCACCGGCGTAGATGAACTTCCTTGAAGAAGTTTCTGGGAGGTCATTGATGTAAATATTGAATAGCGTAGGAGCCAGAACAGAGCCCTAGGGGAGGGCACTTGAGACAAGTCTCCATCTGCTAGACTTGTCACCCAGATGCACCCGGAATCTTCTGTTTTGGAGAAGAAACGATATAGTGTTGGCCACCCATGGAGGCAGGCATCTTGAGATCTTGACTAGGAGACCACGGTGCCAGACCGTGTCATAGGCTGCTGTGAGATCAACAAAGACAGCACCTGTCTTTAAATTCTTCTGGAATCCATTTTCAATGTAAGTTAAGAGGGCCAGGGCTTGTTCGCAGGTAGATCTTCCTGGGCGGAAACCAGCTTGGGCGGGTGATAGGAATTTCTCTGTAAGATGAGAAATACGTGACAGAAGCAGCCTCTCAACGAGTTGTAATACACGGAGAGGAGAGAAATTGGTCTATAGCTGGCGGCCAGTGTTGGGTCTTTCTTTGGTTTCAAACGTTTGGTTTCAGAGTTATATATAATTTACAAAGACAGGTAACTATTTTTTGGCCAAGAAATTTAAAATAATACCATAGTAGATGAATCAATAAGCTTCTAATCAAAATGGCAGACACTGAGATTTACTGAGCTGTTCAGAAAATGAACCAAAGTAAGATCCTGAGCATTCTGAGCACTTGCCCTTCCCCTATTCCTCTGGGAGATTAGTGTCTTGGAATAGAGCTGTGTTTTTTTTTTCTGCAGCAGGTTCCCATGGCTTCCCAGCCACTCTGTGCAGTGGTCTTGGCAACACTGGCAACTCCATGAGAACCAGCATCTGTCAGCACCAGGGCTAGTCATGTTCCCTCCCATTCATTCCTCATTGGTCTGGGGAACTTTTTTGAATTCCCCAGAGACCTCTGATTGTTTCAGCCTAGCTTCTGCCATCCGTGGTCTATGGAGGCTATCACTTCAATAGCACAATGGATCCTGTCCCCTTGCCATCTGGTGCCTGCCTCTAATAGACCAGCTGTGGGCTCAATTACCTATACTTCTTCCTTAGTGGGCTGGAGAGGTTGCTAGAGGGGTTGATATTATGAGTGTGGAGAGCAGTGAAATGCTTGCATGATACATGCAAAGACACATATAACTGCCATGCCCAGCACTGACCTTGCTAGAACTCTGGAACAATTGGTTTATGATCTCAGTGACTGCTCAGATTGAGGAATGACAGATACTTGAAGTCTGTTTTCCTCTTCAATTGAAACTGACATTTCCCCACAACTGGATTACTTTGAAATCAAGAAATTGCAGCTTAGGTAGTTCATAAACTTATTTCAATTCCACCTTGAAGCATTTATTACAAAGACTTATCAGCCAAAGAATGTGTGTGTGTGTGTGTGTGTGTGTGTGTGTGTGTGTGTGTGTGTGTGTGTGTGTGTGTATTTCCTGTTTTATTACAGTCACCCTTTAAGATGGGGTGGTGTGACTAGAAGGGTAAGGATGACTCACAGGCAGCAGGCAGGGATGGAGATAAGTGTCCTTGCCCTCTCATGGATTTATTCATTGCCTACTCCACCCACCACCTCAGAAGAAGGACCTGGAATAAATATAAAATGTCCTAGAGGAGGGGTGGCGGTACAAGTGCAAAGAGGTCTTGGGTGAAGAGGCACCTTATATTGTGGGTTAAACCAACCCAGAATAATTAGAGTAAGGAACCTCCACCTTTGCTTGCTGCCACCTTTGGAGACAGGTAGTGAAAGGTTCTTGGTCAGAGAAAAAGAGGTTATAAACCCATGAGTTTTGCATAGGCATCCTGGGACTTGGGAGAAGGGGCAAAAACCATGATTACTTGTGCATATGTGTTCACTGTATGTGAGAGACAGAAGGATTTAAGTGTTAAAGAAGCATTTACCTACTGGTGGGCAGCCCCTTAACACCAAATTATCCCCATTCTCCAGAAGCTCTCCACAGGCTCACTGAGCTGGGTGCCAGGCTAGGGTGAGTCCAGCCTGCTCTGAGAATGCTGTGGGAGCTTCCTGGAGGAAGTGAAGCCATTTACTTGGAAGGCCCTTTTGATGTGAAGCAATTGCTTTTGCACTATTGGACCTAGATTACAGAAACAGAAAGGAAGTCAGGAGTGCAGGGCAGAAACCCGCTGTAAGAACAGCTATGCACTTGACAGTGAAGCAGGGTGGTGAAGAGTTCTCTAGACTGATAACCTAGTTCTGTTATTCACTCTGAGGCCTTCACCTTTGTGTGTTTAAGCTCTGCATTTGTAAAAAGAGGACAGCAATGGTATGCCTCATAGAATTGTTGAGGGGACTGAGAGGAAAAATCTGTGTAGCATCTGAGGCTGACTTTGACTTTGGCTTGGGAGCTGACTTTGAATTTGGCTTTATTTATGGTGGTAAGTGCAGCTCTGTTACAGGGACAAGACCTGATCTTCTCTGTGTCTTCTCTAAGAGATCAGGAGGACAGGAGAAGCTCTGGGCTACCACTTCTCTCTCTCCCTCCCTCTCTCTCTCTCTCTCTCGGTGATTTTTTTAAAAAATATTTTTAAATCTTTATTTATTAGACAGACCATCAGAAATTGAGAGGGAAGGAGGTGATAGGGAGAGAGACAGAGAGACACTGCTTCACCACTTGCGAACACACAGAGAGGAGAGAAATTGGTCTTTAGCTAGCAGCCAGTGTTGGGTCTTTCTTTAGTTTCAAAACCGCTATAATCTTCGCATGACGCCAACCTTTGGGCATAGACTCAGATTCCAAGATGTGGGACAGGAATGAAGCAAGCCACTTCTTTGCCGTGGGACCCAGGTTAAGAATGAGTTCTGGGGTGATGTTATCATAGCCAGCAGCTGTTCCCAGTTTAACCCTCTTTAAAGCGTCTTCCAGTTCAGACAGTGTAAAGGGAGAGAGTTTTGGAGATGGACAAGATAACCGGAAGTGGGATGACCACTCATGGGAAATTTCTCATTTCCAGACTGGGTCGATCTTAGCATGTCCAACTTGAGTTAGGTGACTGGCCACTGAGTTTGGAGATACGGGAGGATGGGAGACGGGAGGGGGTTGGCTACCGGCACCCAGTCTGTGAAGAAGCTTCCAGGCCTTCCTACTTGAGTGGGTGAAGTTCAGACTTTCCGTGAGTTGTTGCCAGCGGGCTTGGCGTGCTGCATCCAGGGAGGCAATGAGATGGTCAGCCACATCTGGGTCGCCCGACTCATCATACTGCTTTAGTAGTTGCTCTCATTCAGCATCAAGACAAGGCGTATAGTTAGCACGTCTCCCACGAGGAATGGCTTGGGAAGCTGCTTTGAAGATGGCTTGGCGGAAGCCCCTGTAGGAATCTTCAGAGGGGATAGAGTTAATTGGAATTGCAGGAATAGATTTGTTGGTAAGATCACTGAACAGACACCAGTTTGCTTTCCGAAAGTTCCATCTTATTTTCTCCGAGCACAGAATCAGTGGGAGCTGGAGACCAATGTGGATGATAGCTGGGCGGTGATGACTGTGCAGGAAGATCTTGAGAACTTGTCTCGAAGCGGGAAAGGCTTGGCTGTTGACTGTGCTAATCCAGCACAGGTCGGGTGACGAGTCTTTATTCCATCTAGCACTGTGAAAAGAGCCTGTGTTACAAACTCCTTGAGAGGCTACTTCTGTCACGAATTTCTCATCTTACAGAGAAATTCCTATCACCCGCCCAAGCTGGTTTCCGCCCAGGAAGATCTACCTGCGAACAAGCCCTGGCCCTCTCAACTTACATTGAAAATGGATTCCAGAAGAATTTAAAGACGGGTGCTGTCTTTGTTGATCTCACAGCAGCCTATGACATGGTCTAGGCACCGTGGTCTCCTAATCAAGATCTCAAGATGCCTGCCTCCATGGGTGGCCAACACTATATCGTTTCTTCTCCAAAACAGAAGATTCCGGGTGCATCTGGGTGACAAGTCTAGCAGATGGAGACTTGTCTCAAGTGGCCTCCCCCAGGGCTCTGTTCTGACTCCTACGCTATTCAATATTTACATCTATGACCTCCCAGAAACTTCTTCAAGGAAGTTCATCTATGCCGATGACATCTGCTGTGCAACTCAGGCATCCAAGTTTGACATCCTCGAGGAAACACTCACGAAAGACATGTCTCTGATATCTGATTACTGTAAAAAACGGCGACTAATCCCTAGCACTGCAAAAACAGTATCATCTGTTTTCCATCTACACCATGCCTCGGCCTCGCGTGAGTTTAATGTGCAGCTTGGCGATACGAGAATCCGGCATGAAGCCCAGCCAGTCTATCTTGGTGTTACTCTCGATCGCACTCTGTCATTTCACGAACATCTCATAAAAACTGCAGCAAAGGTGGGCGCGAGGAATAACATTATTGCAGGACTGGCCAGCTCCTCATGGGGCGCGAGCGCTTCCACACTGCGATCTTCATCTCTGGCATTATGCTATTCCACTGCAGAATACTGTGCCCCAGTATGGTTCCGTAGCCCCCATATCCACTTGGTCGATTCCAAATGATATTCCTCCATGAGGATAATTTCTGGAACCATCCGTTCCACCCCGGTTGCATGGCTGCCAGTTCTTAGCAACATCGCCCCGCCAGATATTTGTCGGGATGCGGCATCATCTAAGTTCATCTCCCACGTCTATGCTCGACCGGACCTGCCAATATATGCGGATATCTTCGCCCACCCTGTCCAACGCTTGACGTCTCGTCACCCAATCTGGTCCCCTACGCCTACACTGAACTTCTCTGTTCCAGACTCTTGGAAACAGAGTTGGCAGTCAGCTGAGGTAAAGAACAAACACCTCATCACAGACCCCTGCAAGCGTCAACCTGGCTTTGACCTAGCACGTTATGATTGGGCCCTCCTCAATCGCTATCGAACAGGCCATGGCCGGTGCGCCGCTATGTTCCATCGCTGGGGAGCCAGAGATGACCCGAATTGCCCCTGCGTCTACAGACAGACTATGACCCACATAGTCAAAGACTGCCACCTCTCCAGATTCAAAGGAAGTCTCGAAACTTTACATCAGGCTCAACCTGACACTGTTGACTGGCTACAGAAGAAGGGCAAACGCTAGAAGAGAAGAACATATAACTCTTTAGTCCTTGTGCAGTGTCTTCCTTGAGAGTGTCTCTCTCTCAGGAAAGTCTCCTTAGTTTTAAACAATTTTTCTTCTGTCCTTGACTACTAGTCTCTTCAGATCTCTATCCTTTATAGTATTGCTCTGCTCTCTTGTACTCTCTCTCTCTTTCTGAGAGTCTCTGTGTAGACCCATACCTTCAGTGACCACTTATGTGTCTACTAAATTTCTCCCTTAAACATCTCACATGTCTCACATTAAAAATAACTAAACACAGTCATCTTCTTCCTGTGTTCCTCATCTCGATGACAAGTAACTAAAAGGACCTCAAGAAGGGTTCTTAACTCCCCTCTTCCATGGCAGACCCATTTCCCAAGAATTTTTATTTTTTTATTTTTTTTTATTTAAGAAAGGAGACATTAACAAAATCATAGGATGGGGAGGTACAACTCCACACAATTTCCGCCACCCAATCTCCACATCCCATCCCCTCCCCAGTAGCTTTCCCATTCTCTATCCCTCTGGGAGTATGGACCTAGGGTCATTGTGGGTTGCAGAAGGTGGAAGGTCTGGCTTCTGTAATTGCTTCCCCGCTGAACATGGGCGTTGACAGGTCTATCCATACAAGAATATTTTTAATCTTTCTGTTCTTCATCTCCATTCTCACCATCTTGATTCAGGTGATCATAAGCTTCGTGCTGACAACTGCAACACTCCCTTAACACATCACTCTCTTTATAGGGTAATCTCCTAGTAATGGCCACAATAAAGCTGCATACTGAAAATTCTCAACATCTCATAACAGCAAAAACATTTATTTCTCTCTTATGTGTTTATGGGGCAGCTGGGCTGGCCCTGTTTCAGTCTGCAGCAGCTGGGATGGCTCTGCTCCATTTGTCTCCCATCTTCTTTCTGAGTTCAGTTGGCTGACCAGAGATTGTTCTTCTCATGGCAGGTCAGAAGCAGTGAAAATGGTTAAGATATCTTGCAACCTAGGTTTAGAAATGACACATGGTCACATTTACCCATATACCACTAGTCAAAAGAAATCATGTGATTTAGTTTAATGTCAAGAGGTGGGCAGGTATACTCAACTTACTATGAGGACACTCAGGAGAATGAATGCAGATAGCAGTGAACAATGGGTCCAAGAATACAATTCACCACTGGCTCTCTAATCCTTTTCTACCCTGCAGCTGGATTTCCAACGTGAGATCTTACTACCCATTGTTGTTGAGATAGAGTCTAAATTCATTATGTGACCTCCCTATTTGTCTCTTTTCCCATAGAAACTATCACTTTACACTTGCCATATTGAACTGTATTCATTTTCAGAATTTGCCTGAACTTTCTTATAACCAGTATGTTATGGGTGATTCCTTTATCTGTAGCATTTACTTTCTTATCTTGACTTCACTCAATAGCTGAGTTCCTATCTGTTACACCATCTAGTTAGCTCCATTTACTCTTTTTTTTTAATTTATTTCTTTATTGGGGAATTAATGTTTTACATTCAACAGTACATACAATAGTTTGTACATGCATAACATTCCCCAGTTTCCCATTTAACAATACAACCCCCACTATGTCATTTATCATCCTTCATGGACCTGTATTCTCCCCACCCACACATCCCAGTCTTTTACTTTGGTGCGATCCACCAATTCCATTTCAGGTTCTACTTGTGTTTTCGTTTCTGATCT
Source organism: Erinaceus europaeus (assembly GCF_950295315.1). Lineage (NCBI taxonomy): Eukaryota > Metazoa > Chordata > Mammalia > Eulipotyphla > Erinaceidae > Erinaceus > Erinaceus europaeus. The sequence goes on from NC_080177.1 coordinate 26,905,969, forward strand.
TGTTTTTCAACTTCTGCCTGAAAGTGAGATCATCCCATATTCATCCTTCTGTTTCTGACTTATTTCACATAACATGAATTTTTCAAGGTCCATCCAAGATCGGCTGAAAACGGTGAAGTCACCATTTTTTACAGCTGAGTAGTATTCCATTGTGTATATATACCACAACTTGCTCAGCCACTCATCTGTTGTTGGACACCTGGGTTGCCTCCAGGTTTTGGCTATTACAAATTGTGCTGCCAAGAACATATGTGTACACAGATCTTTTTGGATGGTTGTGTTAGGTTCCTTAGGATATATCCCCAGGAGAAGAATTGCAGGGTCATAGGGTAGGTCCATTTCTAGCCTTCTGAGAGTTCTCCAGACTGTTCTCTACAGAGGTTGGACCAATTGACATTCCCACCAGTAGTGTAGGAGGGTCCCTTTGACCCCACACCCTCTCCAGCATTTGCTGCTGTTAACTTTTCTGATGTATGACATTCTCACAGGAGTGAAGTGGTATCTCATTGTTGTCTTTATTTGCATTTTTCTGACAATCAGAGACTTGGAGCAATTTTTCATGTGTTTCTCGGCCTTTTGGATCTCTTAAGTGGTGAATATTCTGTCCAAGTCCTCCCCCCATTTTTGGATGGGGTTATTTGTTGTCTTGTTGTTGAGTTTGGCAAGCTCTTTATATATGTTGGTTATTAAACTCTTACCTGATGTATGGCATGTAAAGATCTTCTCCCATTCTGTGACGGGTCTCTTGGTTGGGTTAGTGGTTTCTTTTGCTGTGAAGAAGCTTTTTAATTTGATGTAGTCCCATAGGTTCATACTTGCCTTAGTCTTCTTTGTAATTGGATTCGTTTCACTGAAAATGTCTTTAAAATTTATGCGGAAAAGAGTTCTGCCAATATTTTCCTCTAAGTATCTGATAGTTTCTGGTCTAACATCCAAGGTCTTGATCCACTTGAAATTTACTTTTGTATTTGGTGAAATACAGTGATTCAGTTTCATTCTTCTGCATGTTTCAACCCATTGTTTCCAACACCATTTGTTGAAGAGACTCTGCTTTCCCCATTTGATAGTCTGGGCACCTTTGTCAAAGATTAGATGTCCATAGGTGTGGGGCCTCATTTCTGGGCTCTCAATTCTATTCCACTAGTCAGTGTGTCTATTCATGTTCCAGTACCAAGCAGTTTTGATGACAAGGGCCTTATAATACAGTTTGAAATCTGGGAGTGTGATGCCTCCAGTTCTGTTTTTTTTTTTTCCTCAATATTGTTTTGGCAATTCTAGGTCTTTTCTGGTTCCAGATAAACATTTGTAGCATTTGTTCTATTCTCCTAAAAATGTGCTTGGGATCTTGATGGGGATAGCATTAAATTTGTAGATGGCTCTCGGTAATATATTCATTTTGATGATGTTAATTCTTCCAACCCATGAACATGGAATATCTTTCCACTTTTTTGTGTCTTTTTCAATTTCTTTGAGTAGTGACTCACAATTTTCAGTATACAAGTCTTTCACTTCTTTGGTTAGATTTACTCCTAGATATTTTATTGTTTTTGTTGCTATAGTAAAAGGAATTGATTTCTGGATTTCAATTTCTTTTAACTTAGTGTTTGCATAGAGGAATGCCACTGACTTTTGAATGTTAATTTTATAGTCTGACACCTTACTGTATTGCCTGATGATTTCCAAAAGCTTCTTGCTGGATTCTTTAGGTTTTTCCATGTATACTATCATGTCATCTGCAAATAAGGAGAATTTGACTTCTTCTCTTCCAATCTGTATGCCTTTAATTCCTTGCTCCTGCCTGATTGCTAT